>NW_020455517.1:504801-525943 GCF_003342845.1 Nothoprocta perdicaria
GAGGAGAGGAGAGGAGAGGAGAGGAGAGGAGAGGAGAGGAGAGGAGAGGATTTCAGGTGTTTCCCAAGTTTTCCAAGTGAGTCACTGATGCTTCTTTATTAAACCTGTTCTGTGGAGAGGACTCAGCTGATGGCACCTGGCTCCTCAGCCAACTGGAGCCCAGCTGATCCATGGCAACCGCAGTGACAAGCCAGCAAGACCACTGAGGGTCCACTCCTCTGTCTTCCCTAGTATCTTTTGTCTGTGTGTCCTGGGCTTCCAGTCACGGTTCGAGCAGACAGCAGGATATCATGGGGATGTCAAGTTCTTACATGGCAGCCAGGAGATGAACGGGGTCCCCATAATGGGTAAACACTCCAGGGTGAGCCCAGCCTATTAGACTCCTGAGAAACCTCACAAGAGCAGGATATTTGGAATATCTAGCTGTAGGAAAAGCTCCTCGGAGTTTTTCATATTACAAGACACCAGAGAACCCAACCCACTGACACAAGATTTGAAGAAACCTGCCTTGCTCAGACAAGCTACTCACAGAAAGACTGGTTTTAAATGCCTGCTGGGATCTTTTATTTATTACTATTATTATTTTTGACATACCTGCCTTCCATTACAGGTCAGGCAGAGGTTACAGGTTTTCTGCTCGTTTACGAGGGTAAGAAACATGCATTTCATTAGAAACACCCCATCGCAAAATCCCAGGTCCTGGTGCTCCAGAAGCTCATGGAGCTCAGGGCGGCTCGCAGGGAGCCTCACAGGGCCGGCGATGCTGCATGGGGCCGGGTGTCCCCATGGGGCCGGGTGTCCTCTTCCAGGGAAGAGACGGCAGGACCCACCTGCTTCCACTTCCAGCTTGCAACCAGGTCCCTTGGGAGCACACAGCACGGTTGAGGTTGGCCAGGACCACCAGAGAGCTTGGCTGGATGGGGCTGCTCAGGACCACATCTGCTTGGGTTCAGGTTATTTCCAAGGATGGAGACTTCACCAACTCCTGGATGCCCTGTTTCCGTGTTTGACCACTCTCCCAGTTAAAAAACAACACAAAAAAATGCTTTTAAGCTTAAATGTGATTGCCCGTATTTCAATTTTTGCCGGCTGCCTCTAGGCCTTTTACTGGGCACCACTGCAGAGAGCCTGGCTCCCATCACTCCCAGCTGGCCTGGCTGAAATTGTTCACATTTGTTTGCAGGGAGAATAAAAAAGTTATTCTGGTTCCTTTAAAATTATTTACAACTTTGATTCAAGCTTGAACTGGAGAGGGAGGGAAAAAAAATATTATTTTCAGGATGAAAAACTGCAGGCTTTGGTTAAGATACGCTCAAAATTAAACACTTCAACTTTTTATTGCAATGTGTGACATTCTCCATTTGCGACTTGCCTGCGTTCAATTAGAAAAGCGAAGGGACTGCRGGATCCTTCCTCCACAAAGCTCCTTCACGCCTCTTGGAGAAGAGAGAAACATTTTATTTTGGGGTGCACATAATGTTTTCATTGTCTCCAAGCAATTAGAAAGAAAAAACAAGCTGCGCTGTGACAAATAGGTTTCATTTTGGTTTGACCCCCAAAGAATTTCTTTTTTTTTTTTTTTTCCCTCTCCGTAATTCTTTGATTTTCGTCTTTGTGGGATAAATCTGCTATTTGCACAGAGGATGCAGGAGGAGGAACTGGGGAAAGAGGGTCAATGGGGAGATCGGGGGCCGCAGCTCAGGATGGCTGGGGATGATGGATGGTGAGGATGGAGGTGGCTGAAAGCAGCTGATGGACTCACGTCAGGGCACTGGGCACCCGGGCATCGCTAGCGGCTTGGTCTGCATGGAGCTTTCTTTGCTGCTGGACGTTGTGGGAAGGGAGATTCCTGACCCCGGACCAATCCTGCTGCCAGGAAAGGTGTTGAGGAAGGGCCRTGGAGGTGGGACCAAGGCTGGACTGGCTCTTGGCTGTAGCACAGGGCTCCTGGAGGTCCCTGGTGCCACATCCTGCTCTGGGCAAGGCTCTACAGCTCCATCTGAGCGTGACCATGCTCAGGAGAAGCTCCCAGGAGAAGGCACAGGTCGCTCAAGTGGGCTCCATCCATGTCGGTGGCGACATTCATGTCCTAAGTGAAAAGGAGGTAAGTGCCAACCATTGCTGGAAGCTGCAAGGAGCTGAAATCAGGAAAGAGGTGGGTGAAAATCAACATTRTGGTAATTTTGTGATGGCCCCATCCCTCCCCATGGCTCTTAAACCTCTCTGGAGAGGCAAATCCAGCAAAGCCTGATCTGCATGGTCAGCAGGACCAAGGAATGGGCTCTTGCATGCCCTCATCTCTCTCCTTTCCAAAGCTCATGACCTGGACCGACGGTGTCTCAGGACCCATCCTTGTGGCCTGGTGCTCCTGGTCATGGCTTCATATCCTCCTTCCCCTTCTCCTTCTTTCTCTGTCTCCACAGCATCCTTCTCTGCAGCTTCCTTCAGCTCCCTGATTCTCACCCGCCGCCTGCCTGGAGGGAAGGGCAGATGGCAGCTAGCCAGCGGTGCGGCAGAAACCGAGCTCTGAGATGTGCCGGCAACTGGAGCTGACGAGGAGGGAAAATGGGAGCGACCGAGCAAATGGGCCGCGAACACCGACGTCGTACAAGAATGCGGCATTTTATAGCTGGAGATGGGCTAGTAGCTTGGAACCCAAGAAGGGTTCTCTTCTCTCCTTAGATATATATTTATATGTATGTGYATGTATTATATATATTGTAAGCATATTTGTGCATTTATATGTGTTTTGTTCCATATGTGTTTTTGTTCTGCAGAAGTCCCCCAGTTCATAGAATCACAGAATGACAGAATGTTCAAGGTTGGGACCTCAGAGGTCATCTAGTSCAAYCCCCTGCTCACGCAGGGTCACCCAGAGCACGGGGCACTGGCTGCGTCCAAGCGGGTTTTAAAGACCTCCAAAGAAGGAGACTCCACAACCTCCCTGGGCAGCCTGTGCCAGGGCTCGGGCACCCTCATTGCCAAGGAATGTTTCCTTAAGTTCCTGGGGAACTTTTGGTGCCTCAGCTCGTGGCCGTTTCCTCTAGTCCCATCGGTGGCCACCACTGAAAAGAGGCCGCCCCCTCCTCCTCACTGCCTCCCTTGAGGTATCTATAGACACTGCTCAGGTCCCCCCTCAGCCTTCTCTTCTCCAGGCTGAACAGGCCCAGCTCCCTCAGCCTTTGCTCCTAGGGCAGATGTTCCAGGCCCCTGATCATCCTTGTAGCCCTGCGCTGGACTCTCTCCAGCAGCTCCACATCCCTCTTGTACTGGGGAGCCCAGAACTGCACACAGTCTCCAGATGTGGCCTCACCAGGGCTGTGTAGAGGGGCACGATCACCTCCCTTGACCTGCTGGAGACACTCTTCTTAATGCACCCCAGGATCCCRTTGGCCTTCTTGGCCACCAGGGCACCCTGCTGTCTCATGGTCAACTTGTCATCCACCATGACGCTGAGATCCCTCTCTGCAGGGCTGCTCTCCTAGTCCACCCCTAATCTGTACTGGTGTCCGGGGTTATTCCTCCGAAGTGCAGGACCCTGCACTTGCCCTTGTTGAACTTCACGAGGTTTCTCGCCGCCCAGTCRTCCAGTCTGTCCAGGTCCCTCTGGATGGCAGCACAGCCCTCGGGGCTATCAGCTCCTCCTCCCAGTTTGGTATCATCGATATCAGTTGGACCTGCTTAGCAGCAGAGGGGCCTGRGGGGTCAGCGGCAGGGAAAACAGGTCCCTCTTTCCCATCTCTGGGAGGATGGGAGACCACGCGGGCTGATTGATGGGGTCGAGATTCCTGCCCAGGCGTTCAATCCATGGAAAATCATCCTTAGCTCTTTAGGGCTGTCTCTAAGGAAGTCAGAAGCCCTGGTGGGTTCCTTGGCCAGCTGCAGCCTCTGCACCTACCCAGCTCTCGGCTCCATCCYCATTTCATCCCTGGCTGCCGCACCCTGGAAAGAGCTCAGATTTGGGAGCATGTTGAGAAGCTGGTTTTCTCTTGAAACCACCCAAAAAAAAAGCAAAGCTTTCCTAACCCAGAGGGCTTTGCTCTCTGATTGGGAACCACGGGGTAAAGGCTGCTCCAGGGAACCCCCTTCCATTGCCGTGATCCTGGCATTCCCACGCAGAGGGTTAGGATGGCCCCGCTCCTGCGCTCCCCTCTGCTGATTAATCCCAGCCAGGTGTCCACAGGCCAGGTCTTAAAACAACATTCGCTGAAGGGGTCTGGGAACACTTAGACTTCACTCGGCAATGCCAAGTATGGATAAATATTTGCCCCTCGGCAGCCGGAGGACACCTTTGAGATATGAGGGCCATGAGCAGAGCAGCTCCAGGCGAGACCATGAACTGCAGCTCCTGCTGGGTGGTCGTGGGGGACTGTGTCCCTGGGGAACTGGCCTTTCCTAGGCCTTGTGTTGCCTGCCAGGACCTGTTATCAGGTGAGAGGATGAATCTGCAGGCGGATGCAAAACCCCATCCCAGAGCTCCTTGGTCTCCAGGAAGATGAACCCACAGTGTGATGTCCACTCCCATTTCCAGCTAGGTGAAGAGCAAAAGCTCTAATTTCCTGCCTCTTTCCCRCTGGAAAAGAAGCATCTTCCCACTGCATCCGTGGCAGGGGTGATGTGATGGAAAGCACCGAAAGTTCCCCAGGAACTTAAGGAAAAAATTCTTAACAGTGACAGTGCCAGAGCCCTGGCACAGGCTGCCCAGAGGGATTGTGGAGTCTCCTTCTCTGGAGATCTTCAAAACCAGCTTGGACACAGCCTGTGCCCTGTGCTCTAAATGACCCTGCATGTGCAGGGAGGTTGGACTAGATGACCTCTAGAGATCCCTTCCAACCTTGAGGATTCTACGATTCTATGATTCTTCAGGCTCTTCTGATGTTCAGCAGGGTCCATCCCATGCTGCACACAAGGGTGAYGAGATTAAGGGATCTGCTGACTGTKATCTGGGCAACCCAGCTCCCCTGTCTCACCATGTGTTCAGGGCCTCCAGATAAAGCTTTCACCTGCTCTTCTACAGGTGCTTGTGATGTCCCTGCTGACTTTTTGTGGTGTTTGATGAGTTTCAGTCCAGAAATCGTGCTGGTGACCTGTGGGCTCCAGGAGTATGTTGTCATGGAGGGATGCTCCAGTGTTGAGAGCCACCAGCACTGGAGCATGGCAAAGAAAAGCTCACCCTGGAYCCGGATCCGATCTGAGAAGACCTTCATGAGCAACAGGATCCATAGTATTTGGCCAAGTAAATGGCCTTCTCTGGAGGACACCTGGCTTTGGAGATGATGGAGCTTTATCACCGTCTCTCCAAGCTGCAGGGGATCCACGATGCATTAAAGCCCTTGTCATAACTCGGCAGGCATTTCCACACTCAAGTGGTCGTAATAACGCTCATAAAGTCCACTGCAGAGCAAAGCAGCCGTGAATTATTAGACTGAGCACGGGGAAGGGAAAAAAAAAGAGCAGCAGCAATGAGCTGGTCTGAATTAATGGCTCTGGAAGCCCCGTAAATTCCCGGGAATCATATTGCCGGGGGATATTTGGCATGCGCAATAAAAGGAACATTTATGGCTTGGGTGCCTAGATTGCGTTGGATCGGTTTGGAAGCAGAAGCCTTTGCAAGGACTCGCGGCAGCACGAGGAGAAAGTTGGGCTGCCTGAAAGAGAACTGCTGGCTGGGCCAGCGCTCTGTGCAGGAGGTTCTGTGTTCACCCTGGAGCGGAATGAAGGCAGATGCTGCCCTGGGGCAAAATAGGGAGAAAATGTGCGTGATGGCAGCCCCACACCTGCAGCATTAGCTGAGGGGAGGGAACGAGACTTTTTTTTTCTCTAGGAAAACCCCTTTGGTTTCGGCTGAGGACAATTCCCAGAGCCTCGCGCTTGGGAGACACTTGAGCGTCTGACCATGTCCATCCTCTCAGGAGCTGCGGGCAGAGCAGGGCCACGGCCAACCCACTCTGGCACATCCTGCTACCCCCGTGTCCTTGGCAGGGCTTGGAAACACRGCCGATCCAAGCTGCGGGAATGCCAATACAGGCACTGCCTGGCTCCGGTGGGGTTTTTCCCCTCCTTTTYCCCCCTTTTTTTCCCCTCACTCCTTCTCTGTCTCCCACGAGCTGGTGGAAAAGACCTGGAACAAAGTCCCAGCTCGTAAATCCCAGCTGCCGCTTGGGCCTGCGGAGTTTTCTTCCCTCTGTCAACATGAGCGATGAAATCCCCTCCAACGCGTTGTTAAGGAGCCGAGGCCGGGCCTCCGACGTGGCCTCCGGCTCGGCAGCTCCGGAGCATGCGCGGGCACGAGGCAGCCGCCAGCTCCAACTGGTGCCACCCCGGGCAGAGCTGCAGCTACGGCTTCACCAGCCTGCGTTTGGCCATTACCAGCTCTTCATTTTCTCATGCAATAATAGATTATTATCATTATGTTCTTAGCTTTATCAGGGAAAAAGTGCTCCCGGCTGTGTGTCCGCTATTTGCCGGGATCCTGCCAGATCCTGGGAAGGGCAGGGAGGCTCCTCTCGGCCCCTGGGCCCAGTTTAGCCCCCATTGCCTTTTCCCCCGGTGGGGTTGGTGAAAGGAATGAAATCTTCGTCAAAGTGGAAAAAGTTAGAAATTGTACAGGGGAAAAAAAAATAGAAAGCCCGCAGTCGAGGATTTCTTTCCCTTTTGATATATTTAGCTATTTATTTACTTCTGAGGGTTGTGAAACACTTCCACAGAAAACCGCCCAGGAAAACCCAAGGCAAACAAAGCCAGGAAAATGGTGCAGTGCCAGGAAGGGCCTTTCCCGCAAGACTGGGCTCTCCTGGAGCCCTTGAGCTGAGCAGGGCGCAAATCCCCTGCTCTTCTGCAAAACTGCTGATTTCTATGTAGGTCTCACCCCCGGGACCAAATCTGCCAAAAATCCCCCAAGTTTGAGTTTCTGCCAGACCCAGCAAGAAGCTGCCTTGCTTCCTCTCTCCAGGACTCCCGGCAGAAATATGGGATGCGCAGCCCCAGCAAGAGGCTTGCAGTCAAGCTGGGGAAAAAACCCATCCAAACTCCCAAAATACAACCCCCAAATCATAAAKATGTGGCTGGATGAAGCGCAGGCTTTGGGGAGCCATCATCAGCTTCTCATCCCTGGTGGACACAGAGAAGGGGCCACCGAGAGCCCCGAGCGCGCACGCGTCCGAGGCGCACGCCGCGCGGAGYGGGCCAGCAGCGGGGCGAAACGCGGCCGCACGGCGCTGAGGAAGGAGGAAAACATCCCAGACACGTGGGAGCGGCTTTGGGCCAGCGCCAGGGTCGCGCTGGGAGGAGCGGCGGCGCGGAGCGCGGCTGCAGACACGGGGCTGGCGGGCGCACGGGCGCATGGGCACGTGTGGATGGCGCTGGCATGAGCCTGGCACCGTCCTTCCCGCCATCCCCGTCCCTGATTCCTCAGAGGGCGCAAGGGAAGGCTGCACCTTTGCAGAAATGAGGAGAAAGCCCTGCTCCTTTGCAGCACCACGATGGATGCTCCTGGTCCTCAAGCTGCTGTGAGCGCCACGAGTGCCCGTTGAAATGCTGGCAGCCCCATGGAAGCACCGAGTGCCACCCCGTTCCATGGGGTGCAGCCCCATGGAAGCAGCGGTGTTACGTTTCCAAGGTCCCTAAGAGGGAAAAACGATAAAATATAAAAGTGAAACACAAAATTCATGCCCCTGGTTTCATCATTCTGCAAAGCCGGTGGCAGCCAGCAGAAAGTCCTGCCCAAACCTCTGTGGCACTGGGCTGTGCAGAGAGGGTTTGCGGGGAGTTGGGACTGTGACTAGTGAGGCCAATACCAGAGAATCGCAGGATGAGGTTGGAAAGGACCTCTGGAGAACATCAAGTTCAATTGCCCCACTCAAGCAGGGTCGCCTTGGCATTTGGGTGAGTGCTTTTTGCAGCAAAGGGATTTTTGTGGACGGATTTTTCATCTCAGAAAGATGGGGGGCGGACCGTGGCCRCAACGGAAATGTTTGCATTTTAACATTTTCAAGAGGAAATATTTTCCGCTTGGGGAATTGGAAGCAACTTCTGTTTAGAAACTTGAGAAAAGTGTAGCATGGCGCGAAAATAAACAGCCAAGGAAGCCTTTTCCCCAGGGACCCAGCTGAGGTGCTCAGGAATGACTGAGGAAGAGCCCAACAGAGACGCTGGGGAGGGGGACGGACACCTTGGCTGACACTTGGCTCCCTGAAGCCCTCCCAGGGCATCTCCCGGAGCTTCCGCTGCTCCTGCATTTGCCCCACACTGCCCTGAGGAGCCACTGTCACGTGTGGGGAGCCCAGACTTGTCACCACCAGCACCCAGAAGAATCACAGAATCAGAGAATGTTCAAGGTTGGAAGGGACCTCTAGAGATCATCTARTCCCACCTTCCTGCTCCAGCAGGGACACCCAGAGCACGGGGCACAGGGCRGCATCCAGGTGGGTTTGGAGACCTCSAGAGAAGGAGACTCCCCAGCCTCCCTGGGCAGCCTGTGCCAGGGCTCGGGCACCCTCACACTAAAGAAGTTCCTCCTCMCATGGAGATGGAGCTGCCTGGGGTTCAACTTATACCCATTGCCCCTTGTCCTGTCACTGGCCACCAATGCTCTGAGCTTGGCCCCTTCCTCCCTGCATTCCYCCTTCATGAACTTACCCATGTTAATCAGATCCCTTCTCAGCCTGAGTCCTGCGCTGTCYGTGGCTGGSGCTGAGCCCCCAGGTTCATGTGCTYGCAGGAACCACCCCCCTGGGGGCCATTGCTAGTTTGGTGGCTGGCGGCAGCCCGTGTCTCACCAGCCTTTYGGGCACCAGATCCAGGTCTCAGCCATGACGGCGTCAACACTTTGTTGATGCCTCGGCCCATMAGAGGCAGCCAGAGCTGTGTCTGGACCACAACTGCATCAACTGCAACCGTCTGCAATGTTTCCTCCAGCTTACCTCCCAAAGGACTTTAGATTCTCCACCTTTTTGGTGGAGACATGCAGTGAACAACTGACAAATCTCTCTTAATGCACCCAAACTGCTAAATCCCCGTGCAATCCCGTCCCGACRCCCCTCTGACACCGTTCCCTCCCAGGAGACCTGTGTGGGGCCATCAATCAGCGCCTGGGGCTCCCAAGTGCCTCAAGGGCCACGTTATGACAGCGATGCCCTCTCATTTATAAAACCTGGAGACCTCCCACGGTTTCCCATTCCCCGCGACCCTGTTCAGGGGGTCATCGCTCAGAGTAAACTGGCTGAGAGGGAAGGTCCTAATATTTAGATGGGAAGCCATTAGCAGGCAGCATCTTATCTACCTTCTGTTTTGAAGTGGAGGTCGGGCACGGCAGCTGGAGCRCGGGTCAGGCTGGAGCCGCCTCTGAAATGCCCTTGACGTGCTCCATTTTGCTGTCAGGGATTGCAGCTGCGTTGTAGTGTATCCTCAGTTAAAGGGAGCTATGGGGATGCATTTTATTTATTTAAATATATATATATATAAAGAAGAAAGGTAAGATGCAGCAGTGAGGAGAGCCCCGCAGAACTTCTCACATGCCATGGGAAAGGTTGGCAACCGTTTGGGTAAGGCAAGTACAGGAAGCACAGGGGTGGCAGCCTGTAGGAAGAGCATCTGACCTCCAGCACCTGCCATTTCTTCAGGAAACCAGTCAAAAAGACAACCAGGACCCGGTCGAAGAAGGAGGTGGTGGGATGGCTAACCTCAGTGTTGCAGAGTTGCCCCAAACTCCCCGATGATTTACTCACAAGATCGTTCACCAAAAGAGCCCACTGTTGTGGGGCTGCTGTGAAGATAACTTCAGAGCACGCTCCATTCCTGACCATGTTCATGTGGCATCAGCTGRGAGTTCAGGTAGCACTGGGAATGGGAATGGGAATGTCTTGTTGGAAAGAGCATAAACCTTGTCAGAAAGGTTGTTTGGCCATGTGTTAGTTCTCTCCAAGTCATCTGTGGTAGCTTTCAGCCTGCAGCTCCTGGGGGTTCTGTTGTCCCCTCTGCTCAGCTGGGCATGGATGAGGAACAGGAGACCTCAGGAAGCTGCTTGGACTGAAATCGTTTTCCCAGAGCTTGTCTCCAGCATGCAAAACCATGAGGAACATCTGTACGCAGGCCAGAAGGCTTTGCAAGTCGGGGGAAATCTTGACTCCCCATCCAGTGCTGCAAATTGGAGAAAAGCAAAGTTCTACTCCTGCCTCTAAGCCTAGTGTGCAACGTGTGTGCATGGGACAGAAGAAATCCGGCTTCGCCACCAACAGGCTGCCTTYTGACAGCATTTGGATTACATGTGTGCTAGGAATGTTTACTCTTAAAAAAAAAAACAGGCCCTTCATCACCCACCATGGTTATTTTTTATGTTCCTCTGTAGCCTTGGTTCTCCTTAAGTATTTGAGTCTGTCTGGTTTGGATCATTTGTCCTGAGATGGGTTTCTGAGGTGTTACTATTTACAGCTGCTGAAATCCCACTCAAATGCCACCCCAGGCTGATTATTAATTGCTTGGAAATGTTAGTTGTTAACCTAGGAAAGGCACAAGGTGATCTCAAGACAGGCAGGGGTCGKCAAGGAGGGAGCAAACAACACGGTGTGAGCTGGAGCCTGTTGGGACAGATCAGGGAGATGGGCCTAAATTGTCCACGGAAACACGTTCTTTTGTTCCTGCCTGACTTASAGATGCTCAGTTGCTAGCTGGACCAGGTCAAAGAAGAGCTCGCTCTGTGAACAAACAAGAACTCTGAGGAAGGGTCGGGCCCACACTAGCTCTAGGTGGACAGGACCTTCACATGGGCTGGGTCTTCCTTTTTTATGGTCACTGCTTTCATCCTTCCCCAATTCCCTGCATTTGGACTTCAGCCAGTCCCAGAGACGCTCAACAGCTCTGCTTCCCAGCGCTGCTGTTTCCACCGCAGGAGGCTGTCGGTGTYTCTTGGCCCCGTTTGAGCACAGCTCGAATGAAGGGAGCTGTCGGTGCTGGTGTTGCTCTGAGGTGTGGATCAGCAATGGTTCATTTTCTTCCCGAAGGAAATAGCACGTTCTTGGGAATACAGAAATTTCCCAACCCTCCTGCTCCACTCCCTGTGGCTCTCCGGGATGCTGGAGCCCATTAGCAACAGTGGTGAGGCTGCCTGGTGCTGGTCTCCCCATGCAGAACTGGACCCATGCCAAAGGGTCAGGTTGCTCTCCAGGGACAGCCATGGTGGTGGTGAACAGACCAAACTGGTGATTTAATGGAGATACAGCCAGAATGTGGGGCAGCCTGGGTTGAGATGGTGGTAATGCGGTTTGGCCCACCCAAAAAGGCAGATGGCCAAGCAGAGGTTTGGACAATTGCTGGTGTTTAGGGCTCCCAGCCAACCTTGTGCTTCCATCCCAGTCTTCCTGCTGACAGGAAAAGGCTCCGGATCAGGCTTTGCTAAATTTGTTCCCCCAGTGTCTGCATCTTTCCACATGCCATTACCGGGCTGTGGCCATGAGCTCTGTCTAGCCTAAAGACTCCAAAACCCATTGCTGGATTGCAACCAGGGTATGCAATTATATGGCAAGGCTCAAACAACAGGCTCAACAACCTTAGACCTACAGTAGATTTGGTATTGGGTTCTTCGCATCTCCCCAGTCCTCCTCACTTACACTGGGAAACTGGAAAAATTGGCAGGGTCAGAACCTTTATTCAATGAAGCTTCTCCTTGGTCTGCGCAGGCAAAAGGGCTGAGGGTGACAGAGGAGATCATTTGCAGTCATGATGTTTAGACAGGACCTACCCATCCTAGCAGCCAAGGCTCAGCTACATGTTTGGGACAGCCAGCTGAACTGTGGTGGGATGCACCAGTTGATGATCAGCTCCTGGAACATCTTGGATGATGATGAGCTCCTGAAACATCCTGGAACAAGCTTCAGAAAAACCTCAATGAAACATTCTGCAAGAGATGAGCAGGTAGCGGCTGAGTACAGCAACACGCAGTGCCCCGCACAGGCCTCCCTGGTGACTATTCCCAGWGGAATTCTCCATTCCTTTCACTCCTTTGCCCTGCAGTTTTGCTTTGAAGTCTTCCCCAAGCTGGATGGAGCAGGGAAATGCAGCGGCATTCCCTTATAGAGTCTGTAGAAGTTTTTCAAAGGGAGTAGAGGTTCATGGAGTTCAGTTTCCAACCAATTTTAATACAAACAGGAGGTCCTGAATACCTTGCTCTAGCCAAGGCATATTCTTAATGAGGCTGCAAGACTCAGGCCCTGTCCTGTCAGGAATCTCTGCTTGGACCAGTTCTTGGGGCAAGAGTTTAGAGAAATCCCTCCAAGAATTCAAGCTTAGCTGTAGCCTTGGGCGAGGGCTTATCCTCAGAGGCTGCGTATGTGACAGGAAACCAAACTGAGCCAAGGCATGGATCTAAACACTGTCCCGTTATCGTCCATACTGTACATTCCTTGGCAAAATTTTGGCCCATGCCAACTAGCACGCCTCAGACAATGTTTGGGCAAGGTCCAGGGCTAGCCCGGAACAGAGACAGGCTGGATGCGGCTGCAGTAACCTGGGATGAAGCAGCAGAGATGGGAGCCACGCCAGGTCCCTCGGCCTCAGGGATGAAAAATAGTCTCTGGCCCATTTATTTACTAGCGCAGACAAATCCAGCACTCTTGCCGATCCATCAAGGATCACTTGTGGAT
This sequence comes from Nothoprocta perdicaria, assembly GCF_003342845.1. Classification (NCBI taxonomy): domain Eukaryota; kingdom Metazoa; phylum Chordata; class Aves; order Tinamiformes; family Tinamidae; genus Nothoprocta; species Nothoprocta perdicaria. The sequence continues at coordinate 517,437 of NW_020455517.1, forward strand.
TAACTCTGCTTGGTGACCTCTCTGGAGGCAAATGAGCTCAGGCATCCAGCTACCAGCGGTCCTGGGCGAGCGCCACGTTTGCTTTCCAGCATGGGGAATGCAGCCCTTGCATTTTGCTGTGCTCACCTGAGTGCGTGCTGAGCACCCCCAGCTCTGCAGCTGCTTGCTCGCTGGGTCAGCAAAGGCAGTAACCAGGAAGCTGCTCAGAAACACAATATTATTTGTCTTCAGATGTAGGGATTAGTGGGACTATTCATCTTACAGCAATAAATATTCTTGGCAACTGCCTTTGGACCTGCCAAGTCCATTACCTAAACGGCCTCTTTGTTCTGTCCGTGTTACAATCTCACATCAGTTTTTGAAGTAAGCAATCTGTCACCTTGTGTCACGTGTACCTCTTGGAACAGTTCTCGATTCACAGCTCCATGACATTTTTTTCATGGCTTCTCCAGCACTACTTATATGTTTAAATTGACATTAATTACTCCTTGGTGAGACTTGCGTTTCTTGCAGCCCTGTTTTTCAGGGGTACAAAAATCTTGGGATAGTCCACCTGAAAGAAGTCTCTCATCTGGCTCTACAGGGTCATTCAACTCCTGGGATGCCCATGATGCTGAGAAACCCCAAATCATCTTTCTCTGCTGCAGGTTTGAGTAAAATTGCATCCAGAGGCTGGGAGTAAAATTGCATCCAGTGGTTACTTTGCTATTCATGCTGGGAACACGTGGATATGCTGGGGGASTCAATTATGCCTCTGGTTGCAGAGCTGACGCCCCTCATTGCAAGAAGCCAAGTAGTGTCCAGACTTCATAACTATGCCTGGACTTCACAGTTGTGCCTGTCCTTGGAGGAGACCAGTACTGGAGTCTGTTCTCTGATCCTGATCCTAACCAATATTGCTAGAAAGTCCTTTGCCACCAAAATGGGGTGGCCACATGCCAACTACCTGTAGGGAGTGGTTCCTTGCCTGTGGTAACTCCCATACCACGCTTGGGTCTTTTTTGGCACAGCATCAGCATTGCAGGGCCAGCAACTACTCCAGCTGTTTGAGCATCTAGGGAAATTACAGTCCCGTAGTTCATCTACAGTCTAGGTGAATTACTGTCCCAGACCTGCTTAATCTGCTGGTGTAGATGTAGTCTATGCTGTGAGGAAAGGCCAAGGCATCACGGCACTTCATGTGCGGAGTTTCTAGGCAGAGCACTTAAATGTCTGATGCCTCTTCTCTAGCCGAGGTGAGGAGTGGTGAGACCTTGCATTGCCCGGGTCACCCTGGGTAAGCAATCCATGAGTTATGGCACCCATCACTCATGGGTGTATTTTTCACTCTCACCTGCGTTGGAGTGCTACCAAGTCTGCGGGAGGTAGCTGGATTTAAGCTGGTCCTTCAGGGGACCTCCAGTTTTGTCCCAAGAAACACGTGTCTCCTGGCAGAGCAGCTGGAAATGTAAAGTTCTCCACATTGTTATTGCCCATTTGCAACCCACCTGCCAACCCCAAATGTCCTGAAGCTGYGCTGAGACACATTCTGGGAATGTTAATTCCATACCAACAATACGTATGTACAGTCAAATATATTCCAGCATGATAATAACACATAATAGCTTTTTTTTGTCCCAGCCAAGTGCAACAAGCTCAATGCAAGATCAATACACTCTGGTCATAGCAAACAACCAACCTCACTATGCCCACAGACCGTACAGACATGTACAATGCCTATTCACCTGGGCTGGAGACACTCCAACACAAGGCCTGTGGGTATTGGACGAAGGTGGGGTCACCCAGCTCAAGCTCTTATCTCCTTACTCAAGCTTTCACCTACTCTGAAACGCAGATTGATCTCTGAAGTCACCAGATGGACGCTGCATTACAGCCCAAGGTGTTAAAAATGCATCTAGGAGACTTGGATGGAGGGCACTGTGTTGTTAACTCCATTAGCCAGGTGAGGAGCTCTTGGACCTCATGCCTACACCTTCGTTCCTTGGCAGTTTTTCCCATCCTGAACAGAGCAAAGTGGAGTGGAGAAGGAAGAACGTCACGAAGAAACCCTATGGTCTGAGACTGACATATGGAGCCAACCGGCACGTACGCAGCTGGCCTCTCAATAACCACAAGCACAACATCAAGGTTGACTCCTTTCAGTTGACTCAATCGGTCAAAAAGGAAACTGCACTGCCTGCATCGCAGCCTTCCTYATTGGATGACAGTTTTATGGTGGTAGCTGATTGGCACACATGGCTTAGGCCACGGAAGGACACCTGAGCACACCCCTGATCCCTCCCCATATCCATAGCTGTGCTTTCCTTCCTTCTCCACTTTTCCTCCTTTTTTTTTTTTGCCATCCCCTTCGCTACTGCCCTCCACGGCGCACTTTCTCATCAGGACCAAGTCTGGAGGTGGGTTGCAACAGCCTGTTCTTTCTCGGTAGCTATTGGAAGAGGAATCTTGCTTGGGGTTGGGGGCAAAGGCACTGGGTGAAGCAAGAAGACGCTGCAAACTTCTGCTCTCCCCTCCGAGTGCAGGCGGGCATTGCTTCTCTCTGTGTTTTCATATCACATCCACCTGCTGTTTGCTTAGACCTTAGCAACTCTGAACTGGCTGTTCACAGCGTTTCTCTAGGGAAATGAATGGCAGCTTTTCTCAAAAAGGTTGGGTAACGAGGGAGGAAAGTCTGGGGTCTTTGGATGAGCTGCTGTGCCCTGTGCATGAGTGTTTGTTCTAAGTGTCCTGTGTACGGAGCTCCTGAGGAGGTGACTTGGGAGGTGGCTGGTGGCAAATGTACTTTATCTCTTTCCAGTGTCATTTGAACCCCTGTCTGTGCCTCTCTGCACAGCTCGAGCCATGTCCTTGTGTAGTCAGCGTGCACCTCACTGCCCTCCTTGTGGTGTTTGCAGATTCACTTATGGAGCTGATGGAAGGGAAAAATTCCTGCAAGAAACTCCTCACTCTCATGCTCTTCAGCTTCATACTCAGCTTCTGTCTCTTTGTTTCTTTTCGTCAATATGGGACTCCYGAGCCAGAGCAGAATAGTTCCCAATCCTGTGCACAAATAACCCCCACTGAAAATAACAGCACCTTGGCAAAAAGCAAGCATGGAATAACCATTGTGCTGTGGACCTGGCCCTTTGAGCAGCGCTTTAATTTCAGGAACTGTTCAGAGCTCTACAGCACACCAGACTGCCGCTTCACCGTCAACCGCACATGGTTACACAAGGCAAATGCTGTGATTGTGCACCACAGGGATGTGCTTAGAAATCCAGCGGAACTGAGCAAGGCCACTAGAACCCCTTCCCAGCGCTGGATCTGGTTCAACCTGGAGTCGCCCACTAACTCACCCAACCTGCGYGCCATGGACAACCTCTTCAACCTCACCATGTCCTACCGGAGGGACTCGGATATCTTCAGCCCCTATGGGGAGCTGCAGATCCTTGAGCAACCCCAGCCCTTCAGCATCCCTCCCAAGTCCAAGCTGGTAGCCTGGGTGGTCAGCAACTGGCAGACACATTTGTACCGCGTGAAGTACTACCAGCAGCTGAAGCAGCACATCGCCGTGGACGTTTACGGGCAGCACCATCAGCCCCTGGCCTCAGACCAGCTCCTGTCCACCTTGGCTCAGTACAAGTTCTACTTGGCCTTTGAGAACTCACAGCACGAAGACTATATCACTGAGAAGGTCTGGAGGAACGCCTTGTCTGCTGGCACCGTCCCTGTCGTCCTCGGGCCACCGCGGAACAACTACGAGCGCTTTCTGCCCCCTGATGCCTTCATCCACRTTGACGACTTTGCCAGTGCCCGGGACCTGGCACGGTACCTGCAGGAGCTGAGCGAGGACTCGGAGAGATACAAGCGCTACTTYGAGTGGCGGCAACGGCTGAAGCCTGTGGTCACATCTGGGTGGGCAACGCACGTCTGCCGAGCCTGTCATTTCCTGCAGTCGGAGGCCAGGTACCAGGTGGTGACCGAGCTGTCTAAATGGTTTCTGTAACTGCTGTTTGCTCAGCTCTTGACTGCATTTTGAKCTTGTACTCCTTGGGGTAGGCTGCAATTTCACAGGATGATTGAACTTTGTGAAAATGGAGGGACAATGGGAGCTCTGAAATCAACAAGGACAAGGAAGCAATTAGGTGTTTATCTTACGAGTTAATAGACTACTAGACAGAGTTAGTGCATTGCATTTTTTTTTTCTGTTGTTGATCAAGTTATACAGCCTGGACTTTGCAGAAATTCAGAGCAAAATGCTCTTTCTGTTTTTTTAATCTTCAAACAAATCTGGATTGCTCCATATGTTGGAGAGCAGAAACAAAAGGCTGGGAGGGGTAGTGGACTAAGAATATGTATCATCAGCCTATTTCAAGGACTTTGTACTCTGCAAGGCTGCAGCTGGAAGGGTTGACTGGGCCATGAGGCAACCTACTGCTGCTGGAAGGACCGGTCCCACCCCTTCCTTCTTCCCCTCCCTGCCCCACTTTCACCTCCTCTGACCATTTCAGGGCACTGTGGCATGGTGCTGAACTKCAATAGTGAGACATAATTGGCTCCAGGGAAGTGTGAGAGCAGTCAATGGCAAGAGAACGAGGAGAAAGTCTTGTGTTGGAAACACCTGGCTTGGCCGACTGTGTTGACTTTCCCTCAGCTTCTCCCCCCTTACTGACCCCACAAGTCCTGACTGTATATTAATTGCCCTTTGCAGATCTTTTTTTTTTCCATTTGCCCAGCTGTTCCTTACAGCACTGTAAAGTTTTATTGTGTGCAGCACCCTGCAGCAAGGCATCCTAGCAGCATCTGAACCTCTCGGCTTCTCACTTCAGGGGACGCCTTTTAGGCCTTGCTGTTGCAAAACTATGCCGAAGAACTGGTCTTTATTCTACTTTCTCCTGCCTTCCTATAAATGATCTCTTGTCCAGGTTGAGGAGCCCCATGGCACTGAGGTATTTGCCCCATGCAGCCTTTCCACAGCTCCCATTTGCTTGCGCTGGGAGTTGGGAGCCCATGGAAATCGGGAGGCAGTGGTGCCTTGCTGGGCTCCCTTCCTGCAGCTCTGGATATTCATCTTTTGGGTATTTTTTTTCCACCAGGTACTACAGAACCTTGAGTTGAGTTTTTCATAGATTTACCTTAACTCTGAGCTGTTTCCATGCTGTAAAACAGCTCAAAGTCCAGCAATAAATGGAGATATGCGATTTCTTTCTCTGTCACTATCATTAACAAATATTGGCAATGAACTCCCTCGATGTTTCCCCCCGCAGTCACACAGTAGCAGAAGGCCCCCCTGCAAGACCTTCTTCACAGCTGTGAGTCCCTTCTCATCCACGGTCTCCATTACCGTCTTATTCCCTGCTCTGCATTGCACGCGGCCTGAGTGTGTTGGTCAGCACAAGCCGAGGGCCAGATCCTTCCCCGAGAAGTCCAAATGCTGCTTCCTCCCTTCACTTCACTAGTCATCATCTTCCAGAGGGTGCCCTGTTTCTCAAGGATCCTTGGAGGGACTGTTGGGAATCCAGGTGGTCTGTCGTGGCCCACCTTCCCCAGCCTATTCTCCACTGAGAATCACACTAGCGGGGCACGACTGCTTTTTACTTTTGTAGAATAATTGTCTCCATCCCTCCCTGGGCTTTGCTGGGACCGTGTGCCTTTCATCCCTTAATTATTGCCTTCAATGCACTAGCTAATGATGCTGCTGCGGCCTGAGTGCTCCTGTGCAGAGCAGAAGGACGGTTAAGGCTTTAATCCCTTTCTCTGGCCGTGGGAGTGCTCATAGTGGCTCTGGACAAGATGGCTTGAGCTGCTGCGGGTGTAAATTGGGGTGAAATGATTTTCTGCAGCTCTGTGGACAGTTTCTCTTGGGAAAAGCAACAGCAAAGGTGCTGCAAGGGCGCTGGCACCTGTGGAGGCCACCCCAAGCGGCAGTTTCCCAGTGGCGACATGGAGGGAGTCTTCAGGAATAAGCATTTCTGGAGCGTTACACCGTGGCACCCTGTGTGAGAGAATTGCTTGAGAAAGGGGAAATTAAAGAAAAAAACAGGGCCTAAGAGAAGTTAGGGCATTACAGAGGCTTGCTTGAGGTGAGAGATATTACCACTCCCAGGATGGTTGGTATGTATGGAATCCACTTCTCCATGATTCCCGGGGCAACACAGTCTGCCCTCCTAGCACACACTGATGAGAGTAATGGAAGAGTGGAGCGAAATGGAGACACTGTGGCCAAACTTTGTTGGCTTCCCTGCAGAGGTGGTAGCCTGATGGTGCCGTGCAGCTGAGTGAATGGAGAGTGGAGCAGAATGAAGACATGGCAGACAAACTCTGTTATACTCCCTGTAGAGGTGGCAACCTGGTCTTACCGTGCAGCTTGGTAAGCCACACAGTGTGACAGGCTGCCCAGAGTGGTTGTGGAGTCTCCTTCTCTGGCGGTCTTCAAACCCATCTGATTGCCACCCTGTGCCACATGCTTTAGGTGTCCCTGCTTGAGCAGGAAGGTTGGACTAGATGATCTCTAGAGGTCCCTTCCAACCCTGGACATTCTGTGATTCGATGCCTGGTGCTGAGCCAACAATGGTGGCAGATGAGTCCCTTCCAATGGACTTTGCTCAAACTTCTCCTTATTCTAATCTCATTATAATACCAATACATAACCCCATCCTAGAAGTTACTCACTTCCAAGAAACGACCCCAACTCACTGAGCATGCTCTATATTTTCAGTTAACCTGGGAGATGTTTTAAACCAATCAATAACGAAAGTACGTATGACTAGAGTCACTCAAGCTCCACCTAAACGTAAAAGAAAATATATAAAAGGTGAACTAATGAGGGTAGTAAGTAGAAAAGGAAGAAGGAAAGGGAGGAAGAAGGAAAGGGAGGAAGAAGGAAAGAAGGAAGGAAGGAGGAATGAAGGAAGAGGAGAGAGGAAAGACTCCATCGTAACTTCTGGATCAGTGGACAGGCTGATTTCCTCCCCTCTGGTCGGAACACCACCTGAGGAGACTCCTCGAAGTTGAGAGCCCTCTACCATCTTCTGGGGTGAGTGATGATTGCGCATTTGTACACTAGGCACTAGCTAAGAACCCCACACTGTAGAAGAGAATTTCCTATACTGACATCCAGAACCCGTTCTTTAAATGTTACATTTGAATAAATCGTGCTTTTCTGAACTCAATTTTTTAGGGCGACTGGACCAACAGACAACAGGCTCTTTGTGGACACGATACTGCCAGAGTCAGGCCTATAGCRGATCATACTATTTGGGAACGCGACTACWTGTTTTGAAGGCAATCGGATCTATGGTCGACAGATGATGAAGCTGGTACTGCCAGAGTTGGGGCTRTRGTTACCACAGTATTTGGTGTCCTTCTTAAGAGATGAGTCCAGCCACCTCCAGTCCCTCCAACCTTGGGAAATCAGCTGGAACGCACGGGGGTTCATCTCTTACCTCATTTCCACCCCCCATCAAACTGCAACCCCGCACTGCGGCGTGGCCTAGGATATATAAATATACACAGAATCACAGCATCACAGCATCACAGAATGCTCAAGGTTGGGAGGGACCTCTAGAGATCATCTAGCCCAAACCCCTGCTCCAGCAGGGACACCCAGAGCACGGGGCACAGGGCGGCATCCAGGTGGGTTTGGAGGATCTCCAGAGAAGGAGACTCCCCAGCCTCCCTGGGCAGCCTGTGCCAGGGCTCGGGCACCCTCACAGGAAAGAAGTTCCTCCTCCCATGGAGATGGCGCTGCCTGGGTTTCAACTTACACCCATTGCCCCTTGTCCTGTCACTGGCCACCACTGAGAAGAGCTTGCCCCCTTCYTCCYCAYGTTCCCCCTTCATGAACTTAGACAACTTAGACCCCTCTCAGCCTTCTCTTCTCCAGGCTGAACAGGCCCAGCTCACTCGGTCTCTCCGCACACRGGAGATGTTCCCTTCCCTTCATCACCTTTGTCGCTCTAACACACACGCGGTGAAGGTGTTGGGCAGGGGCAGGGGCAGCGGCTGGGGGCGGGGACGTGCTGGCGGGCGGGACAGCGCTGGAGGCCACAGGCCGGYGCCACGCGGTGGGTCGCACCACTCTCCCACATGGAGCCCGCCCAGGGCACGGCCCCGGCCTGCGGCCACCGCGGCCTCGCGGGGCTGCTCGCCGGCCTCACCGTAGCCTTCTGCCTCCTGGCCTATGCTTGGCGCCTGGGGCCCGGGCTGAGGCCGGCGCCATGCCGTGCCAGGCCGTGGCACAACGGCAGCAGAGCGGTGCCGGGGCAGGCACGGGCCGCACTGCTGGTCATGCTCTGGAACTGGCCCTTTGGGCAGCACTTCAAGCCGCGGAACTGCTCGGTCATCTATGGCATCCCCGACTGCCACTTCACCACCGACCACAGCTGGTACCCGGAGGCCGACGCCGTCATCATGCACCACAAGGATGTCAGTGCCAGGCCCAAGCAGCTGCCCCTGGGCATGCGGGCGCCAGCGCAGCGCTGGATCTGGTTCAACCTGGAGTCGCCCACTAACTCACCCAACCTGCG
>NW_020455517.1:526488-530171 GCF_003342845.1 Nothoprocta perdicaria
GCCTTCATCCACGTTGACGACTTTGCCAGTGCCCGGGACCTGGCACGGTACCTGCAGGAGCTGAGCGAGGACTCGGAGAGATACAAGCGCTACTTTGAGTGGCGGCAAYGGCTGAAGCCTGTGGTCACGTCCGGGTGGGCCATCCACCTCTGCCGGGCCTGTCATTTCCTGCAGTCGGAGGCCAGGTACCAGGTGGTGGCTGACCTGTCCACATGGTTCGTGTAGCCTGCCCCGTTGGGTTCGTGTCGCCAACTCTGCCAAGGCCGGGGCTGGTCCTGGGCTCTGGTTTGCGGTGAGATGCTGCCTTTGCTGTGTTTCATTTTCTTTCCATTTGCTTTTGGCAATGTTATTTTTTGGTGGTTTCCTTGAGCATTAGATAGCCTAATAAACAGATGGTTCGGTTCCTGCCTTGCATCTCTTTCCTTTGACCAAGCTGTGTGCTCACTTGGGAAGCAAAGGCTCAGGAACACGAGCTTCGCATCTCCACCAAGACCTGCTCTCATGGTGCTCCCCATGCCCATCCCCAGGACTGCAGCTGTGCCCTGGGCCCTTGGTGCCCTTTACCTTCTCCTCCCTTTGGCCTGTGGCCTGACACTTTCCCATCTTCATCGATTGATTTTTTTTTCCTTTCTTATTTTGCTCTCGCATGCCCCATTTCCACTGTTTCCCAGGCCAAGTGTCCGGATGCCCAGGTGCTACAGCACAGTGGCCGCTGGCTGGACTGGAAAGACCAAGGCAGCTCTGAAAACCTCCAGGTCCTCATCTCTAGCAGGGATGGATGAGGACAGGTCCCCATCCTTAGCAGGGATGGATGAGGACAGGTCCCCATCCCTAGCATCCACAGCCAGGAAAACTGGCCGAAAACGGTGGCACCCGCCACGGGGCAGGCGGGATATTCCCCAGAGCAAGCACAGCCTCTGCAGGGAAGTGTGCCTCTGGCATGCTGCAATTCCCAAAGGAATGGCATCACCCAAAATAGTAARTGGAGAGACAAATCACCGTGCTGCAATGGAATTAGAAAGGCTTAATTAGCTCCATCCACAGCCACGAGGGGCTGATGTCCCACAGCTTCTCCGCCAGTGACAAAGAGACATGGACCAGCTTGCCAGACAGACAGGGCAGCGGGGACACTTGTCCCGTGATGCRGCTCTGCACCAAAGCTTTGCACAGCCCCAATGCAAAAAAATTGCAAAAACTCGAGCAAAAAAAATCCTGACGCGAGGAAGATCTCAAATTCTCCCTCAAATCTCCCCACCCCAACCTCAGTTTTCTGCTGGTTTAGGAAACCCTTGAGTTGCAAAAAAAATGGCCAAGMAAGTCTCAGTGCAAGGCAGGGGGGAGGCAGGGAGGCTGCAGACGGCTCTCTGGCTGCCCGCCCTGCGCTGACCCTGGAGGCACTGGCAGCGCCGGAGGTCTGCGTCGCAGCGGAGAAGAGTGGGGGGCTGTGTTTGAAACGAATGCCAGGAGTTCGCTGCGGAAACACGGAGAAATTGAATTTGGAAATTTGCATTTGAGGTCAGCCCAAAGCACGGAAAGCGGCACGGTCGAGGCACGCGGACGAGGCTGTTCGAAAGGCAGCCGTGCTTTATTTATTTATTTTTTTTAAGTGGAAAGACATGTTTTTGCAAACTTGAAAAGCTCCCCCCTGTACAGAAATGCCACAGCAAAGCCCCAGGGTGAGGGAGGGTTTTCTCCAGAGCGGAATTGAGGAGCATTCCTGCAAAATGGAGCTAGTGGCCCCACAGTGGGACTCTAACTGTCCATGAGCACCCAAGGGAGCGGCAGGCCTCCCAGCTCCATCTTCCCCCATGGATGCGTATCTGACACAAAATTTCTGGCAAAATTTAGCCCAGAAAAGTCTTTTTCCTACCCCCGATGGCCATCTATCAATTCTATCTATTACAAACACTTGCAAAGGGCTGGCTCCAGCCCGCAGTGCATGAACTCGCTTTCCTCTTTTCCAGCCTTCCTAGAGCCAGTAGTGCTCCTCCTGCTATGCCAGAAAACCCACAAAAACCCCTCCACATCTCCAAACTGGTGGGAAAGCTGCCCGAGAGGAAATATTAATGGGAATAGCTCAGCTACTTTAATTCTCAATTTTTTTTGGTCTTATTTTCCTCCTCCCTAGCAGACAGGTGGGCCACTCTCCAGCAGAGTCCTCCCTAAAATGCCCTTGGCTGGATCTTAGCTGTTTCTTTGCCATATTTTCACCACCAGCTATTCTTTCTTTGAGGCAATGCAGCCTATTAGTTGGATTTTAACTTGGTTTGACATTGCTTGGGATTTGCAAGGCGGGTTGGAGGGGCAGCCTTTTCTTCGCATGCTGGAGGTTGCAGAGTATATGGGGACCTGGCAGACCTGGCAGGTGCCATCTGTGTTGGGACTCAGAGCCCGAGCGGTGGGAGTGCAGTCCCCAAGCAGGGCAGGGGCGATGCTGACACCCTCTTGCCGCTGAACCCCAAGTTTCTTTTTATTCTAACCCCGACCATCTCAAATATCAGAAGCGTGAAGCGTGTTGGGTGCTCCCTGGAGGAGGACAGCAGCTTTCCCAGGCTTGCACGAGAGCTCTTCCTTAGCCCTCTGCTCCATCACCTGCTTTCTGAAGCCGAGCAGATGATCCTAAAGCACCTTGGCCAGGCGGTTGCCCTTCTCCGAAGCACGGCTTGCAATTTAGCCTTTCGTTCTGTAAAAACAGRTCTCTCTTTCTGGCCTGTTTTCCAAGCAGCTGCTTATGGGAGAAGACAGAACAGCAGAGCAGGTTGAAATTAGGTTGAGAATAGAAAGAAACAGTCCAGCAGGCTCTTCCCAAGGGATTTTTGGGATGCCAAATGGGTTGTAAACTGACTTTTAAGGGTCCTGCTGCTGGGAAGTGCAGCATCTTTTCAGGCTCTGCACGGCTCCGGTGTGGACTCAGTGGAGACACTCAGCAGAGCTTGGCGTCCATAGATGGGAAGCGGAGCAATGCAGCCGATGTTCTTCCCAAGCTTCAAATTAGGGTGGCACCATCCAGGCCAGAGATAGTGGGACAGAAATAAGTAGGATTTGGAGTAAAGCTGTTGWGCAAAGCTACAGAGGATTTGGGGAAGTGTGAGATGAATGTGAACTCGTGATGGGAATGTGCCCAGGGAGGGCAGTGCAAGGAACCAAAGCAATCCAAGTTTTGCTCTGGAAACAAGAAAGTTCGAGGAGAGAAAGGGACCCAGGCTCCTCCCAGCACCACGATGGGTTTCTTTCCCCTGCGGTCCAAGGGACAACCGGGACCATCCAGCTTTAGGGACATCCCAGGAAGCCAGTCCCACCACCCATCCCAGGTTCAGCATCCCCAGCTGCTACCCCAACCTTGTTTTCCTCCTCTCTTTATTTTATTTTTTTGAAGGCTCTTGCACGAGTCAGATTTTCCAAGTGGCCTTGTCCAATTTGGTCGTGAAAATTTCAGTTTATCCCTTTTTTCTTTTCCGAGCAGGCTGGCAGCGGGCTCGCAGCCGCACGGAGCACTCGCCTCCCCCCCACACCAAGCGCACGCTAAGATTTATGAGCCTCAAAAGATGCTTCCTAAAATATTTACAGAGCGGAGCTCCGTGCCGGTGCTTGACTCGGCCACGAGCCCTCCACGGCCATCAGGAATCTGGGTGGCATGAGAGGAAATATAAACAGACTTTCTCTCTCTTTCTCTCTTTCTTTCT
>NW_020455517.1:530286-538376 GCF_003342845.1 Nothoprocta perdicaria
TTCTTTCTTTCTTTCTTCTTCCTTTCTTCTTCCTTTCTTCTTCCTTTCTTCTTCCTTTCTTCTTCCTTTCTTCTTTCTTCCTTTCTTCTTTCTTCCTTTCTTTTTTCTTCCTTTCTTTTTTCTTTCTTTTTTCTTTCTTTTTTCTTTCTTTTTTCTTTCTTTTTTCTTTCTTTTTTTTTTTTTCCTTTCCATCCCCCCACACTGCTATAAACCTTCCCGGTCTCAACGCTTTTTAGCCTTTCTTTTTCCACTCCTTGGCTGGAAGCATGGGGATGAGACTCTGGTTTCTTTTGCAAGCAAACCCAGTGGTTTGCACCCATTCTCGACACCGAGGCCCCAAGGCTTTCTGCCTAGCACTGATTTAATTCAGCTTTTTCTTGATGCACCTGGTGTTGGCAGGGGGAGAAGATGCTCAGACGAGCAGTGTTTGGCCTGGGAGCATAGAGGGCTATTAAATGGGGGTAGTGTGTGTTGCACTGGGGGGTAGCACATATTACATGGGAATAACATGTTGCATGCGATAAAACGTTGTCTTGGGATAACATGTTGCATGTGGGTAACGGTGCATGGGGGTAACACGTTAGCCTGGAATAATAGGTGTTAAATGGGGATGACACCTGCTGAATGGGGTTAACGTAGGTTATATGGGGATAATATATATTGCATGGGGAGAGCACATGTTATATGAGGAGAACACCCAAGTTAGATGGGGATAACACATCTTATATGAGGGTAACACACATTAAATGGGGATGACATATGTTGTGTGGGGATTATACTTGCTAAATGGGGGGTAACATGCATGAAACRGAGCAGATGTGCTTGCGAGGAGGGCAACCCTTGCTGAAAGGGCTCCTGAGCTGGGTCAGCTCTCCAGAGAGCAGAGCGGGGCAATTCCCAACTTCCATCCCTGTGGCTGAGACCTATTTAATGCCATAGTTTCCTTTAAAGGCGCCAGAGCAAGAGCCCTGAGGTCCCCCAAGATGCCAGGGATGTCACCACGCAGTGGCTTCCCCTGCAAAATGGGATTTTCTAGCAGCACGTGAACGAGTTCAGCTCTTCTGCAGCTGTGCATGGAGGTTTTTGGTAGAATGGAGGTAATGGGGGAATAAGGAATAAGGCCCCTCTGTGCCCTGCATCGCCCCCAAATTTCCCTAGCCCCGGAGGGATGTAAAGTACCCTCCGCCTGAACACCCCTCATCAACAGCAAAAGAAGAGAACAGGCCCCAAATCACTATAATCCTCCTTTTATTTTCCACTTGGAGTGAATATGTGACAGCATCACGCACGAGTTTATGTTCGTTTAAAAAAAAAATAATAATATCATACTGCATTTCCACGCACCCTCCCCCCCCMAAAATACATTTGGAATAACTGGTAACAGGTAATAAATGTAAACCGCACTTGGCACCATTTGGCTCAATAAATAAAAACAAAAATGTAAAAATCAAAAGAAGAGAAGAGAGAGAAAGAACGCGTTACGTAGGCGGCACACTATGGGAGCTAAATAAATAACATAAGTTACTTCAAATAAATAGAGAGGATCTAAAATACAGATGCATTGCATCCACTTGTGCAGGCGGCCGAGGCGGAGCCGCCCATCCCGGGAGGGTCCCTGTGGCCGTGTCCGGCCTTCCCGAAACGAGTCACTTCTTTTTTCTTCATTTTTCCCCCTTTTCTTTTGCCTTTTTTTTTTTTTTTCTTTTTTCCATGCTGGGCCTCAAGTGTCAGGGGTGCAAAACCCAGTGCAGAACCAGTAGGAGAGGAAAGCGCTTTGCCCTGGCTGCTTCTGCGGGCTGTGGCAAGGGCTGCTGGAACCCCCGCCGAGGTTCCCCGCCACGGGCGCTGCCCGGGATCCCACCGCAGGCTTTGCCACGAAACTAATTGGAGTTTTATAGGAGTCCAAGCTGGAAGACACCCAAGCCCTTGAGAGCACAGTTATTATTATTACTATAATAATAGTTTGCATTTTTGTTGCCCCAGACGATATTTTTGCCCTGCACCTGCAGCCCGCTTGGCTTTTGCACTTTATTCCCCCTTGGATCAGGCTGCCGGCGCCCCCCAGACWCCCCCGGGAGCTGCCGCGGATGCCCATGGCAGCAAGAGGGGCGGAGAGCAGCAGCGACGGGCGYGTTCCCGGCATGCGCCAGCTCGGCCCGTTCCCAGCATCCGCGCGGGGCGTGGAGAGACAAGGCAAAACCCAACRCCCTGCCCTGGCGCAGGGGCGCCCACGCGGCGCTGCCACCCGCCGAACGGGGCCGGGGAGGTGGCACAGAGCGCGCCACGCTCCCCGCCGCGCTGCCCAGCCGGCTGGCGCCGCCGCCGCTCTGCGCCCTCCGCGCGTGCTGCGCTTTTYGCCTGGGCAAAGGGCCAAGGGGAGAGAAAACCATCAATCGCGGGCGACAAATAGAGGCCGCCCAGAGCAGGCGCGAGCCCCTGCGCTCATTTATTTCCCCGAAGAGTAAACAGCAGCCAGTGCGAGCGGAGGGGCAGCGAGCGCCGGCRCACGGGAAGGCGACGGGGAGGGAGCCCCTGGCACCCTCGGGCATCGTGGATATTCACCCCCAGCTCGTCCCGGTTCCGGTTTTGGCTGATCCAGTTACATCAGAAGGTCGCGAGCCTTAAAAAGTAGGGAATTGTTTGGGAACTGACACGGCCAAGCGCGGGGCACCAGCAGGGCCCTGCAGYGCCAGGCTTGGTCCCAACAGCGGCACGTCGCCGGACAGCAGCTTCCAAACGCTGCCGTGGCACCCAAACAGCAGGCGCTTGGTGCCAAACCCGCCCCGCTCCAGCCTGCCTGTTTGCACCTCTGGCACATTCAGCGAGTGCAGCAAAAGGGGATGGCCCTGCATGTGGGGCACGGGCATCCACATAACCCAAGGGGCGCACGAAACGCGCCGAGCACAGGTGCAAAACTCCCTGTCCGTGCGCCTGGGGGTGTGCAGTGCAGCCTGTGGGTGCCCGAACCTCCCTGCACATGTGCAACACGGCCTGTGTATCTGCAAAACGCTCTGCATAAGAGCAACAGGCCCTGCATGAGTGCGAAACAGCTGGCACGCATGCAGCACATCCCATGTGTGCGCAATGCCCCCTGCACACACGCAGCCTTCGCTGCACGTGGGGAGCATGTCCTGTCCCTGTGTAACACACGCCATATAGGTGCAAAACACCCTGGAGAGGCACAGCGTGCTCCACACAAGCACAGGACACCCTGCACGCGTGCAGCACGCCCTCTTTGTATGCACCATACCCCAYGGGCATGCCAAACGCTCTGCAATATGGTGTGGGCGAGTGCAACACCCTCCATACGTGTGCACAACACCCTGCCCAGGCGCAAAGCACCCTGCAGGAGTGCAGCACATCCTGCATGTGCAGCTCCATCAGAGCCTCCTGCGCCTCCGCAGCTCCGCCTGTAGCCCTGCACCATTACGCGGCACGAGGACAYGGCACCCCAAGCAGTACTACAAGGAGCAGGCACCAACTCGAGGTACATACAGAGCATCCAGGTCTCTTCACTGGGACGTTCCCAAGCCGGTGCCGGGCGAGCTCAGCCCCGGTGGGGAGGCCACTGCCGCCCTCCTGCTGCATCCCCACGCCGGGGCCCGCTCACACGCAGCCGCACTCCTTAGCCGACAGCTCGTTCACGGTGTAGTAGCGGTTGTAGGTGTCCAGAAAGGAGACGTCGTCGTCGTAGGCCAGCGGCCGGCAGCAGGGCCGGGCCCGCACCTTCTCCTTGCGGATGCGGCGGCTGCTCCGCATGCTGCGCAGCGACAGGTCGTAGCTGCGCAGGGCGCCGTCGCAAGTGCCGCTGCAGTAGCGGAAGAGCACCGTCTCGTCCGACTCGTAGCCCAGGCCCAGCTCGCTGACGCTCACCTCGAGCTGCTGCAGGGCGCAGGGCTTGTGGCGGGCGCGCGCCCGCTTGGCCCGCCCGCCCGCCTTGGCGCCGCGCCGCCGCTCCACCAGCGCGCCCAGGAGCCGCCGCAGCTCGCCCTCCGTGTAGCTCTCCAGCAAGGCACCGTCTGCAAGAGGAAGGGGCCGCTGTGAAGCCGACGCTCTGCGCRCTGAACCCGCTCACCCCCCACAAGCCTCTTTTTTTTGGTCTTTTTAATGCTTTTTCAACATCAAGCGCTAGGGGCTTGGTTTGTGGCTGCTCGGGGACAYGGCTCTGTCGTGCGGCACTGTGGGGCTCTGCAAATGGGACACCCCAAAATCAGTGCCAGGCTTGGCACCGCATTGCAGGCAGGAGCAAAGTGTGCCCATGGGGTTGCAAAGACGGTGCAAGGAGGAGCAAAGCATGCCCACGGGGCTGCAGACAGAGCTGGTGTGCGGAGGGGTCGAGCATGCCCGCAGGGCTGCAAAGAAGGTGCAAGGAGAAGCAAAGAGAGCCTGAGGGGCTGCAGTGCAGGGTGGGGAGCAGTGAACCATGCCCATGGGGTTGCAAAGCGGTGTGAGGAGCAGTGAAGCTTGTGCGTGGGGCTGCAAAGGCCATGCAAGGAGCAGCAAAGCATGCGGATGGGGTTGCAACGCCAGGGACGGAGCAGCCTGGCGGGTTGCAAAGCTCCGTGGCTACCCAGAAGCAGGAGCTGCACCGCTCTCATCCCCAGATAAAATTTCCCATTGCTTTTGCAGCAGACATCGCATGTGGCCATGGGCATTTTCTGGGCACCTCAGAACCCACCAGGCTGGTGCACAAATGCATCCCCCACTGCAAAAACACTTCWTTGCCCTTCCTGCCTTATTTTTCTCCCCTCTGCCCTCAGCAGATCTTCCCTGGATGGAACCTCATGAGACAGCTTATCACTGCTTCCRAAGCCCTCCTCGGGTTCAGGAGGGAAGCAAGGATGTGTGCAAGGCGCTGAAACCTGTGACCGCTGAGGGAAGCACCCCTCCCTAATGCTCTGGTTGCCCCAAAGTAATGCCGAAAGCCAAAACTAAAGTTAATAAAAAAGGCATTTGGAGTTAGAAAGTGCTTTGGCAGCATTGGGATGAGTTGCACAGATKCGGTTCCTGCTGCTGTCGGCTTGGAGGAGGCTTTGGCGTGCAAAGCCGTGCCCCTCGCGCGGGCTTTTGCGCAGAGAAGCCTTTTTTGCAACCTGCAGGACCCGTTGCAGGATGCTTTGCAAGATGCATCCTAGTCCGGAGCGCTGCCAACCCTCACGGAGCTGCAAGGCCATCCCAAGCCTCCTCCACGCGCTCCGCCGGACCCTGCGGCCAGACTGAGCCYGGGAACCCAGGCTGGAGCCCTGGGGGCCGCAGTCACCCGGCACGAGCTGCAGTGCACCGGGTGCAGCCTGGCGCCCTCCCCGGCCGGGGCGCTGGGGGGACCGGCGCGYGGGGGCCACTTACACTGGGAGAGCAGCGAGCCGGGGCGGTCCAGGGCCCGTGGGGATCTCCGTGGAGCCGCCGGCGGCGAGGAGGAGGAGGAGGATGCCCGCGAGGCTGGCGAGGAAGGCACGGGGCTGTATTTCCGGCTCCCGTTGAGCATGTCTCTACAAACTAAAATGGATAACAGGGAACTGAGGAGCATCGATGCAATGGCTGCAAACTTCCATACCTTCATCTTAGAGCAAGTCAGAACATTGAAACTCTGTAAAACAGGCAAAACAGATATCCTTATTACGCGGCCGCCCCCCTCCCCGCAGCACCGCTGTCCCTCCCCACCGGCGTGACCCCCCGCTGCGCCTCGCCTGGCCCTCGCCTCACCCTGCCGCTCTCCTGGTGCTGCAATGGGGAAACTGAGGCACGGAGGCTGCCCGGGGCGAGAGCGGCTCGGGGCAACGGCCGGTGCTGTGGCCAGGGSGGGAAGTGCAGAGCACCAAGAGAGGTCCAGGTGCGTCGCCCTGCGAGCCCTGCACGGGCTGCAGCTGCAGGGAGCCGGGAATTCGGCGGCAGGGCCTGTTTGGGGACGGCGGCAGCCCCCATGGACAGCACCGGCGTGTCGGGGGCTTGAGGGGCTCCAGGGATCAGGTGCAGCGGCCCAATATCCTCCAGCCTTCCCCCCCGGCCATCTCCCTGCCCTCCTTCCTGGCAAGTTTGCACAAGTGCCTGGGTCCGGCCTTGAGCCGCCCATCGACCCCCTCCCTTTATCTCTGTTTTTGCATCTTGGCTCCTTGCCCACACCAAATGTTTCTTTCTTTTTTTTTTTTTTTTTCTGAATAAATGCAAAGAAAAGGAAAAAATAAAATAAAAAGGGGGAAGGAAAAAAAGAATACAAACAGCCTAGCAATATTTGCCAAAAGAATTTAGTGGCGGAGGGGGGGGAAATGTTTATTTGAAGTGGGAATTTGACATGTTTGCTCTCACCGTTGCGGCAGGGAATGACTGAAAGGAGTCGGGCGGCTGTGCCATCAAGAGTGACCCTGGGGCTTGCAAAGGACGCAGCTCAGCCCACGGGAGCTACCAGGGCCACTAAATGCCCAGGAGGGGCCCAAGCTAAGGGAATAATCCGGACCCAGCCTCGAGGCTGCAAACGGGGCTGTAAACAAGGCCAAGCTGGAAAAAAGAATAGTTTGGCCATATAAGGCGTGGAGCTGCCGCAATCCCGCGCAGTCCGAAGCGGCGGCGCTGGCCGGCGCGACGAGCCCCGGGAAGCGGCGCCGAGCGTCGACGCTCGGCGCGAGGCGACGGAGCTTTGCGGAGGCGAAGGGAACGAATCCACGATCCCAACGTTCGCCCCGTCCTCCCGCAGCAGCCAAAGCCAGGGAGCAAGCTCAGCTTAGCACGTCCCGCCGCGGGCTTTGCTGGGGCCCAGGCGTCCGGCGGCAGCGGGGCAGAGCTGGCTGCTTTTCTTGGCTCGGCCGCCGCGCATCCTTCCCGGGAGCTGCCAGCTCCGCAGCCCGCCTTGCTTTTCCAAGGGGATCCGCTTGCAATGTCAAAGCAACAAAGCCACCCGGGCGCCCTAAGTAAACTTCTCCGACGCTTAATTACCCTCGCTGTTTGGGGAGAAAAAACAAACAGAAAATATTAATCGCGGTGGCTTTCCAGGCCGGTTCTTCTTCCACAGCAGCTTCCCAGGGCYGGAGCGGCTGCTGAGCGTTACCCTGAAGAGCAGAACCGCTGTCGCCCATGAACCGGCTCCACGGCTCCACCACCGGCCACCGGCCCCACGGCTGCCCGGCCTGCCCTTTTTTTTTGCACTTTGGGGTTTTTTGCATCGCTTGGACCACGAGGACCCAGAGCAGCGGAGCGCTTGGTGCCGAGAGCCGCCGGAGGAGCCGGAGGCCTCGGTGGGACGCAGGGGAGAGTTTCCACCTGCCGCTCTGTTTATTTTAGCGCCTTACATGGGAGCCAAGCGGCTTTGAAATCCCGCCTCGGCATGAGTCACCCCGCAGGAATTACACCGCTTCCAGGCAGGCGGCACTGGGGCAGAGCGGCTCGGGGTCCGCGCGGAGCGGCTCCTCCGGCGGCAGCCGCGAACGGGAGCCGCAGCCGGCACCCGCGCACCGCTTCCCTGCCGGAGAAGGAAGCCGCTGGGGCAGCTGCTGGGAGCCGACACGGATGCCGGGGCACTGCCACCAGGTCTGGGCTTGTTTTGGAGGGRAAAATGGCAAAAATTCTCCAGGAATTGCCCTGCTTGCAGTCCAAAACACCCGCATTTTACCCCAGTTGGTGGTCTTGGTGGCAGTCATTCCAAAATGCCAGGACTGGTCCCAAAATGGGGTACTTTCAAAGGAAAAAAGCCCAAGTCCTGCTTGTGCTTCATCTCCTTTGAACATACGTGGTTTTATTGATACCTCCCAGGCTCCTGCAGCTTATTATGCTCCTATTTGTTCTGCTTGTTATTTAATGGTCGGAGCCTCCAGCCAGTGCCTGGACGTGCCGTTGGGAAGGCGCCAGCGAGGCTGCTGGCCAAGCGCGCAGCGCCGGGAGCGCCRGGAGCGCGCGGCGACGTTCCCGTYGTGCGGGCACAACCCGCTCCCATTCCCCGACTTTCCCTGGGCGCCTACCCTGCCATCCCAGGAGGTCCCCACTGCCTTCCATGCTGTTAATTCCACCAAACGCGGAGCAGATGGGAGCCGCCCGTCCCCCCCGGCGCGGCATCTGGAGCGCAGGGATCTCTGCTTTTCCCGCCACCTCCTCATCCTCCCCTC
>NW_020455517.1:538711-544000 GCF_003342845.1 Nothoprocta perdicaria
CCCCTCGCTGCAAACGTCTCCCCTTGCTGCAAACATCTCCCATCTCGGCTGCTGCTGCCTCTCCCGCTGCCCAGCCGCATCCGTCCTCGTCTGCACGAGTGGCACCCAACCCACGTGCCCAAACGAGGGGCCACCGAGAGCTGCTTCCTCCCGCCCGCTGWGCCAGCTATGGGGCAATTCCTGCCTCCTAAAATGCTGCTGCAGGATGGGCTCCCCCAGCAGAAATGCAGGGCTGGAAACGCGACCTCAGCCCCTTGCTCCACCATTGCAAACCAGTTTTGCTGAGGTTGGGAAGTTTGTCACCCTCAGCAAATCCCAGGCCAAGGAATAAGGTGGGAATAAACAAGGATTGCAAAACAGAGCGCTGACACTGCAAAGATAAGCAAACAAATAAATAAGTACATATGGATGCTCCGTATCTCGACCCAGCCTGGAGCCCTGTGTTTCCACCAGGGAAAGGGCAGGAACCCRAAGACCAAACACCAGGTTTTGCCTGTTCCGGTGTCAGCGTGCCCCCGCTCACGCTCGTGGTGCCAGCACAGGGCGCTTTGCAGCGGGGGAGCTAATTGCTGCGGCTTGTCGCAACAGCCCCAGCGCCTGCGGAGACGGGGCTGGAAGCTCCGGGTTTGGCAGCACCGCCGAGACACCGGAGGTGCTTTTGCCCGGGCCCGTTTCAGCACCGCGCCGCTACGACACGGGGCCGGGACCGGACTGGGAGAAGGCGACAGGCTGCAAACATCCCTCCTCGATGCCACTGCTTGGCCAGCACCGTTCCCTAGGGTAGGTGCGGCACAGCGCACCCCRGGGTCAGCTCGGCGCATAGGCTGCCTAGGAGAGCCCACTTTGGTAGAAATACTTGGGTATTTCTATTCTTTTATTGCTCTTTTGCCCTCTTCCAAGAAAAGCATCGTTTCGCCTGGAGCAGAAGGCACCAGCCCGATGCCAAGCGTCCAAACCTCACTCCAAGGGCATGAGGCCGCCTTGCTCCTGGGCTGACGAGGGCTGCCTGCTCCTCTTCATCACTCCCCGGAATAGCCTTGTCCTCGTGCTGCCCGTCCTGATCYGCCGCAGGGCACCTGCGAAAATCCCTTTTCCCTTGATCCAATTAAGCTCTCGGCCGAGGCAGTCATGGTTCCCAGCACGGACGGGCTCTGAGGTGCAGGGGGGATGTCGCCACCAGAGACAAAGTTTCCCCAGTTTCCCCAGTGCCAGAAGCCTGTGGGGCGCTGAGCTTCCCGCTCCCTCYGGGATCCCGGCCCTTCGTCCACGCAGGTTCCCGCTCCTCCAGCATGTGGGTGCTGCCAGGCAAGACTGGGCCACACTGAACCCCCTGGCTGGCAAACCAGCCCTCCCGGGAACCACAACCCCTTTCCCAGTTCCCCGCACCAAAAGAAAGAAAGAAACGGGATGTGAGGAAAGCCCAGAGCCACACGGTTCGGCTCCTGGCTCSAGCCCCCTGCTCTCCCTGGAGGGACAAGAGCAGGAATCCCCGCCGCCGACCGCAGCTCCCTGCCATGGGAATGCTCCCCCGGCATCCTCTGGAGCGGCAGGGATGGAGCTGCGGGGTCTGTGCCCTGCGATGCTGTCTGCRCCGGGAGCGCGATCCCCAGCGCGGCACCGCGCCGGCACCCAGATCTCGGACAAGATACCTGGGGGTCTGGGACTTGGAGCCYGCAACAAGATGCCAGGGGAAAAGCTGCCTGCAAACAGCAAGAGACGCAGGTAGGATGCGGGGCTGCTTCCAGACGGGCAGTGGGAAACACCATCACCTTTTTCCTTGCCCTTTTTCCTTCTATATCCTGGTTTTTCCCTCCCTTTGCACGGAAGGAATTGGCTTGTTGAGGCACTCGCCGGGGATTACGATGCTTTGCCGAGGGCAGAGAGACCTGAGAGAGGTTTGCAAATCCAATTTGCACTAAACCCTTGCAGCGGGTTCTGGACGGCGCGCGGGCTAATATCGCATTAGCGTTTACTGTCCGACCCCAGCGGCAACCGCCCACATATTGAACCACTTAGCGCTGCTCCAGCGCCAACGCCGGAGAAATTCCCGCCCGGAGCACGCTGCCCGCGCACTGCCCACGGCAGCAGCCCCGAGGGCGTGTGTGGACAGAGATGCTCACGAGGGAGCGGCTGATGCCGGCAYGGGGAATAGCAGGGGGATCTCCAARAGGGAACGGGGCAGSGCAGCCGCGCGTGCAGAGGCTGGCATGGGGAGGCCGGCGTGGGGAGGTCAGCGTGGGGAGGCCGGCGCGTGCGCCGCGCGCGTCACCTCACCTCGCTTCTCCGGGGCCGCTCCGGTCCACGGGGCTGTTCCCGTCCTCGGGGCTGTTCCCGCGCCAGCGCGGGGCAGATGTCGCCGCAGGCGCTGCTCCGCGCGACAGGAAATTAAGGCGAGCGCCGGCGGGGAGGGAAAGCCGCGGGGCGCCGGCGGGAAGCGCCGCGGGAGGAAGCCGAGAAGCCCCCGCACTGCACGGCACCTCCGGTGGGGCCACGGCCGTGCCCAGGCCACGGCGCGAGGAAGGAGCGGAGCACCCCGGCGTGCCACAGGCCCCTGCCCAAACCGCCCTGCGTTGCGGTACGGTGCAAAGCGGGCAGGATGTGCCCTGCCGGCGGCGGCCCGGCCGTGCGCCTGGCGGTTCCGCTGGCACCAGCCCTTCCAGACGCCTCTTTGGAGCTGCTAAGCCTCAGGAATGTGCTCTTAATGAGGCAACGGCGCTTAACGAAGCCACCGGCGGCCCTGCTGGAGCGGAGCTGCTCCGTGGGGACAGCCCCGGCGGGCGGCCCTTGCTGCGGCGAGGAGCTGGGAAAGCCCACGGAAACCCCAGCCAGCTCCGGCTCCCRATGCACCCGAGCCGCGGGGGGACCCCCTGGCACCGTCTGCCCTTGCCCAGCCCAACGGCCCCGGCGTTTTGCAGGGCAGGGTCAGGGAGCACCAAGAGCCACCAATTAATTAGCCATATGTTCCCAGCCAGCCCCGGCAGCCCCAGCCAAGAACAACATCATTAAAGGCGAGGAAATCACCAAAAGCTGCACAAGAAGCTCGTTTCCTGCCCCGGCATCGGAGCGCGTGGTGCTTCTCCGAATGCCGGAGTCATCGCATCTTGCTCCACTTCCGGGCCTGGATTGGGAGCGGGTAACACTGGAGATGCTCCCCGGCACCTTGCCCTTGGCGCAGGTGCAGTGGGAGGACAGAGGGGCCCATAAGCAGCTCCCACCTCCTCAGGCTCTCAAAATGCTTTTTATTTGGTGTTCAGACACCTTGGGAGCCACGGGGAGCGGGGTCTGGACTTGGGGACCGCTCCGGCGTCACACGTCTCCCCAGGACACAGTGGGAGCTGCCACTCGAAACCAAGGGYGTCTCCGCAAGAGYGTTGGCAGACGAGGGCTTCAGTCCMGGYTGGGCTGCCAGGGGACCAAGCAAGACCCCTCTGCGTTTTGTCAAGCTGCAGGAACTGCTTGTGGTGCTTCCCTCGCTGGGGCCACGCGGACAAGGGCCAGTGCGGCCCGTTGCCTTGGCACGCTGCTTTACGCAAGGGTGCAGGGARCATCACTGCCAGCAGCACTGCCGTTATCTTTGCACTCGAGCGGYCAGAGGGGATTCCAGGCAATATCTGTACCTGATACCAAGTAACTTTGGCTTTCTCTTCACCTCCTCCACATTTAATGGGGAGAGACTTGGCCGGGCTTGGCGAGGGATCGGGCCCCAACAGAGGGGTTTGCACATGTGCTTTAGCTTAGACCACCAAGAGGAGTGCCTGCGGCTCTAGGGGGAATAAAGCCGTAGCGGCACCGGCGCAGACCCACACAGGCACGGCAACGCCGGCACCGCAGCTAATCCTCGGTTCACTTAGGCAAGGGCGAGTGTTGCAAATGCTACAACCTTCCTTGCAGTCACCTAAAGCCAGAAACCCTCTATAAAGGTGTCTGAGATCCCCCCATCCAGCCCCTCGGCAGCCCTCGCAGGGTGCGGGAGCCCGGAGCAGAGCGGAGTGGCCGGCTGTGATTCGTCTCTGCACCATGGGAGGGCACCCAGCCCCGGCACCGCGGCTGCCCGCAGGCCGCCCGGCCCGGGCACAGCCGCCCGGCTCTGAGACGGGACACCGGAGCAGGAGCAGCTCCGGCATGTCCCCCTGGCCACGCTGCAGCGGATGGGACCGGTTGTCCCATTCCCAGTCCAGCTCCRGGGCTGCACCCGAGGCTCCAAAGCCTATTTAAAGCTCTGCGTAAACAGCAACGTCTCTGCTTTCCCGCTCCAAACCCGGGCGCGGAGCTGCTGGCCACGCGGTGCCGGAGGAGCCCGCGGCTCCCTCCGGCCGAGGATGCTGACGCACAGCCCAGCACACCCCCAGCACTCCGGCACGGAGTTCTCCAGGTCCAGTTAGAGCAAGTGAAGAAAACACAAGATAAACACGAGATGCAGCTGCCTGCAAGCTTTACAGGTACCCCTGGTCACAGCCTATTTCTCTGCCCTGTTTCATGCGGGACCGCAGCTACCTCTGTCCGCAGCGGGCACCAACAGAGGGGTCTGAAGGAGGCAGCCACAGCTGAGCTGCGCCCAGGGCTGATGGCTCCCGTGCCCCTTCCCCCTGCTGCGATAAACCGGGCTCTCTCCCCTCGCCTAATTGCGGATTGGCTCCTCGCTAGGATTTAAACYGGAGCTGGCTCTGAGCTACCATATATGTGCAATAAAGACATCTGAGGTTCAGGGTGTTTTCTTTATTTCTTTTTCTTTTTCTTTTTTTAAGCCCTTCACGGAGCTGTCGGCGGCGAGAGGAGGAAATTCCCTCCCTCGATGCCGGGCTGAGATTCACCTCCCGCTCGCAGCTCAGCTCCGGCTGCTGCGACCTCAAGGCGGCCGCACGGTGCCCGCGGGAGCCGCGCGATGGTGCCCGGGCCGCGGCGGGCAGCAAAGCCGCCAGCGCACCCGCTCCCCATGGCACTGCCGAGCTGGGGGTGCCCCTCATCCCCCACCTCGAGCGACACCGCTTGCCCTGAGTTTGTGTCTCCGTGTGGTGGGACGGTCCCCGAGCGCAACGCAACCCCAGCTGCCAAGGCCTCACTGCGCAGGRTGGGAGGCACCAGGGGCTGCTCTGACCTCTGCAGAGGGCCCCTCCGGCACGCTCCTTCCCCGGGGACGCAGAAACTGTCTCCGTTTGAGGGGCAACACAGCCCCACATTGGCCTCGAGGGGCTCCTCAACGGCGGGGACCAGAGGGCTGCACTCGGCCGGACTCCCCGGGACTTGGCCAGATTCGGCTGGGCAGTGAGGAGGGCTCGGGGGTCCTAACCG
>NW_020455517.1:544865-574204 GCF_003342845.1 Nothoprocta perdicaria
GGCGCCGGTCCCGCTCCCGGAGCCCCCGCTCCCCGTGCCCGCACGCCCCGTGCTGCCTCCGAGCCCGGCTGAGCAGAGCAGCGGGCACCGCGCTCGTCCCGACCGGCAACGGGATCCCGGCGTCCCTCCCTGCAGTAGGACCCAAACCCGAGCGTTTTTCCCCGTTTTCCCCCAGGAGAATTGACACCGTGTGGTCACATTTGCCCGTGTGACACCAGCTGTCTCTGCAGTGGTTCAGCTGGACCAAAGCCATGGGCCAAGCCCAGGTGCTGYAGGATGAACTGTCTGCTTCCCTGTAGGCTGCCCAAAAATGGTGCGTTCGGGTCAAGCAAAACTTTGGGCTTTATGGAGCATTTCAGGCACTTAGGGCAAAGGTTTTCAGCCTTTATCCACCAACCCCATCACTTGCCCAGCCGTGCTAAGCTCTGAGGCTGCGAGCAGGTGAAGAACTGGGGCGAGRGCTCCCTGCGGCTGCGTAATTGCACTCAGGCAATGGCTAGGAAAAGGTAATTCCGTCTGGTTTACAGCAAGAAGTGGRAAGCTTCACCACTTCTCCTTCCTGTGGGCTTGTGTTGAAGCAGGAGAATTTTTGCTGCCAGCTTTGTCCCGACATCATTACTGTTCAGAGTGAACAACCAGCCGGCACCCAACTCTGTGCTTTCGTTGCAGCCACTCTGCAAGCTCCAGGTAATGCTCAGGCAGATGCAGAACCCAGTGTAGAGCTTTCTGGTGCAATTTTTGCCCCTTCAAAAAAAGTAGCGTCGTGTTTGTTCRGGGGCAGATTTTGGAAGCAACGAGCACCTTGAAGCGTGCTGGAAGGGCCAGCTTTCCTGGAAACCATCATAAATCTCACAAAACTGGGGATCTGCAGGGATACTGGTTGCACAGAGGACTCCAGTGCCTGGATGCAGTGGGTGCCCCTCTCCCCCCACTGCGCTGCCCACTCCGTGGCGCCCTGGGGAGCCCTTCACCCCAATGTCTCCTGGAGGTTTTGAGGCTGCTGAGCAGTTCCTGAGCTCGCTGAGTGCCGAGGCCTCTGGCTGCAGGAGCAGTGTGGGAGCAAAGCAGGGAGCGATGCCAGGAGCAACTCCAGGAGCAGCGTGTGAGCAGTGTGTGAGCAATGCCTGGAGCAATGCTGGGAGAAAGGCAGGAGCAATGCTCAGAGCAACGTGTGAGCAACCCGTGAGCAATGTCCACAGCAATGTGGGAGCAATGCTGGAAGGAACCTGGGAGCAGGGCCGGAGCAAGCTGGGAACAGCGTTGGGAGCAAGGCAGGAGCAAGTCTGGGATCAAAGCTGGGAGGTCATCAAAGGCAAGGGAGGCCACAGACCTGCTCCACCTTTTGCTCCACTAGCCCCATGGGAGATGCTCCCAACTGGAGCCAAAGATGGAAAACATCCCGAAAAATAGCCGTAATGTCAAAGCTCAAAACCTGCGTGAGCAAGGATCCGTAAACCCGGAGTGGGAGGAACCAAAGCAATTAAAGCTGCCTGAAAGTGCCCACATCTGGGCACGAGCAAAAACCCAGACATGAAAAAATTCCTGAAAACCAGATGATTAATTTCTCCCTGTTCCAGGGCCAGCACGTTACATACACACAAAGGAGTCATAAAAATTCCAGGATGATGGAACAAACCCCTCGCAGAGCGCCCCGGATAAAATGTAACCCTCCTGGCCGCAGCGGGAGCTTGACTGGGGCCAGCTCCGATGTCCTCCTGGAGCCCGAGGGCTGTGAACGGCACCCGCCAGGGCCTCCATGAACCAGGAGCAGATCAAACTACCCACCAGGAGCAGATCAAACTACCAGGGAAAAGGTGGTGGGTCTGGCTGGGTCCAGCCCTCTTGGTGGCATCCCATGGTCTTGTTGGAGCTGCTGGGATGCTGGAGCCAAGTGCACGGGAACGCAAGAAAATACTGGGATCAAATCAAATCATTTTCATCCAGGAGGATGGGCCCTCACTTTCTTTATGAAAAAGGATATTCTGAACCTAAATGGAAGGGAAAATGTCCAGAAGAGAAGCCACGGCTCAGGCTGGTGGCTGCTCACTGGCTTCTCACGAGATGCTTTTCAGCAAGAAGCTCTGTGAGCTGCTTTTCCTCCACCGGGTGCCTGTCTGAGCCCCATCAGTCCAGGCGAGATGCCCGGTGGCAGGGAGAAATAGCATTAATTTGACCCCAAAACACATCCTGCTTGTTGCCCATGGCCAGTTTGGGCCTGGCGGCGGCGGCGGYCACAGGCCAGATGGTCCCCGTCAGCCGTCACCTCACCGCGGGTTTTGCGGTGGATTTAAGCGCTGCGTTTGCCTCGTCCCCACCGCTCTGAGCACGCAAAGGGTGCCTGGTCGGAAGCTTTGCTGCCTGGAGGCGTCTTCTGAAAGATCCATCCTCCTCCAGGGATGGAGAGGGCTGGATCAGGACACGAGCCGGGAGGCCTGGATGCTGATCCGGAGGCTGTCAGGTACTGTGAGCCAACTCCTTTGCAGCCCCCCTGCTCCAAAGCATCACTGCCAGCATTGCGGGACGGCTGCGACGGGAGCTGGGAAGCACCAGCTCCTCCTGCGGATGCTCCGAATGGGCTGTGCTTGGACTCTTGGGATCTCCGGTGGGGGACAGTGGCTCGTCCCATTCCTCCTCTCCACTCTGACATTCCTCTTGTTTTGCTGAGAGCCCTAGATTTTGAATTTCCTTTCCTTTCCTTTCCTTTCCTTTCCTTTCCTTTCCTTTCCTTTCCTTTCCTTTCCTTTCCTTTCCTTTCCTTTCCTTTCCTTTCCTTTCCNCCTTCCCTTCCCTTCCCTTCCCTTCCCTTCCCTTTCCTTCCCTTTCCTTCCCTTTCCTTCCCTTTCCTTCCCTTTCCTTTCCTTCCCTTTCCTTCCCTTCCCTTTCCTTTCCTTCCCTTTCCTTTCCTTCCCTTTCCTTTCCTTCCCTTTCCTTTCCCCTTTCCTTTCCCCTTTCCTTTCCCCTTTCCTTTCCCCTTTCCTTTCCCCTTTCCTTTCCTTTCCTTTCCTTGGAGCCAAAAGCTTCGCGGCCCATGAGAATCCCGGAGGTCGATGGCAGTGCCGGCGTGGAGTGGAGCTGCGTGGAGGGGAAGGGCGGCCAAGTGAGCGGGCAGCGCTTGGAGGCCACGGACACGAAGCCTCCGTGTGGGCRTCGGGCCACAAAGGGGACCCCACGTGTGGTCCCGTTACCCCACGTGTGGCTCTGTCCCACCGTGGGATGGGCAGGAGGGACTGGGAAGGAGGGATTGCGGAGCCGGCACTGCACTCACTGCCTCCCTCCCCGCAGCTGCAAATCCCCCYGCCAGCGTCGTCCACCGCAGGGCTCAATTAATTAACTGGGAACCATGTCAGTGGCAATTAGAGAAGCTCCGGGGTAATTAGATGGGAGGTTAATTTAATTTCCAGGAGTGTGGGGCGGGGGGAGAGAGGAAAAATAAAGAGGGAGGTGGAGGAGGAGGAGCAGAGGGGATTATGCTTGGTGAGAGGGAAATTAAAAGCCGCTTAAGTGGAGAGCAATTAGTGTTTCCCAAGCTTGAACCCCCCGGCAGGACAGGACCACCAGTACCTCCTGCAGACGATGCTTGCTTAGGATCAATCCCAGCCATCGGCACACGGGAACAGGGATGTAGATGCCAACTGTGGTTCTAACCCTGCCGTAGCCTTGCCTGGCCAGCYGGGAGCTCGATCCGAGGCCCAAATCCCCATGGGCTCAAGCTGGAGAAGATGTTTAGGGGCAAATATGGTACGGGGTGATGGGCACTGATGGCCTGGAAAGGTCCCTCTGCACCTTCGTGCTCTGCAGAGCAGCCCTGCTCTGCCGTGAGCGCAGCTGATTCCCATGTCCAGCTCTTGGCAGGATGGATATGGACTTCTTCGGGAAGCAGGGCTCTGCTTTGGCTCCTGTGGAGGCTTTTGGCCATGAGTTTATGGTCACTGGGCACCGAAAAAAATGAGCTGAAACTGGGACAGATGGAGAGGCACTAGGATGCACAGGAGGGGAGAGCCCACCTTGCATGCAAGGACTGCAGGAGGTGGCTTTTTAGCCTGGGAAATGGGAAAAGAGGCAGGTCAGTGGACTGCAGGCATCCAGGCAAGTCGCAGAGATCCCAGGGATAGGGAGGAGCTCATTAGACTAAAAATGATCATTTGCACTARCTGAAACGGGCACAAAGTGGCTGGGGGAACGCAGCCCAGGCGCCGGAGAGCTGGGAGCCRCTCGGCTCTGGTGGGAGGCTCCCGAATGGAGGCCGGGAGCGTTGCTGGGGCGGAGGCTGCCGGGCGGGACCGTTCCCATGCTGGGCTGCTCCTTGGGCTGCGGCCCTGCGCACTGCGAGGAAGAGGAACCTGTACTTCAACCTGCTAAGAAGAAAGCCCAGCAGCTAGTCTGTGTTGTTCCTGTGGTTCTTCTCCTTCTTCTTTTCCTTCTCCCTCTCTTCCACCATCTCTTCCATCTTCTCCTTCTCTTCCTTCTCCTCCCTTTCCTTCTCTTCCATTTCTCGTCCTCTTCTTCCTTCTCCTCCTTCTCCTCCTCCTTCTTCTCCTCCTCCTCCTTCTCCTCCTCCTTCTCAAGTCACCTTTCCAACCATGTGCAGCAACTCAAGCTAACAGTTGCTTAGGAAAAGCCCAGAGACACAAGCTCACCCTGGTTTTTTCTCTC
Source organism: Nothoprocta perdicaria (assembly GCF_003342845.1). Lineage (NCBI taxonomy): Eukaryota > Metazoa > Chordata > Aves > Tinamiformes > Tinamidae > Nothoprocta > Nothoprocta perdicaria. Next base: position 549,519 of record NW_020455517.1, read on the forward strand.
CTCTCTGCAGCAGGCTGCCTTGGCTCTCAGGGGCTGAGAAATTAGAGAAAAGCCCGGGCACATCAGGCTCATTTCCCCGTGCGAGCTTTTAGATGAGACTCTGGGTCTCAAGCAACGGGTTTTGGAGCACCGAAGATACCTGCGAGGGAAGCTGGTTCCTGCACAAACTGCAGGGAGAACTTTGCATTTGCTTGAAAAAAAAAGAGAAAAAAAAAAAAAAAAAAAAAAAAGAGCATTTCTATTTTGGGAAGCAGCTTCTTTGCATTGCTTGAGAGAAAAAGAAAGGGCCATAAATCACCTGGAGGCAGGCGGCACACGGTCCGGGCGGGCGGACGAGGTGCCTGCGGATGAGGCGCGGAAAGCAGCTGCCTCGTCCGAGGAGKGAAGGCACCGGTCCGGGTCCCAGGGGAGCCTGGGGCTCCAGGAAAGGCCCTTTGCGAGGCCCCGGGGCCCGGCCCGGCGCTCTGAGCAGCACCATCAACGGAGCAGCAGCAGCAGCAGCCTGGTTTAGGGCTGGAACGGAGGCAGGCAAGGACGGAAAGTAAGGATGTCGCCTCAGAAACCCAGATCCCCCAAAGGTTTCACAGCCCAGTTCTTTGCTGGTGGCTCTAAAGCAGCAGCGAGCGGTCGCCTTCCCGTGGATTTTATCCCTCTCCTTTAGCACCTGTGGGATCTTGGCATCCGAAGCCCAAAAGGGTACAAATTAAACCCATTTCACGTCCACCGCCGCTGTCCTCTCCTCCCTGCTGGCGCGCTGCTTTGGGCTTGGGGCCAGGCTTAGGCTCGTCTCCGGAGGAGATGCAGTTCGGACAGTTTACAGAATCTGCCTTCCTGCTTCTAAATATCTCCAGTTTCTTTTGTTTGCTGGTACCTGAGAAGCAGGTGTGAGAAAAACGGATGTCCCAGAGTGACACCACGCATGGCCCTGCTGTGTCCTTGAGATGGGCCATCGCCGGGGGCTGGAAAGGAGCCTCTCCCCAGAGGCAGGGATGCAAAGTGGAAGCTGCCAGCGCCGYGGGTCCCTGTCCCAGCCTGTCCTGTGAGCAGAGCAGCCAGAGCTGCTCTTTGGGGCCACGGAGATGCGACCTCGGCTCCATCTGCCAGGAGGGGATGCACCCTCGGCTGGCTCCGTATCTCTGCCTTCCTGACCTCCCAAGCACAAACCCTTCTCAGCATGCTCTGTAGGGATATCTCACCTCCTCATGCCCATTTTCCCCATGGTTTTTTCCTGCCTTGCCTTCTTTTGAGTGACCTCGCGGGGATCTCAGCAAACCCGGGCGGTGCAGACCCTTGCTGCTGGCCAGGCAAGCCCGGGCCGGGCGCGACACAAAGCGGGCTCTGTCTAGCCCATCCTCCTGGCACAGCAGCCTCACCAGGGGCTCTTGGCCGGGCACTTGGCGACGTCACGAGGGATTTCACCTGGGCCAAACTTCCCTTCGCAGCTGCCTCCGAGAGGTGTTTGGAGATACCACTGTCCCTGGCTCGTCTTCTTCATTCCTTTCTCCCAACCTGCGACAAATGGTTTTCCCGCAGGCTGTTTCACCTTTTGTCCCACCGGAGCAGACAGAAGTGAAGGGTTTTTTGTTCTTTGTTTCATTTTTTTTTAGCACAGAAACTCCACGTGATGCTCGGGAAAGCCGCATCCCTTCTCCCGGCCGCCCAAACACTGAGCTCGGAACCCCAGTGCGGGCCAGCGGTAGCTCCTTCGGGATGCTCCTCACTGCAGCAGACGTGCTGGCATGTCCAAGAGTGACTTGAGCAAGGAGCAGAAGAGAGCTGAGGGATCAGGGAGATACCTTTTTGTTGTTGTTGTTGTGATTCTTTCCAGCATATTTTGTGTGTCTGCAAAGATTATCCAGAAACAAGCGGTGAAACACATGGCTGCATAAAATGACTCCACTGCTGGGGTTTTGCAGGGCCGAGCTCAGGCGCGTGCGCTCCTGGCTGCGGCAGGGTTTCCTGCAGCCCAGGAGCTCATTCGGAGCCTCGGCACCGGCTCGAGGCTGGGCTGGCCATGGGCACAGGTCCACGGAGCGAGCTGGACCCGGCGGCGATGCCGGGGCTGCCTGCGGGCCCCGACCTGGGTTCGCCATCCCAGCTCCAGGCCCCGTGCCCAAGCTGTGCTTTCCAGAGGGCTTCAAGAGGTTAATATAAAAATAAAACCCGCCTCAAGCCTCGTGAACTCGGCGGCAGAGCGCGGCAGCCCTGCCAAGACACTTATCTGAGGCTTTTTGTGAACAAAGCGAACGCTGGAAGGTGGCAAGGCTCAGTGACAGGGAGCAGGGCCGCCAGCCAAGGCCGCTCGGTTCTGGCCGCAGGAGAAGTTTCCATCTTAGAGAGGAGCCACCCTGATCCGATAACCCCGCTGCTCGGGGCGAGCCGCGCGGGGCCGGGCAGGAGCCAGGGCTCCRTCACCCCGGGAGCGGGCGACCCAGCGCGTCGCCCGCAGCATCTCCCTGCCACCGCCGCCCCGACGGGCTCCCGCTTCTCTGCCCCATGTCCATCGCTGCCCCAAGGCCGAGGGCAGGAATTGTTTGCACTCAAACATTGCTCTTAACATTGCACTTAAAGAGGGCCAGGAAYTGGGTACCAGGGTGCAAAGCATGTGTAAAGGGGCAGCGTCCTGCAAACTCAATCCTGCGGGCGCCCTGCGGAGCTCCCTCCTTCCAGCTCAGCGATGGCATGTCCAGGCTCCGGACTGGGGAGGCAGAAGGGGAGCCTGGCAGAGCCCGCTGTGCCCCGCAGCACGTCCTGCAGCAGCCCAGGGCTGCGCTCTCACGCAGCACGCTGTGGCCTGAAGCTCCTGCAGAAACTGGATATCGCAGCGGGTGGATACTGTGATCCTTTCAACCCTTCAAATCTCTAGAAATAAACTTGCACGCGCTCTGTGCCTAATGAACGGGTGGGAAAATCTCCCAGCAGCCAGAATTTCACAGAGGGCCTGGCTCAAACTTTCTCCTTCCCAAATCCTCCCGAGGCGGCACGAGTTGGGGATGGAGAGCGAGCGACTCCAGCCGCGCGCTCTTTCCATGCCAGCACCCAGCCAGGGTCGATAAAAATCAGCTGTATCCAAGCACAGCTCGCCCATGATTGGGTGTTTATTTTTAATTGGGTGAATTGAACTCAAAACGGAGTTGRGCCCCGCCAGTTCCTGGAGACTTAAGCCACGGATCACTTCTCTGGAGCTACTGTGCAGCAGTCAGTGACTGTGGACTCGGAGCCTCCTCCGTGCAGCCAGAGCCTCGCGCAGGCTRTGATTTACAGAGCATTGCAGTGAACTTAGCGCAGCCCCCGTCGAGCTCTGCGTGCAAAGTCCAGGCAAGTCCTCAGTCCTTGTGCCCAGGGAAATGCAAGGAGAAGCACCTGGAGTAGAAAGGCAGCATCTCTGCCCCAGCAGACAGGCCAACCACGATGGGCTGAAGATGGGAAGGTCGCCGCATGCTCCTCCTTGGGGTGCAGCCAACTGAGTGTCCTTGAGCCCTCGGGAAGAGCCCAGTGGTGTGAGAGCCCTTCCCTGACCTTCCCGTGGGCATCAAGTGGCTCCCCAACTCATCTCCTTTCCAGGCGACTGCAACTCACTGTCCCAGTTTTACTTYCCACTCTTAAATCAACGCAAGAGACTCGTAAAACGTTTCTTCCTCCCCGGAGTGCCGGAGGAAGAACAGGTCTGTCCACTCTCGAGAGCCGCCAACAGATAGGGGCTGGTGTGGAAAGATCCTGATTAGACTTGGCAGGCAGCAGGAGCGAAACTCCGCCGTATCCTCGGGTGCCCCGCTGCCAGCAGAGCTCTCCAACCGCTCCGATCCGCCGGAGGGGCAGCAGGGTTTAATCTCCATGGAGATGGGCCTAATACCAGTCCCTGATCCAGCCCAGGTGGCGAACTGGCAACTTAGAGCAACCGAGGAGCCAGAGGACCCTTTTAYTTCTGCCCTCCGTCTCTTTCGGCAGCTCGGAGACGCCTTGTGTGGGCAGGATGTGGTGGAGCTCGGGGTGCCACGGAGCCGGCTGCTGGGAGCCAGACGGACGCTGCCCGTGCAGCTCCCACAGCGGTGTTTGGCTTTCTCCAAGCATTCGCCATTAGTAGTAGATTTAGCTTGGTTTTTACTTCCCTTCCTTTACAAAAACAGTCTTTGGATGATGAACAGCAACATCCTCGCTCAGTGCAGATGGGGATTAAAGCGAGCAGACGCTTGTTTGCTTGCACTAGCTGAGGAATTGGACCCAAAACATTCAACAGAGTAAGTTTGTCTTTTCCCAGCTGGACACTCTCCTCTGCGTGTTTTGAAGCGGGACGTGGTGTTTTCCRTGGCTCTGCAGGCCTCTGGCACACCCAGAGCTCCCCAGTGCGAGGTCCATCGAGTACCGGTGACTGCAGAGAGGCATCTGCGCTCCGGACATCACCCTGCACGCAAAAGGCATCCTCTGGCACGCGATAAACCCCGCCGGAGGGAGCGACGCAGCACGAAATATGAATTTTGGAAGTGCTGATGGATGGGGAAGTGATGGTACCCCAGGGGCAAGGAGGTGCGGATCGGAACCATTTTGATGCCTGCGAGACAAGCTGTGATTCCCATTAGCTGGCGTTGCTTCTGTGCCAAATGAGCTGCTTTGTATGGGCCCAGGGCAGAGGGGCTGGTCTTGGCATGCTCAGAATGGGAGAAGACACTCAAGAATCCACTCTTACCATGCTGTTTGGCGGCTGGCATCCACACGCTGCTGCTTCACAAAGCCAGCAAAGCGCACAGAAGGCAGCCAGAAGGCAAGAGGTCCTTCTGCTGGTGAGATTTCCCTCTCTTTCCTTCCTGAGGTGCCAAAAGGAGAGACCAGGATCGCCAAAGACATTTGCTAAAGGAAAAAGAAGCATAAATAAAAAATGAAGAGGTTCCCGAAAGGATGGGCTCTAATTTAGATTCTCAGGCCACTTGTTTCTGGGATTATTCCCTCTCCTCTGAGAACCGAGGGAGCTGAACACCTCAGCAGTGTTTCTCAAGGTGATGTTGGATTATCCGGCTTTTTTGCTTATTACAAGATCTCCCTCCCAGGATTGCCTGAGCTGTCGCTGCTGYTGCCGCTGCAGGAACCACCTCGTTCAGCCAAAGATTTCGAATGCTCTTAGCTGTAGAGCCCGCTCACACCTACACGTGCAGCCAGGGCAGTGTAAATGCACCTTGGCATGCGTGGGAATCAAGCACGGGAGAGGGATATTAATGCTCTAGCGGGAATAGGGATATCCAGCACCGAGCAAAACCCAACAGGCTGCGGATGGGGTTTTGGCTGCGGGAGGTCCAGACCCACCTGCTTCATCCCACACCTCACCGGTACCCACACATCACATCRGCTCCAGGGGAATCAGTGCCTTGGGATAGCCGCCCGCCATCCTAGCCTCAAAAACCGCAGCCGCCTCTTCCCGGGGAGCGGAGCAAGGACAAGAAAGCGATTTTGCTTTGCTGCACAGTGTGAAACGCGTAGCCACAGAGGTTTGTTAGGAGGAAGCGAAGCAGGAATCCCCCCCAAGCCCTGCCGGCGAGGGGGCTGTGCTGTTGCAGCAGCTCAGAGCCCTGCTGAGCGGGGTCACCAGCGCCAGCTGCTGGATTTTGGGTCATTGGTTCCGATCTCTCGCTTTGGAGGTGATCTACCATCATTTTCCAAAGCAGCAAGGACAAGTCATACCCAGTGCTTCATGACGCTCCTTCATGACCAATTGCACACTGCTTTTCCCCAGCCACCTGGATTTCAGCACAGCCAAGACCATCAGGTGCTCACGGCCGTGCAAGGAGTCCTGATTTGGTTGAAAGAAAACCCAGTTTTCCCAGCCTCACCCACTGAGATTGCAGCAGTTTACATAATTCCACAAGATTAGCTTCCCCGGTGAGTTCTATGTATTTATCCAAGGTGGGCTCTGCAGGGCCCGTGTTGGTTGTGAACGCCTGGAGCCAGTGCCAACTTCATGGTGGTTTCCTCTCCTGAGGGTCAGACCTTCATTAACCCGCCAAAATTAGGGGGTTTTCTTTCGTTTTTGTTTTTTCACAAGGGAAGGATGAACTAATCCTTAGCCCARGCTCCTGTCACTCCATCCAGAAGCTATTAGGATGCAGCGTGTCAGCATCTCAGCAGGTTTCTGGAGCACGTGGCCAAGGGGCAGAGCTGTTATCTGAGCTGTGCAAGAGCAGCCAGGAGACTTGAGGCCAGGGTCTGTGCGYGGCTTTGTGCAGCCAGGGCTTACTTCCTAGCAGGGAGGTAATGATCTAGCATCCGTTCCCCAAGAATGAATCAGAGCTGCCTGGAATTTAAATACAAAAGTCAAAGCCCTAACCTACGAACCACGGATGAAATTTTGCAGCGAGACGGTGCACTCTGAATAATGCATTGCTCAAGATCTGCAAGTTCGTAACGCTCTTGAGCCAGCAAAAAACTGCTCAGAGATTCGTGAGAGAGCAATGCTGGCTAAATTGGAAGCGCCGCTAGGCCTGTTTCTTATTTAGAGCCAGGCAGCAACTGCTGCAGAGCAGGGCTGGAAGKGCCTCGATCATTTTTATCATCTCCCAGGACAACAGCACAGATCCTGCCCAGGTGTAAATCACCCGAGCTCAGTTTCGGTGGAGACGCTCTGGTTTATCCCACACTTTCATTGCTAGGACTGAAATTTCCTCCTTAGACCCATCCGTCCAGCAGCGCAGAGCTGCTGCACCCAGGCCGTTACAGCAGGACTCATCCCACGGCCAGGGAGGCCCTTTCTGGTTCCGCTCCTGCCTGTTCCCAAACCAGGGCCAGGGGATTGTCAWCTTAAACCAGTATTTTCTGCCCTCTCCTTCGGGAACACCAAGTTCCTCTGCAGATTCCTCGCAACTCAAGCAGGTCGGAAACCGGTTCCCTTCACCCTGCGGCTCTCGCACATGAGGTCATTTTATTTCCTCAGCAAGACAGTGGCCAAAGCCCCCCAGCAGCTCACAAACACCCGTTTAATTAAAAATCTTACTCCACATATAACTCTCACCTAACGTCTGGCAAGAAATATTCACCAAAGTGAATTTGCAGATCCGAGCCCTGAGCAGTAGAATAGGGGTTGATTTCAGTTTAGTCTATACACACACATACCTTTTATATATATATATAAAAATGTATGTATGTATGTATATATGTATATATAAAACTATGTTTAATATATGTTTATAAATAAATGCATATAAGAGCAAGAGAGAGCTTATGTAAACCTGTTTGGACTCCCCAGATGTGCAAAAAAACCAGGCACTCATCATAAAATTTCCCTTGAAGCCCTCAAAGAATTAAAAATGGCAGACTGATATTTGCCAGCATTGCCAGGGCGGATGGAAGAGCCCGTCAATCCTCACTCTCGTTAGCCACGGAAAGAATGTCRAACGGTATTTATGGTGGGCAGCGGCATCTTGCGAGTTGCGGGTTGTTGCCTTGACGATAAATCCAACATCGCGGTCGAATGTACCCGGGATGTTTTGCTTTCCTGAGCCGTGCTTGACAGATATTTTGGTAAGGCCAAGTYTGGTTAATTCAGAGATGCGCCTCCATTGATTTGCACTCGCTGCAGACGGGGCTGGAAGGTGCGTTGAATCCAGATCCAGTGGCTGATTTGGGGAATGAGCTTTCAACATTCTCATTCCGGGGGTGGAAAAAAGGAGCAAATGAAAACTGCAGGGTGCCAAGTGCTCCAAACGGGAGGATGGATTGCTCTCGAAACAGGCAGGGAAGCGCGCGGAGCGAGAGCAGTAGGTCACTGCCAGGCTGGAGCCCCCTTGGCTTTGGTGGCATTTCTCCTGATGGGCAACACGGTCGTGACGCTGGAGCGTGGACATCGCGACGGAGGTGGCCGTGAAGCCTCACGTGGCCACGGCCGTGCCACGTCAGAGCACACCAGTGAGTACTAAAATCCAGAAATCCTTTCCCATGCTAGCACAGGGCTTGCTCACAGCACCGGGAGCTGTGCTGGGGCAGCTTTGCTGCGGAGCTGTTAGCACGCTGCACCCCTCAGCTCATTAAACGCATGAAATTTCTGACCGAAAAAGAAGAATTAATAATTGCAATCAGGCCTGCTTCTAATCTTGGGTGGCTCTGCCTTCTGCTTTTGCCATTCTCCTCTTAACGAYGCCCGGAGCCGAGATGCCAAGAGGAGGATTGATATTCAGACGAGCTCACTCAGGGATGTTGCGCTGAATTTTTTATTGGAGCCAGGAGTGAAGATTTCTCTTTTTCCAAGACCAGGGAAAGCATGTTCAGCCTGATAAATGTCTGTCAGCAAAACCCATTAACTGATTAAGTGAACTACATGGGGCAAAATAAAAGACAAAAAAAAAAGCCATGGCATTCTCAGGGGAATCGCTCAATGCTCCTTCCCTTTCCTCCTTGCAGGATTTCTAATACATTTCTTGGAGTGTTTTTGAGGGTCCACATGYCTTGGTTGATTAATTAAAGGAAGGGATCATCAACTTGCCTAACATGTAAAGCTTCACTCTCAGCAATCTTGAGGAGGCAGCTGCCCAGCATGATGTTCTCCATTTGGTGCTCCCTGAGCACTGACCCACCTTTGCTACAACCAGCACTTCCAGCAGCACAGCTACCRGTCTGGATACTGGGACCTCATGGGCCGAGGAACATCACCCTTCTGCGCCTCAGTTTCCCCCTCAGTAGAACAAAAATAACAGCAACTCTGTGCTAMGCTATCACTGAAGCCCCGTGATGAAAGAGCTCGTTTAGTGAATGGCTCCTGGTGGTGGGAGCCCTTGCAAACGCGGTGTTGGTCTCATGACTTTTAGTGCGTATCTCAAAGCCTCGGTTGCTCATGATCACACACCTCCTTAAGCTTTTGAACTCGTGTGGTTGTAGAGAAAGTCTCAAAACCACCACCCCAAAAGTCCTGGAACTAAAAGGCAATGAAAAAGGACACCTATTATTTTTCCTCAAGGCTGCTTGTTTTTTAACACAGGCCAGTAGTTTATGACGGATYGGGGAGAGGTGGTGATTTATCACTTGGAAATAATTGGGGTCAGCAATACTGTGCTCCATGGGAACTGTTGGTCTGTGCGGTCTCCCCTCKCCTGGCATAGTCTAAAGCTGTGAAAAACATGATTTACTGCAGCAGCAAAGCTTTATATTTAATCCTCTCTGTAATCTCTTACTGTAGGAAACTTCAGGATGCTGCGGGTGGGAAGCAGGCTCAGCTTAACCTCAGGACTTGTTTGAGAGCAACAGGTCACAGCAGGATTGGGCTCTGCGTGTCGGATCTTCCCCTGCCTCCGGACTTGGGTGAGATTATGCCTGGATCGGGACTCCGTGCGGACACAAGGCACAGAGCAGCGATGAACATCAGGAAGGGAGGAAGAGGGGAGCAAAGCTCCGCACGGCACCTCCCGCCTTCCCTCCCCGCTTCCCAGGACGGGGCTGGAGACCCAGCACTGCTCCGGCATGCCACGTTCAACGAGAAAGGACAGGCAAGCAATAAAACAGAAAACTAATTGCCCCCAGATGTCTCATTAAGGCCACAAGAAAATCCTACTCGGTCAGGAAAGCACTTGCAGAAAGTACCACGAGGTCTCACAGCCAAACTTGCCCTTGAGCTAGAAACAAGCCCACGGCTTGGCGGGGTCTGAGCACAGAGACAGGTCCCAGTTTCCACAGCGTGCATGGAAGAGCCCAGGAAGCAGGGCTACTCTTCCCAACAACACAGTAGGACACTTGCCTGCTTCCTAGTGGGAACACGCTTATTTTGACAGGGATGACATGGCTCTGATATTACAGCGTGAGAGGTACCAGACCCTCTTCCAGCCCCCAAACAAAACCAGATTATTGTCCCCACCACAGCTGCCTGCATTTTTTTTTATCAGCCTACCAAGGCCATACGCCAACACTCAGCTGAAGCTGCTGTTTCCAGAGCCAGTTTCTTGCTCCCCTCTTCCACTCCTGGGCCAGTTTCATTTCCATCCGATTAGTCCTGCTGCTAAAGGAGAGGCCCCTTGGGATAATGGCCTCAAATARCTGCTCGGGCGACAGGAAGCTTTGGGTTGACCGAAGTAACGCTGCTTGTCGAGGCTGCTCCATCTGCAACTCATCCCGCAAAGAGCAGCACTGGGGAGATAAGGAGTCTTGGAGGTCTTGTGGAAAACTCTGACAAGGAGTCTATTTTGAGCTGGCCTGCCTTGTCCTCCCTGCCCGCCACTGTCCTCGCTTCCCGGGAGCAGGACTGGGACAAACGGGACCTTGTGCTTCTCGAGCTCCTGCCAGCGCCGGGTCAACAGCATATGTTCTCAGGATGAGACGGTGAAGAGAGCAGAAGCAGGCAGCAGCAGTGGGATGTGACGTCCGTGAGAACCTCTCCACCACGAGAAAGCAGCCAAGGCCGAGGAGAAAGGATGCACTGCTGTTCCACAGGCCTCACCCATGGGTGCAGCCTTCACCTGCACTGCAGGCTGCTTCGGCTGCCCCAGGGACTCTGCTTGGCCCAACTGGAAGGATTTCTGACGCGATGTCCCCACCTCAGCACAGCTGCCCGAAGTCTCCTCATGCACCCAGCCTGGGGAGAGAAGCTCCAATCCAGATGCCAAACAGCTGCCCACAGCAAGTGCAGAGTTGCCCTGCTTTGCACAGCCCTGCTTTGGTCCCACTGTGGTCTCCTAACCAAGGAGGGCTTTCCTGGGCTGAGTCACCTCTGCCACTTCTTCTCCTGGCCCCGGCCTTGTTTATAAGCTCAACACTCCTTGCCCTTTGGCTGCCCTCACTCTTGCTCCACAKCATAGACTTGGCACTTGTTGCCTCCCTGGCTTCTTACAGCTCCAGCCGTGCTCCAGCGCTGCTCCATCAGGTTAACCCATCCACTTTCCCGGCTCCTCGTCGCCATCAGCTCCGACTCGAGGACATGGGCCCTTCTCCGTGACACCAGGATTCACGATTTGCTCCCGCTCCATCTCAGACCAAAGCACAAGGCTCCGCTGCCCACGACCTGATCCCTTGACCCTTCTGCTCATCGTACATGTTCTCCCATCGTTTTGGTCTCCAGTGACAAACACCATCTCCTTCACTTCACTTGTTTGTACAGAGAATGAGGCTTGAGGATTCCTGCAAAGATGGGGACCACGGCGTTTCTGCTCTAGAGCTGACCAGGAGGCAGAAACAGGGAGAATGAGACATTTGGARGGAGAGACATGGGGAAACCATGGCAAAATGGAAAACTGGATACAAGGCAAACTGATAACATTGAACCTGGTGGCAAGCAGATGAGCCCAGGGCCAGCACCAAGTCAGGCAAGAGCTGCCAAAGCTCATGGAGATGCTCTGAGCACTGGCCTTGGCAGGGGGAATGTCCACCCTGTTTACCCAACCTAAACTTGATATTTCCTGGGCACTGTGCAGAAGAGATGGATCTCTTTCAAGGCTTGCTCCAAGCTTGAGAGGCTCAAGAGAGGCTTGCRGAGCTTCACGCTCAACAGCAACCCCTTTAGCCAAGTGAGTGCCACCAAGGGGTGAAATGATGATCCTCTCTAACAGTAAAGACTCTCCAGGCTTCTCTCCTTTCCTAGAAAGCACCTCTGAATCTCCCAGGAACTCCTGGCCTCAATTCCATTTGCAAAGGCCCAGGGAAACCTTCCACCAAGCAAACACCCGAGTGGAAATCCAGGCAGAAATAGGAGCATCAGGCCCTTTTTGCTGTAAGATACACAACAAACACAAAGAGCAGAAAAAGGGAGCAGCTAAATGGAGAGGCAAAGAAGTCTGAGTCCAACTCCRGAGAGAGGAGCTTTTAAGGGATGAGAAAGAGAAGGACTTTCTGACTGAGCTCCTTCAACGTCTGGGAACCGGGTTGCCGGGATATGGGAACTATGTAGCAGACAGCTGGGGACAGGGACTGTGATTCATCCTGGATACTTTGGAAGCGGAGAAAGGGCAGGCAGAGCCAAAGCAGTTAAGTAGGGATATAAGAAGGAGAATAAGCAATGGCCTCGAGGCTTTACAAACTRTAAACACTGCGATGGAGGAGCTTTGTATTCAAAATAAGCACAGGCAAATTAAAGGAGGGGAGCAGGGGAAGGGAGAGACAAAGGGGAGGAGAAAGAGACTGAGCAGGGATGCACCACCAGCATCAGGTGAAGAGGAAACCCCTTCTCGGTTCTTGCTGGAGGTGCCTGGGAACCAAATCCTGAGAAAGTATGTGGGGAAACGAGTGAAGGACAGCAGAGCCTGTGCTGAAAAGAGGGGCCTCAGGGGAGTCTGGGATGCTTTTTGGAGTTCCCAAGCTGAACTGAGAGAACTGACTTGCAATAAGAAAGGGACAAGATCTCTGCTCCAGGAGTCAATTTGTGGCTGGGCTCGTGTCAGGGCTTGGGTAAAGCCTGGCACTATCACATGAAATTACTACYGTGCCCACGTCCACCGCAAAGTCTTTGCTGCGCTGCAGGCAGAGAACATAATCCCAACTGCCCTATACCCCAATCTACACGTTAGGAGCCTCGCTAACCCCAGGAGAAGCAATGGAGAGCACAGAGATTCGGTGCTTGCGTCTGTAGGAAGAAGAAGAAAACAAGTCTGCCTACACCTGAGAAAAAGGAAAGGAAAGCAAGCAGGAGGAGGTACAGCTTGATGAGCCTTCAGGACACAGGTCATGCTCTTGGTGTTGCTTCAGGTACAGAGAAACCCRCTCTCTTGAGTCCTGGTCTCCATTCCCTTAGTAACCTTGGCCCTGTACCAAACAGCAGCGTAGCTCGTTCTCTCCTTCCTCCAGACCCAAGCTGCATCCACGGCTCCTGCTCAGGCAGTGACTGGTGTGCTCCAAAACTCAGTCCATCTCTGCAGGGAGAGAAGCACAAAGAGCRTAACTGCCTTCTTCGCGTGCCTCTTCCGAGGCATCAACAACTCTTCAGAGCGATTCCTGGGAAAGTTTCACCAAGATGCTAATCAGCGCTAGGGCAAATCAGGGAGTCAGGAAAACAAGCGTGCAGGGCTGCTTTGCGGGAAGCAAAATGCTGGATGCCTTCACATGCAGCCCAAAAGGCTTCATGAGTGCCGTGACACATTGCACTGGGGTCCCTGATTTCCTGCACCCATTTCCTGCACCCATTCAATTAGCGAGCCCCGCAAGCGCCCTGCAATCCCTGCTGATGGACCCGTATTGATCTGGCCCCAGCTCTTCGGTTTCTATCTCCATTTATCAGACCTGCACGTTCTTTTAATCCCATCTCAGCCCTCCCCAAAGTAATGAGATAAGAGGCAGGCTGGGAAGGCTGATAAAGGGGAACTGAGCAAATCCATTAAGGCTGTTCTTGTGCCAGGAATTACAAACCCCAGCCCTTGTTCATTATGCCTGCCAAGCACAGTCCCAAGACACCAGTGCAAAAGAGGAAAGTCAGGCTCGCTAATAACTTATCCTGAGAAAATGCAACACCTGGAGGATCAGGACTCCTTGGTTCTTATTTCGTTGTGGTACTGATTTGCTTGGTGAGTTTGGGCACAGAGGCAGGTCAAAGCAAGATGCTTAAACCTGAGTGGCTACAAGATGAGCTCCACATCAGCCTAAATCAGCGTAATTTCTGGCTGCTCCAGCCTGGCCCTCTTGGCTGCACGTTTGCCCTGGTCCACACACTCMACACCTCCTGCCCCAAACAACGGCAGCAAGCTCAACTGGCAGAAAACAGTTCATTCCACTTAAAAAGAGCTTTATTCCAACATATGTATATTCTGCAGAGCTCCTATGGACCTGCTCAACAACAAYATAATCTGTGCTTTAGGAAATGAGCCTTGGTCAGAGGTAATAATGATGGGCTAGAGCCAAAAATGCAGTATCTGAAGCACATATGAAGAATATGCAAAAAGATGACCCATAAACAGCTCCATACGCCCAGGCAAGGACGGGCACAATTCTCACCCTGCAAGATGCTTTTAAGATCTCAAAAAACGTCCCAAACAAACCCACCAAGCCCCAAATCAGCAGAAGAATGCAATTCAGAACATTATGTCAAAGTACTAACTCAAAGGGTGGAGGACAACATAGTAGGTCAACTAGACCATGCTTTAATTGCAAGCTCTGGCGAAAAAAAAAAAAAGTGTCCCTGAATAAATGGAGATTAATGGACATTTCAAAAGGCAAAGTTGCTTTAGTTTAACCCCTCTCCTCCTCATTTTCCTTGGTACATATCCTAATGGATGTGTCAACAATGTCAACACCAACAAAAACTAACAAAATAAATCAAGACACTCATCCAAGCAATGCCCTGTATGGAAGAGCTTCAGATTCTATCTTAATTGATATCTTCTAAAACCCAAATCTTTTCTCAGGATAAATAAATCATAGCCACTTCAGAGAAAAAAAAAAAAGTATTAAGATTTTCCTAGGATCCCCCAGTTTAGGAGACGCAAATGTAGGAATCCCATTTGTTGGTCTGGAGCACCAAACCAAGCACACACAAAATGCAAGACCCTCGTTCCATCCTGACCGACAAAGCTTTCATCATCCGCGGCTCTTCTCTTTTCCAGGTGGCCATTTGTGTCTCTGATGTTTGTTGATCCTGCAGTTGGGATTCTGCATCCGCAGCAGAGCCGGTTCTGCTACCAAACGCTGGCGTTGTGGAAAAGGGTTCGGGTTCCCCTCCTTCCCGGGAGCAACGCCCCTTGACACGGTGCTCTGCCTCCTCTTCCAGTTGAGCAGTTCTGAAAATAGAGCCAGATGCAGTCGATAGATTGGGATGGGGGACTATCATTCATCACGGTGCAGTAGACAGAGCACAAAGATACTTCATAGAAGAGTTAAACTGCGAACGCCGCGATTGCACAGCACGTGACGGACCCGGAACCTGCTCCCAAGCTTTCACATGCTGAGCAAAGGGCCACAAGTGGGGAAGGCAAAATCCCACAGCTTTAGGTTACATTAAATGAGTGTCTTGAGCTCCAAAAGGAGATCGGGGCCCTGCTGTGCCAGAAACTGCAGGGCCATACAGTAAAACACGCTCGGAGGCAGAGAGCCACGAGAAGCAAAGGGCTTCTGCCTGTGCAAAAGGCTGTTGCACAGAGGAGGGAAAACCAGAACTCTAAATAAATCAAGGACTCCCAATTCTGATTCCACCAGGACTACCTAGGGAGCCTTCAAGGACTCAGGACTGCGGTTGTGCTTTGGGGTTTCTAGCTCTTGTTGTGCTGCTGGAAGAACGGGCAACATCCTGATGTTCTCTTCATGCTCAAAGGACAGTCTGATAATTCTTTGTTGGGGACCACTTGGTCGGACAGTCTGATAACTCTTTGTTGGGAACATCTTGGTGTACTTTCCCACCCTCCCATGGCTGGTGACCAAAGCTGGGGCACTACTAGGGCTAGAAAACCCATTCCTATCTAGAGGCAGGTTTATTTTTCAGCTGAACCAGCTCCAGTTCACCACGTAAGCCCCATACAGCTACTGCCACGTTGATACAGGCAGTGGCCTGGGGGCAGGAATAAGAGGTTTAAACGGGAAAGTTCATGGGTAGTTCATAAACAGGCTGGTTTTTGAGCCCATTTGAAGCCTCCCAGGAGACCAGCCCCTGCTCTGAGGTTGGTTTGTTGGATGAAAAATCCTTAGACTCACAACAGCACATACAGTTTTAGAGCAAAGGAAGTTGCAAAGCTGAGTCCAAGAATTTAAGCATTTACCTCTCCACAGAAGAGGGATTCCTAATTAACATCCCTTGCTACATTCTCCATCCCACCAAGTGATGCTTAACCAGTSTAAAGGAGGAAGAAGGACAAAAAAGCCCTTATCCTGGCTGCACTTGGAGAAACGAGCTGCTTTAAGTCTCCCCACACGCACACACAAGGTCAGCCGGGAAGGAGACACTGGGGGAAAGCAAGAAGGCTCAAACCCGCCCCCGTCCCTGACAAATGAGCTTCTGCCTCCCCGCAGGTGCCACAACTCCTGCTAAACGCCAGCCCGCTTAAGCGCCTGCCTGCACTTATCCGGCCCCGCCACGTCCTAATCCACCGTCAGCCCGTCCTTCACCRGGAAAATGGGATGAAGCTGCAGCAAGGTCTGCTGAGCGAGATAAAGGCACCTTGTGCAGCTCATCCCCGCCGGCAGCCCTGGCAGCCTGGAGCAGAACACGGAGCTTTTGGGGGTAGGAGGAGGGTGTTGCACCCGCCTTGCCATTGCCAGGACCTATGGGTGCACCTGGGCCGGAGCTGCAGTGCCCTCAGCACCCACTCCTCCCGCAGGCTCATACCCCCCTCTCGCGGCAAACACACGGCCCGCTGCGCCCAGACCCCTCACAACAAAGCCTTTTCCAGCCCYGGATCCAGCTCCAGCTTTCCAGAGACCTTCGGAGGCTCGGCGCCGACAAAGCCCATGAATATTGATGATGTGCAGAGATGCAGCAGCAAGGGCAGCTGCAGCGAGACAGACTCCCCGGAGCCAAGTTCAGCAAATGCTGCCTGGTGCAAAAGACATGCAGGGGCAGGAGAGAAGAGGGGGTGGACACGGCCCTTCGGAGGGCCAAACAGGAATGGATACAGCAATCCCATAAACTCAAGCTCTGGAGGAAAAAAAAAAAAAAAAAAAGTTACCTGTTCTTAAAATTAAATGATTCCATAGCACAGCAGTTTTACGGCTGGACAACTTGGGAGCCTGTCTGAGCGCTTGCAAGAGCAATCCTGCCTCGTGGGCTGAGACCTGCATGCACAGACTATCATCTATCCCTCAYTTTGGGGTAGCCTTTTAGGGATTTCTTTTATTTCAAGCAAGGTTATGTGCAGTGCGTTCATAGAGCTGTCTGCACCCTTTAATGCGGAGCCCATCCTCTACGGCAGGGGCAGTGTGGGGAGTGGTAGATGCCCTTACACCACKCTATACATCTCTCCTGACACCTCAATAACCTCAGCTCTTTCCCACGCAGCCCCTGCCCTCCTGCGTGTGCAAATACCCTTCCAGCACCTCTATTTCCCCCATCTATCCTCTACTCCTCCACAGGACCCCACGTTCCCCTGCATCTGCTCCCCCTTTTACCAGCCGGGAACTGGGCTGTGCTGGAGCTGCCTCTGGAGCAGCATGTGCTGCCCAGCCACCAAGTTCACATCAACGGCGCAGCCAGCTGGCAGCCACCCGAGACCTCTTTTATGTGGGCACAAATGYGGATATTTTAGCAAACCTTTCCTGTGAATCCTTCAGGAATTGGGTACGTTCGAGACGTCCCTCTGCCAGATGCAGCTGGAATTAGCTGGGGGATTCAAACACTGTTAGCAGGGGGAGGCTGCAGCGGGAAGGAGCGCTCAGGCCCATGCACCAGGATCCAACGTCATGTCATTATTAAGCCGGCCTAGAAAGCAAGTGTATTAGTCCCTGCTGAGAAGAAATAYGGGGGGAGAGAAAGAGAGACAGAGAGAGAAACAAACGGGCGGGAAGCTTTCCAGTTCAGGAAGGGGAGTGTCAAGGCTCATTGCAAACATTGCAAGCGCCTTCCTTCCCCACCAGGACAGGGAGTTCTGGTAGCTCAGCTCACGTTCAGCCCGCAAGCCAAAGCCCAGGCGCTTTCTTCTGGACTTTTTTGCAGCCTGGGGCTTGCCAAGGTCTACTCGGAGAAAGCTCATGGCTGCTCTCTGGGCTGCTCTTCCTTCGCCCTCCAAAAGCATGAGCAGATCTGCCAGCAGCTGTTTGAGTGGAGCAAGAAGCCAAAAGGGATGTCTTGTCCGGTGTGAGCACCCTAAAGCTAACATATGATATTTATTAGGGCTCAACCGAAGCTGGTTGACTCTCTCCCCTGTGCTGCAGGAAGGAATTAAATGACATCCTTCCATCTCTCTTCTGGAGCAAATACTGTTTGTGCACTTGTTTCTTTTTCCACTCATTCATAAGGGGCTGTCTGCAGCACAGGGATGGCTGAGCTTGTAAGCTGCACTGATCCCCACGTCCTCTGCAGCTGAGCTGACTGCAAAGGATTGTCTCAGGAGAAACCGCAGGCAAAACTGGACATGGTTCTGATCTTGCAAAACCTCACTGGGTGCTGCAGCATGATCCTGATTGAGCACCGGCTGTTCCAAGTTCAGAYGACTTGGCAACAGTGGCCCTCTACCTTCTAGTCTGGAAGAGGAAGGAAAAATACATCTACCCGAGTCTGCAAAAATTCAGAGACTTAACATTAGCCACACCACCAAGATTTCATTTTTTGAAACTAAATTAAATTGCAGGTTTTCTTGTAAATCCTTATTTCCAGGAAGATGTCGAGTGATATCTTGTTGAGTGGAGAAGAGGAGACTGAGAGGGGATCTGATTAATGTGTGTCAGTTCATGAAGAAGGAACATCGGGAGGAAGGGGCCGAGCTCTTCTCAGTRGCGGCCAGTGACAGGACAAGGGGCAATGGGTGTAAGTTGAACCCCAGGCAGTGCCATCTCCATGGGAGGAGGAACTTCTTTGGTGTGAGGGTGCCCGAGCCCTGGCACAGGCTGCCCAGGGAGGCTGGGGAGGCTCCTTCTCTGGAGGTCTCCAAACCCACCTGGATGCCGCCCTGTGCCCCGTGCCCTGGGTGTCCCTGCTGGAGCAGGAAGGTTGGACTAGGTGATCTATAGCGGTCCCTTCTAACCTTGAACACTCTGTGATTCTGTGAGTGAGTGAAGAAAATGCTGYGAGTAACCCAGCCAGTTAGCTTCAGCAGCCTGGGTTTGTCCTCCTCTTCCAGGCTCAACTGAATCGTATATGGAAGGGATCAGGAGAGGGGAATCATGCATGCAATTCAAAGCCACTTCTTCATATCAGGATCCTTTAGGATATGTAGGATATGTAGGAATGTTAATCACCAGCACTGCACAATCTGATGCAGGGATGCTCTGAAAACCACTGTGCTTTCTGACATTGCTACAGAGCCCTCCGCATGAGGCTGAGCAGTGCACAAGGGCAAGAAGGGCAAGACTTTGCTACCTCTCCACTGTCCCTGGAGTAACAATATCCATCCTCGAGCAGGACAGCTCCTAAGGACACAGCAAAGTCTGAATTGTGGTCAAAGCTAAATGATGTCCAAAACTGATGGACGAGCCAACWTCAGCCTTCTCTATCCTGGGTAGCCATCTCTGGAAACAACCACATTTCCATCACAGGCCATTCTACCATGCTTAGGAAGCTAAACAAAACCATGTGTGACCCTAAAAATCAACAGATGTCATTCCTCTGAGTCACACGGGCAGCGCGAGTGTGAGGACAGAGCAACAGGGAAGACCCCGGCTCATTCGCCTTCCCTCAGTTTGCAGGTTCCCCACCTAATTTCCAGGGCAATGTGCTCAAAACAGCCAGGCTTGGGAGAGGGAAAAAAACGGCTCACCTGGAGCAAACGTGATGCCAGAGATTGGGAGGGATTAGCAGAGATCTGCCACAAGGCACTCCTGTGTGGAGAACCGGATGGTCCTTGTGAATAAGGTCCTGCCGCTGGTGCTGTGTGGGAACTGAGGCTTCGGAGATATTATACCTAAGGAAGAGTCTTAAGGCTTTAGAAGCACGTGAGAGCACACAACATACATGTGCATGAGTGCTCTCATGTACAGCCAGCACGAGATGGGGCAGAGGCAGCCCCAGTCTGCCGGAGGGAGGACAAGGACAGCGGCGATGAGAAGCTCTGCGAGCAGAGGGCATGCTGAGGACAGGGAGGTGGCAGAGAAGGTCCCAGCAGCAAACCTGAACGAATAAACACAGGAGAGGTGAACGGGAACACGCGCTCGGCTGGCAAGCGGGGCACAGATCAAACTATTATTCACCAGTGACGGGAAGAGACACTAAAATAGAAGTTTTTGGAAGGTTCTACAACTATTTGTGAAGTGGGGCCAAATTTGACTAATAGCTCCAGCCAAAAGGGGGGAAATAATTAGAAAAACATTGAAACGCGTCAGTTTGAATTTTTTAATTTTTTTTTCTCTCTAAGTGAAACATTTTGCTTCGGAAATGATGAAACATTTCAGTCGCAGCAGGATTTTGGAGCCTTTGTCCCAATGAAACGGGCGTGTTTATTCGGTTTGTCACTTACTGCCCAAGTTAAATGTCAGAAGGAAATCTCAGCGGGTTTTTTTTCCTTTTTTCTCTCATTTTTTTACAAGCAAAATTACAAGAGATTTTATCCATTGGTACAAGGCATTAGAAGACGCCAGCTAAACGGCCTAAAAGGCTAAAGGGAAGCACCTTTACTGCCCGGATCACCCAAACTACCCTGAAATCACCACGGGACCATCTGGGATTGGCCAGTTGGTACCGGGAAGCACCAGGGCAGCTGCGGGAAGGGTTCAAGGACAGGGATCCCTCTGCAGAGCCTCTCTCCAAACGAGCCAAGGAGCTCTGGGGTCAGCAGGTTTGGGGGAGCAGGTGGCTGCTGGGGGGGGGGATCAGCCCCTGGTGTGAACCCCCACCCTTCGGAGCTCCCTGAAGGGGGGGACAAGTGGGTGCCATCACCCAGGCTCCTGCTCACGAGCGCCGGGAGAAGCCACATCCTGCCGCTTGCACCGCACGGAGCAGCCCCTGCCAAGAAATCGGCCTCTCCCATGACTGATGCTTTGGCTCCTTGTTATTTTAGGGTCTGATGAAAAGACTTGCAGCCTTCTCCAAGCTTTACTAACGACGGGCTGAGCGCAACRGCCAAGCGACTTGGGATCCCACACTGTCCCCTCCCTCCCCGCAGAGAGCCCAGATTTCCTGCAGATTTCTTCCCCTTCAGCGAAAAAAAAAGTGTCCCTAGACACCGGATAGGGTTTTGCAAATCCAGGACTCCTCACAGCGGATCGTTCGTGTCGCTTCCCTCGGGAATTATCTCTCTGCTCACCCCTACCACAGGTGACACAGTACCGACACCAGGCTTTTAATGCCCACGCGCTTCTTTAAGCAAACTGACCGCCTGTCCTAAAACCACCCAGGCCTGGCCCAAATAATGACCTTTCACAAGTCTATTCTCGAGCCAAAGGCTCTAACTTCCTCCTCAACCCGCCAGGAGGGAACTATGGCAAGAGATATTTTAATTTGAGTTCCATTACACCATTGCCTGCGCAAAGGCTAAGGCCTTGGCTAAGGCACTTAGCACCATTTGACAAGCTCGTCCTAAGTCCAAAGCGCCACACGCAAGACTTGGGGAGGTGACGTGCAACGGTGTCCACGGGGTCTGGCGTGGGGTACGGAGCCCCTCTGCGCATCCTCCCAAACCTGGGAGGCGACTGCAGTGTGGTGGTTACGGGAGGAAGGGAACTGGGAGCTGAGGGATGAAACTGGAGAGGGGAAACATTTAAGCTTTAAGCTTGGAAACCGCTTCCTGATAGCGAGATTTATGAGCAATGGGAATAGCCTCCTTTGCAGAAGGCTGGGAGCTCTGTTGCACAGGGCCCTAAAAACAAGGCGGGATAAAAGAATAGCTGATATACATGAGGAATAGATCTCGCTTGGACCCAAAGATGGATAGGACCCAGCTCTAACTCTCCTGCTTATACCCACATGGTAAAAATCTCACACCTGCTGACAYTTGCCCGTGGAGATCATTAACTAGCAGAGGACATCAGGACGGCGCTGCACTGCTGTGAACGACATCAAAGAGATCTGACCAGTCCACATTTCTAGCCCCTCTCCCACCTCGCTGCAGCTGTAGAGGTGACTGCTTAGAGCTGCTACCCAAAACCTCATTTTTCAGCTAACGCCTGGGTGTAGTAGCCAGAACCAGGGGCTTGACACATCCGACTTTTGTTTGGGAGCCTGTGGAAGGTGTATTTTCGTTAATACATGTGTCTTGTTTAACTTGGACGTTAAACTAACTGAACTTTTTCTGACTTGGTTCTCCCTGTATATATATATATATATCACATCTTCCTGTAATCAACCTTTCCCTTTTTCCTGACTTGGCCTTTCCCAGCAAAGTTAATGGGTATCGGCTTTCTTCAGAGCTGCTTTCATGCTGCTGAATGATGTTGAAGTGATAGCTCTGGCGATTTGAACTTGATATTTACCCGTGAAAGCGGTTCAGTTCCAGCAGCCGTGATACAGGCTTCGCAGCAATCTGCTCCCAACCTCGGCAGGACCTGGTCAGGGCAAGGCGTGAAGCAAAAGTTAAAGCACCCACAAGGGGAGCACAGCTCTCAGCACCCAAATTCCCTTTGCTTTACGTTGCCYGTGTCCTCTGCCCTCCCCAGGTGGGCATCAGCTGCTTGGCTAAGCCTCCTCTCCACTTGATCCCCAACCCCACGATGCAGAAACAACTGCGCTGCTGCCGACATGCACAGAGCACAGCTGGACCCAGTCTGGGTGCCCACGGGGCTCCAGCACAACTGGTAAAGCTGGGGGCTTCCTATCCCACTCCCCAAGCCTCTGCCAGGGTCTGCCAGGAGGTTCATTTGAGGCTTGGCCTCATAAACCACCGAGGCAGTGCCCTGAGAAGGGATTAAATGTGAAAGTCTGTGACCTCAGCTGAGTACAGTGAGTCAAAAGCGTTCTGAATTTGGGCTTACTGCCCCGCAAAAACATCACTGAAATCATTTCATTAATCCCCAGGGCCTCATTTCCTTCCTTCCTTCCTTTCCTCCGCCAAGCTGAAGCTTAAAATAGTATTCTGCATTTTTCATATTTCTCTCCAGAACTAATTAATATCCAATCAGCCAAGAGCGCTTCGCCCAGCAGCCTGTCTCCATCATGCAACCTGCCCACCCTTGGCAAAGAGATCGACCAGGCTCAGAGATCCTCCCCAGGCACAGTTCTGCTGGAACATTTGGAGAGAAGTGAGTTAGAGCCCCAGAAAACTGGGAAATGCCAAGGTTTGAGCTCCACATGCAAACTTACCTCTGTCCCACGTGCATGTGGTGCTTGTGCAAAGAAGCACAGGCCACCGCAGTCCTCCAGTGCCGCAGGAGCAGCTGCTCTCCCCCAGCTTCTAGCAGCCCCTAAAGGCAAGAAATAAGTGTTACCTTCTCCCTCTCTACACTGGGACCTACACTGAGCTGCAAGGATGAAACCCAGCGATTTTCAGGGCTCTCGGGTATTTAAAAGACRCTTTTGACATTGCTAAGGCCACTTGGATTCAGTGTTGAGGGAAGGACAGRGAAGAAGACGGAGCACAGGTCTTTTCTCCTATATTCACTCTTTACAGCTACCTGTCTCCTTTGCAGCAGCCCAGGGCAAGCACGAGTCAAATGGCAAGGATGAGCAGGATGACTAAATATCACGTGTAAAAGCAAGAACCTGAGTCTAACTTGACGCTGGAGAGAGAACTGCAGCCAGGAAAGCTCTGAATACATCATCTCCTGAGACATCAAGTCCCCAGAAGGTCTTTCTTGCTGCAGGTCACCAGGTGCCAGGCATGAATTCAGAGGACTATGGACAAAACTCTCCCCATCTCCGGTGTCCATGTCTTGTGGAGCAGGAAGGAGGCTGCAAATGCAGCAAACACAGGAGAAAGATGTGGCAGCTATGGRGCAGAAATCATACAAGTGCAGACCCAACCAAATAGAAGACTCCAGTAAGCGTGAACTCAAACCCATGGACCAAAACCAACATGAGAACATACGTTTGAGCCAGTCTTACTAGCATGATCCCTCCCTTATTCCTGCCTCTGCCCAGCAGCGCCCACACAAGGATCTCAGAGCCATGGTTTACTTCTCAATGACTTAATACCCTGTCAAACACCATTTCCGAAGCCTCCTTGTGGCTTCACCAAGGGAGGCYGAGAAATATGGCAAGAAGAGAGAATTGCAGTGCCCGAGTGGCAGGCAGCAAGACTCAGCCCATGGGAGCGCTCCAAGACCCTGGARCATCCCGGGCAGCTCAAGATTATCCGGACCCACAGCGCAAAGCACACACTTAGTAACGAGTATCACACCCGCTTAATATGGCCTCTTTTCAGTCACTGATAGGACCAGAGGAAACAGCCACAAACTGAGGCACTAAAAGTTCCACCAACCTCTTCTTGACAGTGAGGGTGACAGAGCCCTGGAACAGGCTGCCCAGAGAGGGTGGGGAGCCTCCTGCTCTGGAGATCTTCAACACCCTTGAGTCATCTTCAACACCATCTTGAACGCAATCTTGCCCACGTGCTGCAGGTGACCCTGTGYGTGCAGGGGGTTGGACTAGATGATCCCTAAAGGTCCCTTCCAAACCTTTGCTATGGTTCTATGAATATACACATACATCTTGATATACACACATATAGATATATACATACATAGAAAGTAGTCTCTGTTTCTGCACGTCTCCATCTCTTCCGAGCCTTGCACGCACTAGAAAGAGCCTGGCCAGCACCCCTGAAGGCAAGGGCGCACATTGAAATCACAAGATGGAGGCACATGGGTGGCTTTTCTCTGCCTTTACAGTCACAGACAGCCCTGCTTCCCCTCAGGGGGCACCTTCCTCAACACCCAAGGTCTTGAGGAGCGGCTTGTCCTAGSCAGCAGCTTCAGCGCTCCCTCACGGGGCGCAGCCCGGGAGAGGGCAGAAAATGGCGACACGGGGCAAGGCCCGCAGCGGCCTCGCAAGGACCATCCCGGGACCTGGCGACCCTCCGCGGCACCGGGAAACGGGAATTCGCGCAACGGCGGCAGCGGCAGCACCCCCACCGCCCGGGCCCGCTCCGCCCGCCGCTGTGGGGCCGCTGCGCCGCAGCCCGCCCTCTTATACCCGCCCCGCCCCGCCCGCGTCACGTGGGCCCCGCGCGTCACCGCCGCGTGCGACAACATGGCGGCGGCGGCGGCGGGGGTGGCGCCGGTGCGCGCCCGGTGAG
>NW_020455517.1:574439-584184 GCF_003342845.1 Nothoprocta perdicaria
GTGGGTGCCCGACCCCTGCACCCCCCCAGACAAGCCCCGCGCTCCCGGGGTGCCGCAGCCCGCACGTTTGCGGCCTGTTGCCCSCTGCCCCCCGGTTTCTTCCTGCTGTGACCCCCGGGAGGAGGGCCGCGGCCCCCGCACGGACGGCRACGCTCCCGCCCCGCAGGTTCCTCACTTCCAAGGAGCAGTTCCACGCGTTCCTCAAGGCGCGGGCGGCACCGCGGAGCCGGGAGGCCCCTCAGGAGGATGAGGAAGAGGAGCCGGGTTGCCGCGAGCAGACGGAGCCTCCGGCCAAGCGAGCGAGGCCGGACGGGCCCCGTGCCGACGGAGACGGCCCGGAGGACGCTGAGGAGGCCGCGGGAGAGGAGAGGGAGCCCGGGCAGCGGAAAAGAGCCCGCGGGCAGAATAAGAGCAGGCCCTGCATGAAACCAAATCACTACGAGAGGAGCAGGCTGTGCCCGTCGGTGACGCAGGTAGAGCGGCCCGGCCCGCCGGGCTCCGGCCCGCGGCGACTCGGGATCCCCGGACATTCCCCGCTGGTTGGGAAGTACTTTTTACGTCTAGGAAACATATCCCGGGGGGYGCTTAAAGATGGAGCGGCACCGTTGGGAGCTCCTGGCATGGAGCAGTCAAATAAAATACTGGTTTCTCTGAAACTCTAGAGTTAAAACGTCCCTCCAAGTGACTAAATACCTGTGCCTCGTTCCACGGCACGTCGCAGCGATCCGCTTCCTCGTAGCGTTCAGCGGGAGCGTTTTCGCAGCGCTGCCGGCCGTGGGAGGGGACGCRGCGGCATCGAGGCAGCGGTGGGTGCCCAGAGCGGCTGATCTGGCCCCTTCCTGGGGCAGGATGGCTCTGGGCTCTTGGGCTATGTTAAGTTGTGGGCATGGTGAACTGAGCAAGCCGAGAGCAGAGGTTTTAACCTCTCCTTCTTCTTYCGTGGTTTAAGGGGTGTGCAGAGAAGTGCTACTTCGGCTCGCGGTGCCGCTTCCTTCATGACATCAGCGAATACATGGCTGTGAAACCGGCTGATCTGGGGCAAAACTGCGTGCTCTTCGCGACCTTCGGCAGGTGCATCTATGGTGTGACCTGCCGCTTTGCCCAGGCCCACCTCGGCGATGGCTACCAGAACGTCATCAACGTGGAGCTGGCCAAGCAGTGGGAAGGGAAGTCGCTGGTGAGGAACAACCTCCCCAAGGACCTTCAGCACCGGCTGCGCAAGAAGCAGTTCAGCTTTGAGAAGGCTGACGAGTACCTGCGTCGTCTGGGCAAGCCTCGTGGCGAGGGTGGGAAGGGAAACAAAACCTCAGGGGGCTCCACAGAGGWGCCCAACTGCACAGCACCTGAGGAGGGCCCCGGGGATGCCCCAGCACATCCTGTGCTGCCGGAGGAGGGAGAAGATCCCAAACCCGCTGCCCTGGAGAGTCCCTGTGTCGCGGATGCCTCGGAGGGTTCCCCYATCAAAACAATGGGCCCTGTGACAGATGAAGACATTATAAAGCTGCGGCCATGTGAGAAGAAAAAGGTGAGTGGTGAGAGGTTCTGCTGAGGGCCGCCYTCTCTTGGGTACCCATCAAGTGGCCGAGATTGCACTTGGGAACACAGAAAAGAGATTTTAGCTGGCTGAGAGCTAGCAGAGGACAGGGCTGTCTTGGGACAATATTGCTGTCATGAAAGGATACAGGAACACGAGGCTTGGAACTGTGGTGTTAACTTTGGAGGGAGGAAGACCRGGAGAAGCTGACTGTGCCTTGCACGTGAAGGAGAGCAGAGGCTGAGCCGTCGGTGAGGGTGGAAATGATCTCCTGGGAGAAGTGAACTTGGGCCTGCTTGGTTTGTGTGTGCTGCATGGTGCTGTCATGGAGGGAGGGACAGTATTGCCTCCTCCTTCTGCTCCTCATCACCTCTGGCATTGCATCCATCAGCCAGTCTTGCATCCCTCTCTTTCTGAAACTGCTTTGAGTTTCCTCCAAGCTGAGCAGTGAAAATGTATTGAGCAGTTTAAGTTTCACCTTCCTTTATGCAAGCAGTRCTCAGCCAGGGAATATTAGAGCTTCCCACTGAGCTTCAGCCTGGGCAGGTGATGAAAATTGCTAACTGGAATCTCTTCCTCCTGTTTGGCCACTGCTTGTTCAGCTCTGCTAACATGTTTTCCCCCATCCCTGACTGTTTTCCAGTTGGAAATCCAAGGCAAGCTCTATTTGGCTCCACTGACCACAGTAGGTAGATTATTCAGTTCTGCTTTTGCCCAAGTTTTTCATCAGCACGTTTGGAATGGAGCAAATCTCCTGACAAACCGTGCAGATCACAAGCTGCACGCACAGTCAGATATCCCTTGTGTCTTCCAGTGTGGAAACCTCCCTTTTCGAAGGATATGCAAGCGCTTTGGGGCGGATGTCACCTGTGGAGAAATGGCTGTGTGCACCAACCTCCTTCAGGGCCAGTCCTCTGAGTGGGCTCTCCTCAAACGGCATCACACTGAGGATGTTTTTGGGGTGCAGGTGAGTGCACGCTGCCATATGAACACTCATGTCTTCCGAGGAGAAACTCAGCTGCCTCTCAAGCTCATGCAGACTTTCCTTTCTGCAGCTGGAGGGAGCATTTCCAGACACGATGACCAAATGTGCAGAGCTGCTGAACCAGACAATTGAGGTGGACTTTGTAGACATCAATGTTGGGTGTCCCATTGACCTGGTCTACAAGAAGGTAAAAAGCTGCTCTGCAGCTTCTTTCTCTGTGTCAGCTCAGTGAATGTCTGTCCTTCGCATCATCCCCCACTGCCTGATYGCTCCTGCCAGTCTGATCCAGAGCTCCCAGTTTATTTACAGATGCTTCARTGAGGAGGCCAGTAGCCTGTTGACACAGCAAGGAATGTTCTGTTGTCACTGGTGCCCTGCAGTAGATAGAAGTTGGGAGGGACAAGGTGCTATTTCGAACTGAACTTTTCCTGGCCTAGGATGCTGTGAGCCTTATCTGCCTCTCATGAGTAAAGGGCTGCTGTTTGAGCAGCTTTCAGGAGTCTCTTTCCTCTGCAAAGAGGTATAAAGTCTTGACCGTGTCACCTCTTGTCCCACAGGGAGGGGGCTGCGCTCTCATGACTCGCTCCAACAAGTTTGAACAGATCGTCAGAGGGATGAACTCGGTGAGTCGGAGCATCCCGCCGGCAGCAGGACATGAGCTGGAGGAGCCGCTCCCACCCGAGCCCTGTCTCACTTTGCCCTCTCTGCAGGTGCTGGACGTCCCGCTGACGGTGAAGATACGCACTGGAGTGCAGGAAAAGATTAATGTGGCTCATAAAATAATCCCCAAGATCCGGGAGTGGGGAGCATCCATGGTGACGGTACGAGGATGCTCAATGTGGTGGCAGATTGTTGCCTTTTGTGTGACAAAATTAGAGCACGATACAGGGCTGACCTTCTCCTTCCCCACAACTGAGGGGCTTTTTTAAACACCTTTGACCAGTTGCAGGGCCCTTTTTAGTGATTTCTGCTACTAACAGAAGAAACACAGATGCTTTTGTATTTAAAGCATTGTCCAAGGTACTCGCAAGCTTTATATTTGTTACAAAAGGGGGTCATTCCCGCAATGCTTTGAAATAGTGAAATTTCTTTAGTGTTTCCATTCCACCTGGTTTTCTCCAGAGCATTTTTGCCGAGGGTCTCACTGCCACTCTCTTCTAGCTTCACGGCCGATCGAGGGAACAGCGGTACACGAAGGTTGCCGACTGGGACTACATAGCAGAATGTGCTAAAATAGCAAGCCCCATGCCTCTCTTTGGTAAGCGTTTCTCTTATTTTATCATGACYGAAATGACATTTTAGTAGACCAAAAGCAGTGTATGTTTGGTTAAAACTATTACAGAAGTCAGGCCCTTAAGTGTGTGGGAAAGGCTGGAGCATCAGTACTGCTGGTGACGACACCATGGAGCGTTATCTGAGCCTGGAGATGGCCGAGTTGTCCCAGCAGTGACCTCCTGCTTGGCCTTAAGCGCAGCTTTAGCTCCAGCAGAGCCACTTTGGAGCCAGCTCATCTGGAGCAGGGCTTTCATTTGCACAAAAGAGTGATGAGAGGCAATCTGCCTCCCCTGCGCAGTGCCCGTGACAGGCCTGGGCTGTGCAAAGCCCCTTGGTGCTCCTTGCTGTGAGCTGGGCACTGTGCACAGCAGCTCCAGTGCAGCCCCATTCTGTCCATGTGCTTGGACTTCCATGGATGGGTATAACGGACACTGAGCAGTGCTAGGAGGGGAAAGGCCAGGTAGGGTAGCTAATGCACCTCATTTACAGTGTCTCTTTTCCTCCTTTGGGCTCCCCAGTATGGACAGCCCCAGCTAAACCTCAAGGGTAATAGTTGGGATTGGGGCAAAGAGAAGAGAGAGTTCTTCTTTTMCTCGTAAGGGGAATATTAATCAGAAGTAGCTTTCAGAGTTTCTAAATAAGAATCACAGAGCCTGTTTGGACAATCTGGCTCTAAGGCCCTACTGCCGGTCAACATTTTATCCCATGCCTGGATTCACTCATTTTGACTTGCCCTGGTGCATCACTTTGACCTCTGGCTTCTCCCTCCTTTCTAACACAGGAAACGGTGATATTTTATCTTACGAAGATGCTGATCGAGCCATGCAGACGGGTGTTTCAGGAATTATGATTGCAAGGCAAGTGACTGTATTTCCCCGTTCACTTCTATTTCTCCAGGCTCTATTGATGCACRAGTAAATAAATTTTTAAAAATCTAAACAAACTCCAAACACAGGAAGAATTTCCTCTTGGAAAGTGTTCCTTGGAACTCAGTGAAGTCAGTTTGTATTTGTGGGAACTTGCAGCAGCTTCCTATTGAAACTGAAAGCTTTTGAAGTCATGCTGCCTCGTGAAGAAGGGCTGGAAAGACTTTTAAATTAATTGGCATCATCAGAAGCAGGCAGTCATGTAATTAACAATGCCCATTTTGTCTGCCTACAGAGGAGCACTCATCAAGCCGTGGATTTTCACTGAAATTAAGGAACAGAGACACTGGGATATCCCCTCCAGTGAGAGATTTAATATCCTCAAAGACTTTACCAACTATGGTCTTGAACATTGGGGGTCCGATACTCAGGGAGTCGAGAAAACGAGGAAGTTCCTGCTGGAATGGCTTTCCTTCCTGTGCAGGTAATTGTCCTTAACTGTTAGGATYGTTTTCACAGAAGGTCTGTACAGTSTGAGCAATAGCACACAGTGTCATTAGCATTTCTGTTTGCATTGCAGGTATATTCCAGTTGGATTACTAGAACACCTACCTCAGAAAATCAATGAGCGACCACCCTACTACATGGGGAGAGACTATCTGGAGACACTAATGGCAAGCCAAAACGTGGAYGATTGGATTAAAATAAGGTATCAAATTCTTTCAGGTTTCAAGTAAAGGAAATTGCAGAGCCTCACAAAGCCACCATGCCTGCACGGACCCTCCGAAGTGGGGTGACCTCAGCTTCCACAAATTTAAGAGCTTTTCAAAAACCAGGCAGGGTTAACCAGTGCTTCATTTCAGCAAGGTTTTTAACCRAGCTTGGGATCTCTCTCATACCCCTTATCTGCCTCAGCAGGTCATCAAGTGCCCAGCACAAATCTAGAGCAGCTGACCTCTCTCATGACACTCTTCATCCAGGGACAGTCACAGGAATCAAGGAAGGAGGGCGCAGCGACGAGAGGTCCGGGGCTTTTATAGCACTGGAGCCGTTCGTGCTCCAGACAGACCTTGCTCCGCCGGATGCCGAGCAGGAAGGCTGCCCCCATCCACAATTGACTTGTGGAATTAGTCAGGAAAATGAGGCATTTTCCCCTCTTTTTCATAATGTGGTTTCTGAGTTGATGCGACAGAGTACAGGAAACTGCTTTTCCCACCTCTGTGAATCCTCCGACAGTGGCTGGGAAACAACTGCAAACTCGGAGCCAGCTGAAATGGGAGTTGGAGCAGGGTAGCCAGCTGCTATTTCCCATCTTGTGGAAACAGAGATTAGCAAAAATAGACCACAGCTACAACCGTCTCTGGTTTTGCTAATCCTCATCTGTTTTGTTAGGAATGGGAACAGCTGCCTAAAAGCAAGTTACAAGTACGGAGGGTTTCAATCAGGATTTTTAAAATGCCATGTTTTTTCAAGGAGAACCTGCTCGCTTTTGGGTCCACCAAGCTTTGTAGCCTGTACTGTTTGCAACAGCTTGTAGCACACACTCGTAAGAAGAAATTGTAAAGTCATTGTAGATTTATTCGTGGAAACTTGTTTTAAAGGGACACTAAACAGAAGCAAGATTCTCTTAAGCACACACAGTTCTGCTTTTGAGCTCTAGACTGACAGACTCTTGTTATGCAATTAGATGCCCTGAGGGGATATTCTCTGTTGACATGTCTTATGGAAAGTTTTAGTGCTGCTATATGGAACCAGCATCCAGGAAATACATTAAGCCTCCTTGACTATAAAGAAAATGCATCTGCACTGGAAACACAAGATGGGTTCCAAAGTGTGAAATAGTTGAAGTCTTAGGCTTGGATAAATCTGATTGCAATAGAACTGGCTGACATCATTTTAGGATCTGACCTTAATATCTTTGGCACTCGCGGGGTTTTGGCTCTGTGTCGGCACAGCGAGAGGTGGGGAGGAGCTTTCCAAAGGCTGGTGATGATTTTAGGCCATTGTTTCCAGCAGTGAAGCTGCTGTTCAGGCCACCAAACCTAGAAGCCCACTTGGCAATGACGAAGGTGACAGCCCTGGCACTGAGGACACGGCAGTGCCCGTCCCTGGAGGCTGCCCCCCTCCAGCACGGTTAGAGCTTGGCACCTCTGGAAGCCGTTGTGTGCACCAGCCCTTCTTGCAGATTTTCAAGGGGGAAGAAACCTGGTCTGATACTTCTGACTGCACTTATTGCTGCCTAGACTGGGGCCTTGGGGACAGCCGGGCGTTGGTGGCCCTGCACTTTGTGATGAACTGAACAAATCTCCTCTTTTGTTGCAGTGAGCTGCTTCTGGGACCCGTACCTACCAACTTCACCTTCCTGCCCAAGCACAAGGCAAACTCCTACAAATAGGACCAACGGGACCTTTCTTACGGCATCCTGTTGACAAGAGGCTTTGAGATGGCGTGTGTTGAGGAGTGGGCTGTGCTTGGGAATGAAATAAATTTCTATATTTTTAGGAGTGTGGTTGCTTTCAGGGCCCCACGTGTCAGTCCCTGCCACAAGTTAAGCAGCAGATGGCCTGGCTGCAAGATTGTGCAAGCGCAAGAGGTGCCTCATTAACAGAGAGCARTCTGTTTAATTAACAGGATACAGCCCGGGAGAGGTCTTTGGCCTCCAGTTCACAACTGGAGTTGTCCTGACTACCCACGCCACATGTCTTTCACGTAGCCGGAGCAAGAGGCCTCTGTTCCTACTGGGATGTCCGTGGTAGTGCCAAATCCTGCGAGTGTGAGGGGGGGAAATGCACTAACTCCAGGCCCTGGGGTGCTGTAGAGCACAAGCAGCCCCGGCGYCCCAGAAGCTGATGTTCTGCAGGATCCAGGCCCTTTTGGGGAGTGCGCAGGGCGGGTGCCCTTTCCTCGTGGACGTCCCGCGCCCGGGGAAGCCAGGCCCCTCGCGGCTGAGCCTCTTCCCCTACCAAGAACCTAAGACACTTCACTGCTTTAACAAGGGCTGGATGGAAGCAGGCTGTTGAGTGATCCTGCATGAGCTTTCCTTCCTCCCTTGGCGGCTCCTTTTTCCTTTCCCTTCCTCCCTTGGGGGCTCTTTTTCCTTCCTATGTCTCTTATTCAAGTAAATGCAGCGCGAGGGAGCTGCGAGCACAGGCAGTGGTCGCAGGTGCAGTTGTGACATGCTGGGTGCACGTCCACRTCTCGGCTCGGCTGAAGCACCTTTGGCAGCTCCGTGGGCAAGACCTCCCTGCCCAACGCCACTTGGCACTAAAGGCAGCTGCAGATGAGCACTGCAGCAGCGGCGCTTGGCTCGTGCTCAGTGCAGTACCTTGAGTTGCCTTGCGGGTGTGCACCCTGCGTGGGTGTCTCAGGCGTGCACCCTGCGTGGGTCTCTCGGGTGTGCACCCTGCGTGGGTCTCTCGGGTGTGCACCCTGCGTGGGTGTCTCGGGTGTGCACCCTGCGTGGGTCTCTCGGGTGTGCACCCTGCGTGGGTGTCTCGGGACAAGAGCGGCAGACCTCCAGTCTGGTGAGAGGTTGGTGGGTCACGGGATGCGCCTGAAAAAGCCAAGAGCATCTTCCAACAGCCGTGGTGTGCACCCTGCGTGGGTGTCTCGGGACAAGAGCGGCAGACCTCCAGTCTGGTGAGAGGTTGGTGGGTCACGGGATGCGCCTGAAAAAGCCAAGAGCATCTTCCAACAGCCGTGTCCTCTCCCCCAAGGGGAATGAAGTTCTCTAGCAGCCAGCGCTGAAACAACTGCGGAGGAGAAACCTGCTGAGAGGCTTGGCTGAGGGGCCGGGCGCTGCTGGCACCCTGGCCAGCCCCAGCCTCGCCTCAGCCCTCGGCCCCGGAGCCTCCCCTCTCAGGAGCGGCTCCACATCAGCCTGGCCGGGCCCGTGCCGATTCCCCGGGGGTGGCAGAGCCCGGCTGCGACGGAGCGACGCAGGCTGAGACTGGGAGGAGTCGTGACAGCAGGGAGCAGCTCCAAAGAGGCAGGCAAAATCCCACCATGCCACCCCAAGAGCATCGACCTCCACCAGCACCTTTCACCCAAGCACCCGGCAGTGCTGTCACCCCCACGGGACCCTCCTGGGTTCCCCTGGAGTTCAGCTGGGAAGCAGGGGAAGCAAAACAAGCAGACAAGCAAAAAAGGCAAAAGGAATGGAAAAAAGGTCTGGTTTTTTGGCAGCCCCAAACCAGCCAACATTACAAATWWTTTTTCTTTTTTAAGCATTTTCCTCTCCCACCTTCCTCGAGCTCTGCCRGGTCTGAGCACCCAGTGCTCTGCCCTCCTCGTGCAGGCGAGCAAAGCGAGGGGCCGCTTCCCCTGCACCTGGCCCGCGGCAGCACCTCGGGGCCAAGGCACCATCTCCCGGTGCCCGCCTGCACCGCGCCACCGGAGCGGCCAGCGAGGCCCCCGGGCGGCGGCGAAGCCGGCGGCGACGGAACCTCCGCCGCCGCCACGTTCCTTCCCCAAACAGAAGGGGCCGGGGCCCGGCAACGGCGCGGGCAGGCAGGGCGCCACCGAGCCCCGGGCATGGCGCGGCTCCCACCACCCGCTGCCGGAGCCCTGTGCGCGCCCGCCCGGCCCTCGGGCCTGCCCGACAGCCTCTCGCCCGCAGGTGGGAGCCGCGGCCACCGCTGGTGCCGGCCCGGGSACGGGCTGCAGGGGCACCATGGCCCTTCTCCCCCCGGGCGGGACCCTCCTCTCGCTGCTCGCTTTCCGCAGGCTCCCAACACCTCTACCCACCTCCTGGCCACGAGAAAGAGCCCCTGGCGGCGCCGCCGGCAGGTAGGGCTGAGCACGGGCGGCTGTGGCCGTTCGCTGYGTGCGTGCACCGCAGAGCGCGCCCCGCAGCCCCCATTGCTGAGCGTGGGGCAGCCAGAGGGGCCCGGGCAGTGCCGGAGCGCCGAGCAGCCCCCGGGGACACGGGGCTCAGTGCATGTCCCCACGGGTGCACGGGCTTGCCCTGGGCTCCCCAGGTCTGCAGATGGCTCCGTGCGGCTGCTTCTTCGACCCGCGCATCTACCACATCGAATGGGCGGCCACGGGCTTCCTGCAGCCGCCCGTGTACAAGCTGGGCGGCGG
>NW_020455517.1:584693-626613 GCF_003342845.1 Nothoprocta perdicaria
CTTGCTGCGCCCCGAGGCCGCCCGCGACTTCGGCTCGCTCTGGCTGCCCGAGGAGCTGCTCTCGTCCGACTACAGCGTGCCCGAGATCCTCAGCGCTCTGCTCAGCATGGAGTATTTCTACGCCGTCAAGGTGGGAGCCGAGGAGCCGGGCTGGGACGCGGGGCCGGAGCCGCCACCGGACACTCCAGAGAGGTGGCTGGAAACAGAGGGTGAGAGGTCACTGCTGCGAGCGGCCAGCCCGCCCGCAGAGCTGCAGTAGTCCCCGCAGAGGTGGGGAGCGGCRGTGGGTCCCCGAGGGAGGAGGGTTTTCCTTCCCTCGCCTTTTCTATTAAAAGCTATTTGTGCAGAAACAGCCTCGGTGGCSCTGGGGGTCAGGAGCAGGGTGGCCACGTGCTGCAGGGCAGCCAGCAGCACCCTCAAGAACAAGCCCCAGGACCTGCCTGTGGCAGGAATGCCCCTGGGAAAAGGAGGACACCAAGGGAAAATGCCCTGGTGCCCCCTTGTTGGAAAATGTCCTTTCCCTGCTGGTATTTGGGGGTCTTCCCCAGCCCCCTAGTATCTGCAAGGCCTCAAACCACAGCCCCRACCCAAAGCACCAGCCCTGCCAGTGCACAGGAGCTGTGGTCCCACTGGGGAGGGAGGAGAGCGGCAACTCCCAGAGCATCCACAGATACCAAGGCCAGAGAGGGAGAGCTAAGCCAGGACTGAACAAAATAAAAACAAAAAGAAAAAAATCAAAAACAAAACCACAACAGCTTGCAAGGGAAGAGACAATGGAGTCACATTCCTCCAGGGATGGAGTCACTTGAGGGGAAAGGGGCTTTCTTCTCAGCCCACTTGCCTAGCTGCTCTCAACATCCCCAAAACCAAGGAGAGAGGGTTGAGAAGAGCACCAGAGAAAATCAAGAGTAGCCAGCATKAATTCACCAAGGGGAAATCATGTTTGATGAAGCTGATAGCCTTTTACAATGGGACAACTGGATGGATGGATGGATGATGGGAAAGCCATGGATGTTGTCTAGCTTGACTTCAGCAAGGCTTTCGACACCACCTCCCATGACATCCTCATAGGGAAGCTCAGGAAGYGTGGACTGGACGAGTGCACAGTGAGGTGGATTGAGAACTGGCTGAATGGTGGAGCTCAGAGGGTGGTGATAAAGGGGGTCCAGTCCAGTYGGAGGCCTGTGGCCAGTGGTGTCCCACAAGGGTCAGTACTGGGCCCTGCGCTGTTCAACCTGTTCATCAATGACCTGGATGAGGGCACTAAGGGCACCCTGAGCAAGTTGAGTGACAATACCACGCTGGGTGGAGTGGCCGACACTCTGGAGGGCTGTGCTGCCATCCAGAGGGACCTGAACAGGCTGGAGAGTTGGGCAGAGAGGAACCTCATGAGGTTCAACAAGGACAAGTGCAGAATCCAGCACCTGGGGAGGAATAAGCACACATCACATCAGTACAGTGATCAGTATCAGGGGTTGACCTACAGATTAGGGGAGAGCAGCTCCACAGAGAAGGACCTGGGAGTCCTGGGTGACACCAAGTTACCCATGAGCCAGCRGTGYCCTCGTGGCCAAGGAGGCCCATGGGCTCCTGGCTGCATCAGGAGGATGGTGCCAGCAGGGCAGGGAGGGGATCCTGCCCCTCTGCTCCGCTCTAGGGAGGCCAGACCTGGAGCAYTGTGTGCTGTTCTGGGCTCCCCAGGACAAGAGAGACATGGAGCTTCTAGAGAGGGGCYAGCGGAGAGCAACAAAGATGATGAAGGGACTGGATCATCTCTCATACGAGGAGAGATTAAGTGAGCTGGGCTGTTTAGCCTGAAAAAGAGAAGACTGAGAGGGAAATCTGGTCACTGTATAAATACCTGAAGGGTGAATGTAGGGAGGAAGGGTCCAAGCTCTTCTTGGTAGTGGCCAGTGCCAGGACATTAAGTTGAAACCCAGACAGCTCCATCTCCAGGTGAGGAGGAACTTCTGCACTGTGAGGGTAACGGAGCCCTGGCACAGGCTGCCAAGGGAGGCTGGGGAGTCTCCTTCTCGGGAGGTCTCCAAACCCGCCTGGATGCCGCCCTGTGCCCCGTGCTCTGCGTGTCCCTGCTGGAGCAGGAAGGTTGGACTAGGTGATCTCTAGAGGTCCCTTCCAACCTCAACCATTCTGTGAGAAACACACACACACACACGGAGACACACATCCATCCCCCAAAGCAACACTAAATAAACCACCGCAGAGGGCCAGAAGGTGCCTGGAATACTTATCTCTCTTTATTGACTACTTGACARTGGAGCTCCACAGCTCTACAGCCAGGCCCGCGCTGCACTGCCCGCCGCGGCCGCGTGCCCACAGCACCCAGCGACGGGCAGCCGTGGCACAGACCAGGGAAGCGGGCGAGCCGCTCGGGCCTTGCTCGCAGCAGGCGGGTCGAGCCGCGCGGCAGCGGCCCCGTTGCCAGGGAGTCACAATGGCGACGGGGCCCTTGGTTGGGGCAGCCCCGGCCGGGGAGCTGGGCCAGCCTGTCGGCGGCAACGCGGCAGCCCTGCCGCTGCCCCGGCCCTGCCGCTGCCCCGGCACCCCGCGCCGCCCGCCGAGGGGCCGCCAAGACAATCACCCTGCTCGAGAACGTGAGTGAAAGCAAACAAAAGAAAACAAAACAAAAAATCCCCCTCAAAAACCTCTACCTAAACAATCCCTAGTGCCCGAGGACAAGTCTCCCTCTCCCGATGCCGTTGTAGAAGCCCTTGGTGCCATCAGGCCCATGCGGCAGGCGGATCACCCCAGCACGGAGGCTCAGGGAATCGGGCACCTTCCTGCCCACGGGAGAGGGGCAGGGTGGAGGCCGGGGCTCCGGAGGAGGGCTGGAGGCTGGGCCGCACTGCCACGGTGCCCACGTGCTGCCCAGCACTGCGCTGCTCTCCCAGCCGAGGTCGCCAAACCTCTGCGTTTCCAGGCTGGAGCTGAGGCCATAGGAGCCTCCGTTCCCCAGCTCTGTGGCCAGGGGAGGGAAGATTTTGCTGGCCAGGAGGGAGCCGGAGTACGGGCTCGAGTAGGAGCAGGGTTTGAAGCTGGAGCTGGTGGACCAGGTGGGAGAGGAGGAGAACTTGTGCACGGGCAGCGGCGGGGACACGGGCGCACCACCCGCCTCCAGAGAACGGCGGAGCAGGGACTCGCCGAGGCCGTAGGGAAACTCCTCRGGGAGCGCGCCCGCCTGCGCCTTCCAGCCCAGCTTGTCCGCGAGCTCCTCGTTCTCCATCGCCTCCCTCTCAGCCCTGCTTTTCTTCTTGGAGCCCTTCCCAGAGAGATGGACCACCTTGATGCTCTCCCTCCCCACGGGGCCCTGCGTCTGATGGTTCAGGTCTTCAAAGGCTTTCCTGGCGCTCTCCAGGTTTTCGTACTCCACCAGGGCACAGCACTTGGTCAGCAGCTCGGGGTAGCGGGCTGTGTACTTCCTCACATCCGAGGGCGGCTTCCTCCCGGGCCGCAGGATGCGGATGGAAGCGATGGCACCAAACGGGCTGAACATCCTCGTGATGGTCTCGATGAAGTTCTTCTGGAGCGGCGGCAACACGCTCTGCTCCTGTGGCAGGAGATCCCAGGCCAAGAGCAGCTTGCTCGGTGGGATGCTCAGCAGCGATTCGGGG
Source organism: Nothoprocta perdicaria (assembly GCF_003342845.1). Classification (NCBI taxonomy): domain Eukaryota; kingdom Metazoa; phylum Chordata; class Aves; order Tinamiformes; family Tinamidae; genus Nothoprocta; species Nothoprocta perdicaria. Next base: position 588,326 of record NW_020455517.1, read on the forward strand.
ATTGGGATCCTTCGTCTCACCTTGGTCCCTTCCTCATTCACCTCCAGCAGCTCTGAGAACTGCAGGGCGTAGAGCGTAAGCCGCCAGTCCCGCGTAAGGTATTTCACCTGCAAGAAAGTGGTGGCCTTTACCTCCCTTGGAGGCTTCACAGGCAGGGGCCAACCCACAACTCCAGTCTAGGGAGGCTACAACATCCTCCAACTTCAGTCATAAGAACGGGACATTAGCAGAGGGTTGAATTCAACCCTAGCAGGGGTTTGAAAACCAACTCTTCACTGCTTGCCTTGGTCACCCACCCTGGTAGGTTAGGCTTGCTTAAACCTGGCGAAATGCTGCATCTACAGCAGATATCAACCCGCAGCACTGCGCCTCCAGGCCTAGAGATGTTGCTTCACCTGGACAACAACAGCCCAAGCAGGGCCTGGACCTCCCAGCAGGATACACCAGACACAGCCAGGAGCAACCAGAAACCCTGAACACACCACTCCCATCCAGCTCCCGCACACAGCCTACCTTCTTGAAGGATGTCAGCAGCTTGATGCTGACAAAGCCCATCTTGTTCTTCTGGACATGCTTCAAGAGGAAGGCATCTTTGGCCAGGTTTTCATCTGAGAGGTAAAACTCCACCTGGGACACTATTCTCCTGATCAGCTGCGGGTCCGGGAGGGAGCAGCTGCAGTCAAACGGGTCGGGCCCCAGAGAACTGTTCACATCACAGAAGCTCCTGAGAGGAGAGCAGCAGAGATGCCAGCGTGAGCCAACAGCCTTTGGGGGGTCCYGGGCACAGCCTGCAGAGACATCGGGCTGCCCAGACCACAGAGCAGCAAGGTCAGCCCAGGTCTTGCAAGGTGGTGGGATTCCCAGCTCTAGGCCACAAACCCAGACTTGCCCTGGCCAAGGGGCAGGTTTAAGCACTTTCATTTGGGGACACATGAAAGGAAATTAGGAGGAGCTCAGCTCGCCCCACGCCTCCCAGCACCTCCCCAGCAGCAACCACCTACCCGCTGAGGCTCTCCAAGAGGTCCTGGTGGCCAAAGAGGGCGAGCGAGCGGCGCCGGGGCAGGAAGAAGGGCAGCTCCGGGAGGGAGCTCCTCTGCACTGGCAGCGCAGAGCAGCTGGGCTGGGAGCCCAGCCCCAGGGCCACCACAGAGCTAGGCGATGACATGGTCCTTCATCGGGGACGTCACACCGGAGGAGGACGGAGCTGAGACACCTCCTGGCTTCAGCCACAGCCTCTAGAGCCCAGGGGCAGGAGGGCTGAGCTGGTCGCTGCCCCCTTGCCTGGCAGAGGGCAGGGCTGAGGACGCAGCAGAAGCTCCTGCCCCTACATCCCAGGGCCCCACAGGCACCAAGCCTCTCACCTCCAGCCTMAAGCTCCACAAAGACAGAGGGAAAAGAAAAGAAAGAAAAAGCCCCCAGTGCTCTTAGGCTGCTGGTTTTTAAGAGCAGCCCAAGCCCTGCAGCAAAGGCCACCACAGGAGCTTGGAGAACTGGCCCGGAGGAGCTGCCCTGCAGCCAGGTGAAATGTGTCTGCAGGCTGAGCAGCCGCAGCTGAGCCTCGTGAGTCACCGAGCCTGGGCAGCGGCCACGGGACACGGCTCCAACTGGTCTTGGTCCGTGTCTCGGTGTCCTGGCCATGGGCAGGGACAGCAGCAGCAGCAGTCAGAGGTGGAGGGACAGGTTGGTCCTGTAYGGAGTTTGCACTTGTTGGAGTGACTTAGAAAGGTCCTCCTGCCCGCAGAAAGCCCTCTGGTCCCAACGAGGGGATCCAGAGGAGCAGGAAGAACAGACCAGAGCTCCCCAAGGGTAGCGCCGTGGGGCAGGACCCCCACAGCCTCCGCAGGGGATGGGTCAGGAGGCTCTGTGGGACGGGGGCTGCAGGGGGATGGGGAGGTGGTTGGACGGGGCACCGCGGATGCCCCCAGGTTGGGGGCTGCTGCAGGGCACAGAGGGCTGCAAGGGTGGCCAGGGAGCAGGGCTGCCGTCCCAAGGGCTCAGCTGAGTTGGCGGCGGGAGGTGGATCCRCTGCCAACCCAAACAGTACCGGGCTTAATCCGAGCGACTGTATGGAGGAACCGAGATGTTCTGCCGGGAGCTGCCCTGAGCTTTCCCCACAGTGGCCTCCTGGGCTCCTCCAGCGGGCRAAGCATCCCACTGTCCTCGCCCAGCACGTCCCCAGCCCGCAGCGGCACCCAAACCCCCYGGGGCTTTGCCGGGGCTGAGGGGGCCGTGGAGCCAGCGACGAACCCTTTGCTGTCCCCTTGCAGCCTGTGCTTGGGGGCAGCAGGGGCTGCCCAGGACGGATGGGGATCCCGCAGCCCTAGGAGCAGGTGGAGGACACAGAGAGAAGGTCTGTCCCAGCCCCTTGAGTCTCAGTGTTGGGAAGGAGGGGACACGGACTGGGAGCAGCAGCGGCTTTGCTGACCTTTGGAGCGAATGAAAAAGAAATAGGACCACAGCAAGTAGTTATAGTAGAGGCCTGAGCGTTCGATACGTGTTTATTGCTATCGGGGTTGAGCTGGGGGGCGCGCATGGGGGCCGAGGGGATCCTGGCGCCGAGCTGGAGCCGCTCGCGTTCGCCCGCTCCGGCTGCGGTCACCCCCTCGCTGCGGGAGTGGGGACGGGGGGCACAACACTCGGGTGCTCAGTCGCTTTTAGACCGTCTTATCCCGGCAGCAGGAGCTGAAGGGCGAACTCTGCACTCCTGTTATGTCCAGAAGAAACGCAGCTTGCTCATCAATCTGATAGGAGACACTCACAGACGAACATCACCCTGACGGACAACAGCAGGGACAGGCAGACGGAGAGATGTGCCACTACACACGCTTTCTTTTTACTTCCCATTAGCATTTTTGTTTCTTAGTGTCACTGCTACCTTACTATCCATTTTGAATGAGTAAATATGATATCTGGATAGAATATACTCTGATATGCAAATGTACACGAGGCCCCTGAAAAAAGCTCACACCAAATACTGGTATAAAACATCATTAGAAATAATAAAAGCTATTTATGACACGGCATTTATTCACAGAACGATTTGCACTGGGGTCCTGTGTTTGCTGTCGCTGTTTGGCTTGGCAATGGATTTCCGCTCCCCTTCAGCCGCGTTGTCTGTGATGCCAGGCGAAGCCGTGGGGCAGGGAGACGGGGATAAACCAGAGCTGAGCGCCGGCTCGGAGCCGCCGCGGCGGAGGGCAAAGGGAAGGGGAGCGTCGGCGCCGCGGGGCCCGTGCAGAGTCCCCGCGGCTGCGTGGGACGCGGCGGCCGCGCTGGGACCTCGCTTGGGGACCTCGCTGGGACACCCGGGTGGCGGGGGGCGCCGCGGGGCCCGTCCTAAGGCACTGCACCCTCCGCCGTGCCCCGGGCCCGCGCACGGCGCTGCGCCCACGCACGGTGCTTTGGCTGGACGGCAACCGCGAGAACCCAGGACGCGGCGTGAATCTCCCTCTGCACGGTGAGGATGGACTCGCTGTGACTGTGAGCAGCAGAGGGCACGGGACGAGCGCGCGGAGCGCGTCCTCGGRGTCCTTTGGTATCTGGAGCTGGCCGGGCCGAGCCCCGGCATCATCTGCAGACGAGCCACAAAGGGCGCACGCGGCAGCACGCAGGAGCGCTGGTAGGGAGGCCGCGTCCTCGGGTCCCAAAGYGGGCCGGGCACCACGCTGCGGGCACTGGGGGGCGACGGGCCCGGCCCCCCTCCCACAGCGGCCACAGCAGGACAACATCGCACTCTGCTCTTCTCCCCCAGCACAAACTATTTGGCAAAGTCAGAGGCAGGAAAATTTGTCTCGCAAGACTGTAAGAGAAGGGTCAGGTATTTTTCCTTCTTCTTGGGCACTGATTGGTTCAAGTTTGTATCACAGTGAAGTCTGAGAAGTGGGGAAGAAACCCAAACCACCTTCCCTGAAAGAGAAAGCCTCATTTGCCCACCTTGCTCGCGCTGCTCCTGACTGGTTGAGCTCRGCCTCTCCTAACCAGGCACATCTGATCCATTACTAACCATGGAGGCTTCGTTCTCACCTTCCTTAGCAGACTTTGGACCTTCACCCTCCACCCAGCAATTGTGCTGTGTCTACCAGTAGAGAAATGGAGGGGAGCCGGCGTCCCGCATGGCCAGTCCGTGATCCCTTCCCACCACCCACCCAGGCTCACCGCCTGGGACCCTTCCTCGAACAGAAGTAAACATAAAAAGAAACTAAGAGGCACTAATATTGTGGATATGGGGAGGCACAGGCTTGAGGCTCTCCAGCCTGGCTCYGGAAGTCTTTGTCCAGCTGGAGAAAAGCCAAGTCCCCAGTTTAGATCTCCTGCAGCGAGTGTCCGGGGTCGCTGCGCTCTCGCTTCACGAGCGGCTCCCCCATGCTCCGGGAATCTGTGTCCACCTCGCTCCCCAGGTCACTGATGTCATCTGCAAAGGACAGGTCTTAGCATCAGGGTTGTCAGTGGACCGGGAGAGGTCACTTCTCCCAGCAGAGCAGAGTGGAAGAGCCAGCACAGGGTTCCCCCTCCCACACTGATCCAGGCTCAACCCAGACCCAACAGGGTTTCCCTTTGGGGAGAGGAGATACCTTTGTCCAGCAGTGTTGAGGACATGGATGTGAGGTCTCCAAACTGAAAGAGAAAGGAGTTCCAGGGTTAGTGAGGATTGCAGCATGCCAAGGTGCCAGACCTGCAGCTCATAATCTACTTCTAAGCCATTCCAACAAGCTGCTTAAGCCCTTGGGAGAAACCACAAGCACCAGCAGTGCTGGCAGTGAAGAAGGGAGACCAAAACCAAACCCATGTTTTGGGCTAAGTCTGGGGCTCCCATTTAAATGACTGGGCAAACACATGCACTAAAACCCAGGAATACAGCTCCAGAACAAGGAGAAATTTTTCTATCCCCGTACTATCACCAAGCTGGTTCTGCCATGGAGTCCTAACCAGCATGCAGCACTACAGATGATGCCTCTTGTCCAGCCCGGTGCATGTGCCAGGAGGGACCTGGCACTTGCCAGGTGCATCTGCCACTTCTGGGACCATGAGCCCAGCTCCACACATCTCTGTTCAAAAGGTTTTCCATCATTTCAAGAAACTCCTTCAACTTGCAAGGCCACAGAGGCAAGTGTAACCAGAGAGCTGGTGAGGTACGTGGTTCGGGATGTCCCTCCCTCTCTGCTGAGGTCTGCAACGCTAAATGATTCTAAAGATCTCTAAGATCTAAGGACTCCTCAGACTCATGCAAAATGGGGCAGCAGTAGAGCTGAAGGCAGCAGGAGTAATAAAGCACCACAAGCAATGGAAATGCAAGGACACGATTGATTCTCTTTCGCTATGAGGAATCAGCCACCTCCTGGAGCACAGAAATATTACAAGAGCCTAACAAGAAAGGCGAAGCCTAGAGGATGAAGGCTCCCCCATGAGGTACTGCTGGAAGCCCTGCTCTGCTCTTCATTTTTCTTTAATATCAATAAAGACAGAGGTTTTGCAGAGAAAAGTGTGATTTTGCAGCATTGCTGGCTCTATGCAACAGCATGAGGCTAACAGGAGAGGAAGAGAAAGCAGCAGGCATGCAGTTGATTTGTCTAGCTCCCCTACGTGAGCTCCCCAGAAGGAAGAAAAAAAGCGTGTGAACTGCAAGGATCAGTTTTAATCTAACGGTGGTTTCTATATTGCTTTCACAGGTTGACTCTAGTCTTGTAGTAGTCTACGTTCTTCAGATAAGCAGGACGGGGCCTGCTTAGAAGCCGAGTGCCAAATTTACTGCAGGAAGGTCCTTTCTCCCCCCAGGGGATGCTCAGCTGCCTCAAAAACCTTCAGCTCTGGCACTGGTGAGCCATGAAGGTGCAAGGAGCCCGTGCACCAGGCCCACGAACCAACTCAGCAAAACCTTCAGCAAAACTGATTATAAAACATATTCAGGGCATAATGCAGGTCGTGCATTATGGTGTCCTTTTAAACGTGGCTTAGTTTGGATCCGTTCCTAGGGAATAACCAATTCTCACCTCTCCCATTACAGCAATCGGCGTCTCCCCTGTTGCCTGAGCAACACGATGTTCTACCAGATAAAACATGTATTCATCGTAGAGGAGGCGAATGAGGTGGAAGGAACCAAAGCTGGCGGCGCTGCGCAAGGTGAGGTCACGGATCACCATGGAGCTGCAAAATGGCCGGGAAACAAAACATTTGGAATGGGTTTTATATTGGCCTCACGACTGATGCAAATTATTGACTCCGAGGTATTGTGGCGCATGGTGCTCTGCTTCTCTCTCTCAGCTAGGAGTCTCAGAACACTTTAAGAGATTAGGGTAGCATCCTACCACCCACCCCGTGAAGGTACAAGGCACACAGCACTTTTTTTCTGTACCAGGACGGAGTGATCTAGACCATTAACTGGAGGTGTAGAGGTATAAAGAACTTGGTCTTTGCCACGGGAGCTATCTACATGCACTAAGTCATATACAGGAATAACTGCCCAAAACAAAGATAAACATACCTATAGAAGGACCACTTCAACAGGAACTGCCTGGCCGCCTTGGGGAAGCTCGGGCTGCCCTCGTGGTGCTTTAGGACCTGGGTGACGACGTTATCCAGCCAGCTAGCCCACTGGTCCAGAGAGCTCTGCTGCTGCAGCGTCAGCTTGAAATCCTGCTCCAGCTTCTGGACCATGCCTTCCTCACACTGGCACACCCACGAGGCTTGCTCCTGCTCGGAAAAGGACTCATGGTGGCACGTGCACAGCCGGTGGTTTCACAGCTTCTGCTCCATGCCAGCCCAGCAACTGAGCTTTGTTTCTACCAGGCAAGGACTCCAGGCAGCTCTGAATCAGGGCTTCCCAATGAGTCCACACCACAGAACAATATTATTACTGTAGCTACATTATTCTTGCTAGCAGTACTTCTCATGTAAGTTCCTTAGTACTTTATCTGCTCTTCAGAATGCTGCTCAGTATGAAATAGCATTCTTTGGTTATCTACACACCTGGAAAAGTAACACTGGCAACTTAGGTGTAATCATTCATTTAATATATTTTTTTTAGTATTGGAAATAAGATGCTGGCTATTAGCTAAGCACACCATTAAAGAGCCCCTGCTCTAGACAACCTCGCTTCTAAAAAGGTCATATAAGTCACAGAAAAGATACTGTAAGTCACCTGCACGTTGGCAAAGTCGACCCGATTGAGATCGCTGAGCATCTGGTTTATCTGGGAGGTGTTCTGGAGCACGGCCCGAGCGGCCTGGGCCAGGTGGTTCAGGGACGTGTATCTCCGTAACGTCTGGGCAAAGGCACTCACCACCCCGACCTGTCACAGAGCACAGAGGGCACCGTGGGCAAAACTCTTCTTGGTGGTGGCCAGTGATAGGAYGAGGGGTAATGGGTATAAATGGAAACCCAGGCAGTTTCATCTCCAGGTGAGGAGGAACTTCTGCACTGTGAGGGTAACGGAGCCCTGGCACAGGCTGCCCAGGGAGGCTGGGGAGTCTCCTTCTCTGGAGGTCTCCAAACCCACCTGGATGCAACTGGATGCCCCATGCTCTGGGTGTCCCTGCTGGCGCAGGAAGGTTGGACTAGATGATCTCTAGAGGTCCCTTCCAACCTCAACCATTCTGTGATTCTGTGAACAGGGGCCACAGAGGCCAAGGGCAACCTTCTCAGAACACCAGCCTTGAGCGTGTAGTCCACATCGGCTGCGGCATCCTGCACAGCTGCATTCATGCCACTGCCCAAACCACATCTCAGCACTCTAGAGCAGCATCTTGTGCCATCTCTTGCATCGCACAGACCAGGCTTTGCATTTCTTTTCTTTAAACTATCAACAGGATTTTGCGTTTTGCTTCCTGGGGGAAGAAGCTGCAAGAACCTGCAGGTCTAGGCAAGAGGGAGCCTTAGGCTGAATCACAAACTCAACAGCAGGACTGGCTAAGAAGTGATGCTGGATTCAGTTTATGCAATAACATTCATTTTATGGGGCGTCCTCCACTATCTAGTGGGAGAGCATCATTCTAGTGCAGAAAGTTTATCATCAATCATCATTATCTTGCAAAATAATGATGACAGAATAAATTCAGTRTGTGGGAATGGTGCAGGGTACAGAGGATCACCAGTTTCTGGTGCGAAGAAATTGCTCTCCTTATTGCCACCCTTGCTGCTCATTATTCCATGACAGTCTGGAGTGCGTGCAGCCAGACCCCACTAGTGTCCTTACCTCCAYGGAAAGCTGCAAGCTGCTGCACACTCCCAAAACTTACCTTTGTCTGGACAACCTGTGGAGGGAAGTCACTCATCGCGTTCATCAGCCACCCTTCCAAACTCTTGGCAAAATTACGAATCGCCTGTGTCAGTGTGCCTGCAAAGAAGTTTGCAGAGTTAGCCAGGCCTTCCCAAAACGTCTTTCAACACCAACTTTCCAGCTTAGGACTCCTGTGGGAATCGTATCCCCTGAAATGTTAGCTGAGGTCCATTGAGTGTCGTGGGAGTGCACTGGGGCCCGTAATGCAGAGAACTCCTTTTCTCCATGGTCCGTCTCAGCATTTTCCGACTGTTATGGTCTGTTCTTTAAGAGACACATACACCCTGATCAAGGACCTGTTCACCCAAATCCAAGTCTAACTCCTTGGGCTTTCTGCCTGAAAAGAGCAGCTCAGAGGGACATGACTTTACAGCACTGCTCAGCCCAGTCTACGGCTGAGTTGCATCCCTGGGGAGACGGGTGCATGCACTTAAGTGAGGAGCTAAATCAGAAAAAAAAACTTCTATATTCTATCACTAATCTCCCAAATGAAAGTTGATCCCAAATTTCCAGGAGGCACGGGAAGGGACACAGTGGTCCTATGTAAACAGAGTTACTATCTCCAAGGAAATATCTCAAATGGATTAACAACAGCTAGTTCACTAAGCCAGTGCTTTTACCCTCACTCATAGCCAAAGCCATGAGATGTGATATACCACAACCCAAAATTTAAAAAGGTTTTGGAATTTCCAGGAGACACAAATGACCTTCTAAGCAGAGCAATGCTGGAGAAGGGAGATTGCTGTTGCCATAATAGCCAAGTCTGTATTCAAAACAAAACTGTCTAAAACAGCTTTTACAGTGGAAACCCTCATGGCAAGTGGTGGCCAGACAGAGTGAGTCACGGACTCATTTGTCACGTGCACTTCTGTGAATCTGGAGCAAAGAGCAACCCAACAAAGAGCAGGAGTTGGGCAGGAGTCGGGACAACCTGAGGCTTCGTGACTGCACCGCAGATACTCACTGGGCACCGGCCTGAGCACGTCAGGGATGAGAATCTCCACCAGGGCCTGGTACAAGATGTGATCACAGCTTCTCATCCATTTGAGGACAGGTTCATATTTACACAGAGTGATCAGCTTATCTTTTGGGAGGGTCCCTTCATGTTCTTCTTCACTGCAGGAGGAAGCAGAAGGCAGCATCAACAAGCAGCTTTTATTTTATTCTCTGTATTTGTAGCCATTTTTCAGTGGAAAAAGCTACTCAGTTCTCTCTTCAGAAGGGGATGCCTGATCATTTGCTCAGAGCTGTCTCAAATGTGCAAGCTGCTCTGTCCACAGAGTCAAGAGCCGTGACCACAGCTTTACCTCAAGCCTACATCATCCTCTGCCTGGTCAGAATTCCTTTGCTCCTTCCTTCTTTGGGACAAGTTGCCTCTCACACGCCCCCCTGCACGCACACAATACACACACGCCTATGTGGGAACTGCACTTCAGCACAGGCAGCTCAGTCTAGCTGGTTCTGGACAGAGCCAAACCCCAAGCCAGGCCCAAACCTTCCACAGCCTTCACATCTCTCTCCTCTGCTCTAGCCTTTCTCGAGTGTGACAGCAGTGGTTTGGGGAGCAAATGTTGTATGAGCAGATGAAACAACATTGATAGATACTAGAAAGAGTCGTGAGGGGTTTGGCAATTCAATCCCTGAAAGGTTTCCTAAGGAAAAATATGGTTGCTGTTGCATTGAAAATAGAGCATATAATCTCCATCCAAATGAGGTCAATCGAGCCTGCATTACTTTCACCATTATGGATCTACGGAAGCCTTTTTTCCCCCCACAATGAAGACATAAAATATTTGCACAAACAGCAAGCAGAGCAAAACACAGCCTTAATGTACTGCCACAGCATCACACTGCAGCTATTGAATAGGAACAAGGAGGTGACAGGGGACTTCAACCACACCTTACATCAAAACATCAGAGCCAAGATGATGGACTTAGAATAAAGAGGTTCTTCTATTATTGCTTCCCTATCTAAGCTGTGTCAGCAAATGCAATCTACTGGGATAGCCTTAAAACACTCGTACATAAGACTTGGCCAACAGGCACCCGAGCCTTGCTTTAAATAGAAGCATTTTCTAATGCTTCAAAGTAGTTTGACGCTCTGCCAATAGTTTGTTTTTATATTTGCATGTACAAAGGGAGGGGAAAGCTTTTTATTTAATCTAGCCTGATTATTAGCAGGACTACGGCGAGGTGTTAGACCTCTTAGTGAGGTATGTCGGTCTAGACAGAGCGCTGCAGCACTGCAGCATCCAGTATGCGAGTGAGTCTGTTCCCACCCGGCCCAGCTCTCTCCATGCTGTTGCTATATGTCTTGTGGACACACACTTAAGGAAAGGAGGTTGTCAAACCATCAAACACAACCAGGCTGTTTCTTTGAGGCAAAACCGAATAATGTCTGTGGAGGACAATAGGGCTGCATTCTATAGATTATCATGGGGTATATCCTTATTATCCAAACTTTTCGTGTTTTTCTTGTGAATACAAAACTGTAGTATCTGAAGCCCGTATATAAGCCCATATAGTGGGAATGGGCTATATAGACTTTCAATACATTTTTTCTTTTAACAAGAAGCCTTCGCCCTTTCCACCTCTCTATTTTCACTTATTTCACCTGTTTCCTGGCAGCAGCCTCCCAAGGCACAAAGGAGGCACAATGGGCAATAACAATGAACTAGACAAGACTGCAGAGCTGGGATCAGAGCAGCTTAGTTTCTCATCATCTTGCTCAAGATATGCAGTGCTTAAAAATTTTGACAGCGACCCAAATAAGGGAGCGAGTCCAGATGTCACTAAAAACGTTAACTTTTGAGATGTCTATAGATAGCACGAAGGGTAACGTCCCATTGCTTTGGTCATTTACAGAAGCAGCAGCCCAGTCTCATTCATCCAAAAGCTCCTTGTAGTTTGGATTGATGTTTTCTACTGCACATGTGCCATTTACCTATGTGCCAGTATGGCACATAGATAAATAATAAAACCATCTAAGCATCTAAGATGCTTCCCTGCGAGGTCTGCACTTTGCACGGTCGTTACAACTGACCGTAAGCCTGACACTCCCTACAATGACTGTGCATGGAAGCAAATATTTCCAAGTCCTATAAAGCAGTTAAAATGGCTAATGGAGCTGAAATCAGTTTGTTTTGGAAGGATAAAATACCATTAAAAATGAATCACTCAGAAATAATCAAAGTGCACCAGCGTACCTGGAGGGCAGGGTAGTAGAGCCATCACTAGATGGTGTTTTAGGACTCCAGAAAGATTGCCACAGTTTCTCGATATACTGAAACTGAAGGTTCATAACAACATCCAACGTTGCCTGATGATGAAGAACACAACTCATTAGCTGTTGTTAGCGTCTCGTCACACAGTGTGAGCACAAATTTCACGCTCTGCCATTTAGCTTAAAGAGTTTACAAGAGCGCACAACTGCGAGTGTGCTGTTCTAATAATTAACATAATGTGAAACAGGTCATACAATTAAAAAAAAACCCGATAGTGCAACACTTGTAACAGGTAATAGATGAAACAGTCCCATTTACACCTTAGTGGCTCCTGGGAGTGGGATGTGGGAGAACAGYATCTGATTTATGTCCTGTATCAATTAAGAAATGAACCAAACATATTACAAATAATCACCTCACAGTGTCGTCTGTAAAGAAGCTGCAGGGTTTTGACATCATTCATGGTGACTCCTTCTTGCAAGAGGACGTTACCTAGATCAGGAGCGGGGAACTCCGGAAAGACATGGGTTACATCTAGGGAAAAGAAGGATTGGGAAAGTCAGTGAGAGGCAGGAACATCCAGTCACACAGGCCTATAAGTAAGTAGGAGAGGTTGCAGTGGCTGATGGCTGCATTTCACATTTCAAAYAACTGGTGATGAAACAGGTGAAATGAGCCTGATAATCCAGCACCTCCCCGATTCACCCTGGGCAAGAAGTGAACAACTGGAGCCCATTTATTTGGCGGCAAGAAGAATGCCGCCTTTCTCTTTGCAAGAAAAGAAACAAGAATACATTGTCCTCATCTAATGTGCTGCCCATTATGTTTTCTCCAAAGCCTGAATAACATCCCTTTGGTATTTTGAGAGTACAATGGAGAAATTAATTGGCTAGCAGACCTATCAGGAGCAATTGTGTTGCAGAGCCTGCTCGGAGCTGGCCAGGTTTTTTGTGTCACTCTTAAAAGACTCTGGAAAGAAGTAGGTCCACAACCAGCGAAACTGGAGAGTTTATCTCACATGGCTATGGGCCCAAATGGGTCTTCKTAAGTGTAATAATCCTCATAGCTCTTTCTCTCGGTGCAATGAACTGTTGCTCTCCTCTCTTGGGCTGTCCTACTCTTCAGGACTCTGCAGCTTTCAGATCTCCACTCCATCCATCCAATTTGGTAAAATTTGTGGTGATTAGAAGCATATTTGGAAGGAACCAGAGGGTGATGTCATATGAAAAAGAAAAAAAAAAATCCCCACGCTTTTAAAAGCTAGCTGAAGTGCTCTCCAATAAATGATTGCTCCTGCTGTGTGTCCCAGGCTTGTATTTCTCCCTGGTCCTTGGGAGCAACTGGAGAAAACCTTCCTCCTCTTTAATTAGAAACCTCCAAATGAGCTATCTCATACACTAAAGCAATTTCCTCACCTATGAATTGCTGATGATGTTGACTTTGAGCAGCAACTGACTGTTCAGGAGTAGTGTGCAGGCTACTGTTGGATCCACTCTCTGTCATTCCGTCCATTTTCTGGGCTGGTCTGTACCTACGTTTAGAGCACAGTTTAGTAGTTACACACACACAACCTGCAACACAGTCACGCTGTGAAAGCCAGGGATAAAAAGTCACTGAGCTGTATAGCATTTCTTACTTAAGAAGTTATATGCATTGAGTATGTAATATATGAGGTTATGCAGCACAGCTATGTTCTTGCTGCAGTCCTCAAGCTGTTGTCCTCAAGCAACGCTTGGGTTTGAGCAGTCCCAAGGGGCTCCCTTTGCTCCTAAGCAAAGCTTAGGAGTGGGTCCCCTCCTGGCTTTTTAGGGCTGGGATATGGTCCCGCAGCGGCTCCAAGGAGTCGGGAGCACCTACCTCTGCTTCTGGTGCACGGGCTGCTGCCGCATTGCCATGTACTGGGTGTCCTCCTGCAAGCGGTTCAGCGGAGACTCCGGCTTCAGACGGATCCCGTAGTAATGATACTTGGAGTTGCCCCTGGAAGAGGCATCAGTGGGGWCATTGCTCAGTGGCAGCTCCTCAACAGAAGCAACATCCTAAGATTTACTCTTCGCTTTCTTTTGACAATATACATCACTTGTTTTTTTCACAGTGTATTCTGTRCTGCCAAGAGCTGTTTGAATGGATTAATGAATGCCATCAAACTTCAAACCACACATCGCAGTGCCAAGCAATAGCCACGTTTAAAATCTGGCAAGTTTGCTCCAACAAACCAACGGTAACTGCAGAGGAGACAAGTGTTATGATACCAAGTGGTACAGAACCAAAGGGAAAAAGACCTCGTGGGACATTCTGCCATTTGAATGGAGTTTTAGGATTTGTTTTATATAATAGCAAAACTTCTGTCCTTACTTAGAATTGGATGAAACAAACCTGACTGAATAGTCAACCAGGGTAAGAAAAATGTGGTGCTTTCTGCGCCTAGAAGACCACGGCAAGAACCTTTGGTTTGGCTCCTAGTGTTTGGAATCACTCGTTTTCATAAAAAAMCATTTTTTTCCCATTTGCCAGTCAGGAAATCTCCTGTGATGCCACTTAGGAAAAGACCTTTCTGTGGCATCGGACAGTTGCGTCAATTCAAGTTTCTCCAACAAACTGGATTTCTTCAGCGAGGGCTTCTGGGGAGCAAGAAGGACAATCTAGCAACCACGGCGGTACAAGGACAGTCGCTCCGGGGTGGATTTAGCTAATTTGTARCTAACGAAGCTAAGAATTTGAACAAAGTGGTCAGGGGCAGGTGAGAGAAGCCAGGGAGCGAGYGGCATGATTCAGAATCAGGGGCAGCTTTTCTGCATCTTGGCAGCGTCTGGCAAAGGCTGAAGGCACCTTAAACCCCATGGAGATTCCCATAGGAAAATGATACACTGGAGATAATTTAAGAAAGGAATATTTGTCTGGGAATTAACTCGCCCTTCTTTTGTTGCAGAAATTCTCGGGTTTCCCATTTTTTTGCAAGGGGCGAGCGTTGAATTGGGGCTTTGTCGCTGCAACAATAGGGTTTTGCACACACTGTCAGTGCTGGGGTAAGAGCCGTGCTGCAAAAGCCATGCCCAATTTCAAGTGACTGCAAATTAAACACTGATGGCATGTATTTGTTTATTCATTCATTTAGATGATAATGGGGGATAGCAATTTCCATATTTGTTGAGGTCTACTGTGTCCTCCCAAGCCTGCACACTTTCCATTTTAACTGTTTTTCTTAACAGCCAAGTTTCCAAGGCCCATCCAAGCCTTGTTAACCACAGTCCTCAGGTCCCTTTGGCTCCAAATTTTCGTAAAAATGTAATGYCCAGTCAACATCCAACAAGTATATTACAAGAGACAGATATAAAAAATAGATTATTTCAGGAATATAATCCATGTATTTAAGAACTGAACGTCAATTGCCTTCTTATTTCACAAAGAAAAATAAATGTGGTTAAGTATTTCACTACTTCATATAGAATGACAACAGCATGTGATATTACCAAAAGCTAAACGAAAACATTCTGGAATTTCCACTAAAGGATTTTTTTTATTTGATTTTTTTAATTCTAGCTTCCAGTGAAAACAAACTCTGAAATGCCAGACTGTTGCCACAGAGCAGAAAATCCACTTGTGGGACATTTTTTTTCCATGTCTAATTATCTTTGAAGTCATAAACCAAGAAATTACAGGAGTCAACAGTAGCTGTTGGGATTTAACATTTTTCTTCCCTTAATAGGTTTAAAGAATTTCCTTTARAGAATGAGTTCAGAGCGCTGACACTTTAACCAATCCACAGAAATTGAAACTCTTCCTCATTCTCCTGATGGCTCTTCCTTGCACACTCCCGCTGTGGAATGCTCCATGCACATCTGKTTTTGTTCTCATCTCAAAGCCCAAATATCTAGCTTAAATTTTATTAGGAAACGTTACATAATCAGCGCAACGCCTGATTCTCCAGCCTACGATCTAYGCTTTAAAATCAAAAGCTGAGATGAAACCTCGGCTCGATTTTGGATGCTTCCTAGGACAACCCACGCAAAACGATGTCAGACGCCCCTTCTTGCATTTCATTTTTCCTGGAGCATCCTATGGGTATTTGAGGCTCTACAAGAAGCATTTCTGTCCCAAGGCTCAGCCAGTTGCGTTAGTGGTTTCTGCAGAGGCACCTCCTTGTGCTCCGGGATTTGGGCACTGCCGCTGCTCTCGCTCCTCATTCAGTGACTTTATGGAGCAGCCAAGTGGGGACCACTGAACTGGACAGAGTTTTCGGGCTCTGCAATGGTGACCAGCTGGGGCTTCACCTTTTGGAGATGATAAAAGAATGGGAAGCCCAGAGTAAAATAAAATATTCCGAGTTTTCTTAAGAAATGGGCTTACATCACATTTGATTGTGTGCCTGGACAAGATACTGTCCGTATGGAGCCAGGGCAAGTCCAAAATCAACTTCCTTGACAAACGTTCACCTTCAGAAAGCAGTTTTGCCTTCCGACATGCTGGAATTATCTACGTGCTTTTAAAAAGCAATTATTTTTTTCCTCACAGGATAATGCCTGGTTGTTTCTGCACATCTTAAAATAAAACCTCAGCCTGCTAAATTATGCTTGGGTGACTTTCAGCACCCAGGAGAGAAGTTGCAAGAGTTTTTTTTTTTTTAAATATAGATCGTGTTGGAATGGTGCAACCGTTTTCCTTCCTGCCAACACAAGCTCRCCTCGAGAAGCAAGCCCAGCCCCTCAACTCAGTGCCTATAAAAGATGCTCGGATGCCATGGGAAATCAGTGCCAAGGGAAGCAAGATGCTGCTTGTGCCCCTTGCATCCAGGGGCATCTCCTACCCACCTGGTTCCCAAGCGGCGTGTCCGCAGCCCCATGAACACGGAGCGGATGAGTTTTCCGAAGGAAGCGGCGTTCACCGGGTCCAGCTTGTGCTCCTGGCAGTGCCGCAGGTAGTGGTTGTACAGAGAGCTCCTGGGAAGGCTCACGCCTTCCGCCGTCTCGTAGTTGTCCAACAGCCACTGGAGCTTCACGCATGGAAAACAGAAGGGAACAAGAGACATGTGAAAGGCTCCAGAGGGCCGGGGCGCACGGAATAAAACAGGGTCAGTGCTTAAATGTCAGGAGAACCTCTCTTGCTGATAAGCATTAGAGTTTGCTCAAYGCTGGGTGGGTCATTATGGATGTGATGTTTAGACCAGTCGCTTTCTCCAAAGGAAAACGATCCCTGGTTAATAAAATAGAAGCGTGGCTGGATTTAGGAACAGCAAAAATCGGACTCTGCCTCCCAYCTGTCCATCCTGTGCTTGGGCAAATTCCTGACGAGCCAAAATAAAGTTTTTAGGAGTCACGTTTTCCAAGGATAAAGATAAGAAGTCATTTTCATCAAAGGAAAAAAAAATGCCAGGAAAATCAACATGTCCTGCAAAGGTTTTTGTTTGTTTTTTTGTTTTTAATTTAAAGATTGGCATGTTGACAACCGGTCCCTTAACAACAAAATTAATGCTTACCGAAGCAAAAAGCTCAAAGGGTGTCACCTACTTTTCGAAACTTATTATCTGAACTTTACTTCTCCTGACATTTATGCTGATTAAAGTTTGCAATTAGATATAAATTGTTTATAACCAGCCAGCCTAAAAGGGCAGGTGAAGCACTCAACCGCAGCGCAGGAATTAAAATGCAAACGGACAATTCCCCCCTCCCCCCAAAAAAATCTCATTTCATTGGCCAGATTCAGCATCAAATAAGCACTATATTAAGTGAATTCTTTGAAAGAACTAGATATACAAAGGGATTCAAATCCACAGCTTTGGTAAGAGACTTTTCCCCTCACATTGAGGATTAACGTTTTCCAAATCTGCCGCCACGTCCCGACATCCGCGTGTGGCCGCGCGGCATCGGAGGCTGAGCTCCACCAACGGCAGCGGCCTCTTCCCAGCCACGTTGTCTCCCTGCAACAAACCTTTCAAGCAGACCTTGGATCCGAGCACAATGTTAGTCTCAACACCCCTGGGATTTAAGCACATCCATGGTCGTGYGAGTTGGCCTGGGCTTAAACCCTTCCCACTGAATGTGACACCCAGCTCTCTTCTATCATCGTCACCCAGCTCTGCCCCATCACTCCATTGACTTATATTCAGTTTACATATTTCATATCCCTGTTTTGCTCTCGTACAAATCCTTTTCAGCCCCGAACAAGCTATCTGCACCAAGGAACATATGTTTCGTGGTTATCATTCAGCATCCAAATTTAAATTTTTGCCACATTCAGCTCTGGAGCTGAATCCAGAGCTGTACAGTTGAAGTTTCATCTCCATTTCATTCCATTTTATTGCATTTGCTGGGTTCGATTCAAAGCAGCAGCAGTTCCTATGACTGTTCCCATCACTTTGGCAAAGACCGAGGACTACCACAGGTGGAAGAACCTCCATCCCTTCGCTGCCTGTCTCTCTGTCCCGCTTTTCAAAGTGCTGTTGTTACCTTCCCACCTTCCTCCAGTCACTACCATCTCAGCTGCTTTTGGACATTCATTTCATAGATAAAAGACCTTTGGAACTCCAAACCCTCCAGTCCTTAAAGACTGTGGTTATGGAGGATCTGCAGGAGAAGCCACCACCTGAAGAAGCTCTGGAAGGTCAATCTGCAGCCCTGAGGTTACCACTCAATCTGTTGATTTTCTCTCTCTCTAACAGAACTGGGCCCTGGTGTTTTGGACATAACAGCCCAGCAGCAGCTCTGCTTCAGGTTAGTCCACAGCTCTAGCAATTTTAGCCCATCCCTTGTATTTAAAAGATTAATGATTATGAAGGGTCCCTTTTTTAAACTATTTCTTGGCCCTTTAGAAAATATGTATGTGCAGATCAGTTACTTCTGACCTTCTAAACCTGCTCTAATTCCAGTCCTTAAAAATAAATGTGTCCTTAAAAAATCAGCAACTGTGCCATGCTATTAGATCATGAATAATTCAGATATAGGTAAAACCCTCTCATTTAGATTACATTTCATATTCTATAGTTTCTGTCTGTGTTTCGATTGAGCCTCGGTGAAATCACCCTGCAGCAGCACATTGCTGTGCCTGTGCTAGAGGCATTTCTCCTTTAACCCAATGTCCATCAACTGTTACGATTTAAAGATCTTTAACACAATATTTGCAGCTAAAGTTCCATCAAAATGCGTGAACTTTCACTAAAAGTTTCAGTTTTGCAAAATGCCATTTTGGGAAAAAAAGTCTCCTTCAACTCTAGTTAGTAATTTTTAAAAGTTATTTTTAAGTTACTCAGCATAACAGTCACTCTTAACTTTAAACCCAAAGCCATCCACAAGAGGTAAGCATGAGTTTCAGGGCTTAAGTTTAAGAAAAAAGGCCCCTTACTGCTTCCCACATAAAAGCCATGCACCAATAGGTTATATACCTATATGTACCTATATCTATATATATATATGGGKTTTTTTYCCTTTTAAATAAGTAGCAAGAAGAAACTCCTTCCACGCCTATGAATGCTGTGACTATCTAGGATGCAGGGCATCACACAGGCAGGTCAAGGCATCCAACCACTTTATTTTCAATTACAAAAACTGTATCCCTCTTCCTCACATTTCTTTGCATCATCTGCAAGCACCTATGTGACAAAGAGTGACCCAGCAGTCTTGGAGGACCCTCGTGAGCGGTGCTTTCTCTGGGGAGCTGAGKGGGCTGTACACGCTCGTGGGTCCTTTATTTGCTTCTGAGTTCGCTATGGGACTTCAGCCTGATGCCCAACTATGAGCAGTGACCTGAGAAGAGGGATGATGCTTCTACCTGCAGGTAGAGAGATGTTCTTCTACCTGCAAGGCAAGGGCAGAGGAGATCTAATCACAGGTTCAATCTAGATCAAACTCCATCCTGCACAGCCTCTGCCCTTTCCCTGCTTTTTCCAAACCTCCTTCACTGCTTTGCCACAACCCATCCATCGCCATCCAGCTCCACTCAGTCCCTCTGCAGTCCCCTTCCTAGAGGGCATTAGAGAAGCTTTTTGGAGGCAACCAAAGGGGCAGTTGCTTGGGTGCATTGAAAGAGGGTTAAGCTAAAGTTGCTGTGGAGGAAAGATGTGAAATATGGGCTGTGGCATGAGCTGAGCTCTTCCTTTTCAAGGACACATCCGGATGCAGCCTCACAATGTTGGAAAGTCCTATTCATCCATGATGAAAGTGTTTCCCCTCACGCTTGCTGCGAAACCATGCAACTTCATGGAGCGTTTCCTCCCGGGGCAGGCAACTAAAGGAAGAAACTGTTAAATAAAAGCAAGCAGAATGCAAGAGTTATTTGAGCTGCTGACTGTGAATTTAGGGCACAGTGAACTTGCAGAGAAGTAACTGAGGTTTGCTGCTAAGATTTTTTAATGTTCAAATCATGGATTTGCGGTCATGAACCTACAAAGAGCCACCAGCCATAGGAGGACGAAGGTCCTTTCTGCTTCACCAATTGCTGTTTGCCTAGATTGCTCTGTGGAGTTTTCTAAAGTCCGGCAGGAGCATCGTGATTTAAATACACTCAAAAAAAAAAGAGAGCAAGTGTTCTTGCTGCCTGCACCATGATCATTACAGCACAAAAAAAAAAAAAGAAACAGGGCAGAGGTCCTGTCCACAATGTGTTGCACTTGCAGGAAGTGTTAATGCTAAACTGCAACAACCAAGGGGAATACATATTCCATATCAAACACTTGCCCCTTGCAAGTGTCTGACAAGCTGAAACTGGAGCTGAGCTCACGCAGTGGCAGCTCAGGAGCAGCTCACGAGAGGCAGATCCTCAGGGTCAAAGCTCCTGATAGTCTCCCAGACCATTTGAGCAGGGCGAAGAGAGATCGGGGTCCTTTGGCAGGGCGTAAGAGCGACAACAGCTCTGCCCCCGGATACAAAGCAAGAGGAAATCTGGGAGAATAAAGAAGTCCCATTGGCGCAGTGCGATTTACCAGGGCAGAACCAGGTTTCAGCAGAATCCAAAATGCACCAAAGTCAACACAAGGCTAGTGCCTTCAACGGGGCTTGAATTAGGTCCTTCAAATGTCACACAAGCGTGTGCTCACTGTTAGGCATTACTGCACGGGCGCCAGCAACTGGGACGCAGAAGACCCTGCGTAAGCTCAGCAGAATAGCGAGAACTTCACCCAAAGCAGGGAAATCGGTGGCACAGTGAGAACAGAGAGGTCTAGCGAGTGGATTTAGTATAGCTGCGGTAACATTAATGGTCTTCCTGTGCCACAAAGAGGCAATAAAACCAAACACAGGAGTAGGCTTTTGGTACACAGTATCTAGGGGCTAGCTGTTGTGATGCTCTCTGAGTGATCTTCCAGCTACCCTTCAGCTGCAGTGAAAGGAAAGAACTTCCCCAAATGTGTGGGGTTCTTTTCTTCCTTTTTTTTTTCTTTCTAATTGCCAGCAGTTTCCATTGCAAGGCAAGTGAAATTAATAAATATAGAATAGAGGCAGTTAACAGAATCCAGAACATCTCAAACAAACATGAGCATATCAGCAATTTTTGCAGTTTTCCCTTTTCTGGACCGTTTGGGGCAGCCTAGCTCAATCTCAGGCTGCTCCAAGCGCCTCGTGACRATACCAAATGGCTACCCAGAATGATCCTACCAAAGCAGGAAAGAGGTTGTAAAATCTGATTGCAACTTACATGGCTGTTGAGCAAACTGCTTTTGTGTGATGTGATCCCTTCATTTTTTTGTAGATTTTCAATCGCCATTTCAAGCTAAAGAAAATGTGCACAGGAAAGAGAGAAAAAAAAAGGGAAAAAAAGGGGGAAAAAAAGAAAAGGAAATCAGATAGTTAGCAACAGCCAGGATTTTATCTTTATTATTTGAATGATTAATGCTTTTATTTTTTTATCAACAGGCTTGCGAAAAAAAAGAGGCAGGTGGATGAGGCGCAGTCCTTATGGGATGAAGCTGCAGAGACGTTAACTGTGCTGCATGCAAACTAACCACACAGCAAGAACCCCCGTTAGGTGAAAGGGTGAAAATAGGGACCTTTCAATCAGTCTTCTTCTATATGCATTGCTCACTTTATATATATATATACACATACGTATTTATATACATATACATATAAAGTGGTTTTATTCTCCTATCTCTCTATGCCGAGACCAAAACCGTGCCATGCAGTTACAGTATAGTAGGTTAAAGGAGATTTGCCACCGAGGTGCATCCGACCCATCCCTCTCAAGGCAACCTGAAAGGAACGACTTCAGCTATTTCTTAAAATCTTGACAAAAACCAATAGCAGCTAAACAAAATGCAGGGACACCAGAGGATTCACTGGTAACCACACGTGGACACTCAGAGCAAAACCAGGCTTCAATTAAGCGAGCTTCCCGCTATGAGAGGCTTCTTGTCTCTGCTCCTCTTGTCCCCATTCCCAGTGTCGCAGAGCTGCTGCGACCAGCTGCATTCTGTCCCCTGAAGGGCACCCATGCTTTGCTCACCTAGCGTCTCTCCTAGCTCCAGCCTGGCTCTTGTTGCTGCCTGGGTGCTCAGAGCCCCATCCGSACCCTTCCTGCCAGGTCCTTCCTGGAACAGGGTGTCCCACAGCAACCTCTCTGAGGGCTGCGGTCTCTCTCTTAGTCCTCAGCCTTAATTCTTTATATCCCCAAAATACCCAGGTGAAGGATCAGCAGGGCAGACCTGCCGTTTCTCTCCAGTGGATGTTCTCAAAATCCTGATCTCTGTGACCCGTTAGTGAAGGCGGGATGAGGAGGTGCACATCAGCCCAGAAGACTTGCCACGGGCAGCTATCTTTGCAAAGTTATGGTCTGCCGTCATCTAACATGCAGGGTTGTGTGGTTTTCTGTAGGTATATGCATGAAGCATCACATCTGCACAAAGATCTAGGTGCTTATGGCCTCCTTTACCTTCTAGCTGCCTGACTCCCAGCATGGCAAAGATAAAAGGAAAAATTGAAAAAAAATAAAACTGCCTCCTACCAAACCAAGCACCGGTAGAGCTCTGGAAGGTGCAAGAACAGAGTAGGTCAGATCTAACTTCTGTCAACAGATCCATTAGATTTGGTTAGCTCTAACTAAAGACACAGTTTGCACCACATCAATATCCAAAGATGTCACACCATCCAAGCATCTCCAGAATAAATTTGTCTCTACCCAGAAGTGACATCTTTGTGGCACTTCTCAGCTTAATAAGTTGCCACCGAACTCAGAAAAGGCTCGGTCCAAGGCTTGTGTTCCAGGGGGTTTCAAAAGCTRCCTAGCACTGTGATGTCCCATGAGGAACCAAAACTCATCAGGCCAGACCGTTTGCTGAGGCAGCCTCGAGGAAATGAGTCAGAGCGTGAAGGGAGACACCATTTCCTTCCTCTGCTCAGGATGGAAGAGAGCGCTGAGCAGGGCAGGGCCCGCTGAGCCTCTTACCCAAGGGCAAAACCACTCCTTGTCCTTTTGGCCTTTGTGGGAAGCTTCCGACAAGGGAACCCTCTTTAGAAAAGATATCAGSAGAAAGACTGAAAATAAAATTAAAAACAAAACAAAAACAAGTCTTGAACAGTCTTTCTTGAGGACTTGCTTGAGCATTTGGATAAAACAACATTTCAGGGGTTATTTTACTGGAAAAAACGCTAAGTCTCTTGACTGCAAGATCTTCCATCAGTCAAAAGCACCATGCGTTCTGATGAGATAAGGTCCAGCAGAGCTGCTTAAAGGAGAGCTGCTCAAAGGCTTYTCTCCCTCACCAGCCTAGGGCACAGGAAAAGACTGAATTTGGGAGTCTGCTGCATCCAACGGTGTAGCACAAGTCAGTTTAAAGACTGCTCATACATTTTCCAGCCCCAGCTGGACACATTGGCAACAACGCTCACTGCTGGGCAAACAAAAAAAAACCTTCCTGAGAAGGGGACTTGAGTGCACCACACCAAAGATCAGGTTACCGWGAATCAAGAGGACCAAAAGGAAGACAGTTGTCACAACCTACTCCCAAGAAGTCTCCAGGATTTCCTCTCTTATATTGCTTAGCTTCAATGAACATCAATGATCCTCTAGCACCAACACTGATCAGGGCCATTTCATGTTCTTCTTTGGCCCATTTGGTGGAACAGAACACTGTTATTTCAGTAGAGGCAAGGGAAGGGTCTACAAATATTTAAAGACTTCATTTGGGTTTGCAACTAATTTTTACCACCTTTCCTCTCCTGGGGCAGCTCTGATGCCACTGCTAGCTGCCAGCTGGGCTGCCATGTACCTGATGTCTCTTCTGAAGATGTTCTCCTCACTCTCCCCTTTGAGCTGTCAGCATCAGCTGGGTCTTAAGTACTGGCCCCCTCCTAAGCCCTCTCACTTCCCCATCTCCCACAGCTGTGTCTSTGTTGCTAGGCCCTCGTGGCGTTGGCTGCTTGGACCTCCCGCCCCAGAAGCCCCATGCAAGCACTGCAGCTTCCCCATCTGCATCTGCATGGGCTCTACTTGCCTTTCTCTCCGCAGCCAAATCTCTTAATCCTGCCACCAAACACATTTCACCAGGACTAAAGCCTTTCTAGCACCAGCCGTGCCTCTGCGCCTCTTTAAGCAAGACTAAATATGACGTTCAGATCCGTTGATTTTTCTAGTCGTTGCTTTGCTCAAGCTGTCCTCTATCTTCCCAATCATTACTATGTGACATTCAAAGCAGTTCTCACAGCTCTGAAAGCTCCTGGGAGCTCTGCTGTAGGAACCAAAACCACCTGGATACATCCTTCTACCATCTTCTAGCTGAGCATCCATGCACTGCTCAACCCTCCTGAGCCCTTCCACAAGAACCACCTCCTTTTCTCGTTAGAATCTTCCTGAAAGCTTATCCCTCCATGCACGAGAGCGATTTTATTTTGGATGGTGCTTCTTTTTTTCCTAAGCAGCTCATCCCGTGTGATAGCCACCAAACATATCACAGAATCACAAAATCAAAGAGTGATTGAGGTTGGAAGGGACCTCTAGAGATCATCTAGTCCAACCCCCTGCTCCAGCAGGGACACCCAGGGCACGGGGCACAGGGCGGCATCCAGGYGGGTTTGGAGACCTCCAGAGAAGGAGACTCCCCAGCCTCCCTGGGCAGCCTGTGCCAGGGCTYGGGCACCCTCACACCAAAGAAGCTCCTCCTCACCTGGAGATGGAGCTGCCTGGGGTTCAATGTATACCCMTTGCCCTTGTCCTGTCACTGGCCACCACTGAGAAGAGCTTGGCCCCATCTTCTTTACATTCTCATYTCAGGTATTTAGACATATTGATAAGATCTCCTCTCAAATTTCTCTTCTCCAGGCAATGTGGCTCATGGGACATTGCCATTGAACATGCATCCTGCTCAGGCTTTTGACATCATGCCCATTACCACGGAAATTAAATAGAAAAAAAAATGAAAAAAAAAAAAAGGAGTARTGTTGTGTAGCTTTGCAAGGKGCAGTCCCACGCAGGTGACAAATCAGCAGTTACTTCCTTCAAAATAACAAGCCTGAGCACAGTGAGGTCCAATGCTCGATTGTAACGATGCCTGATTAAACTATGCAGACACAATGGTCACACAAGAGACAAATCTCAGCTAATCCAAAGCATCTGCCTTTTATTGCTGTGGTTGCTACCACCCGCTTTCTCTCCCACACAGAGCTAAGGACTTTTCCCTGCCACAACTACTGCTACTTCTGCCTAAGATACCCCTTGACTCCAGGTCAGACTCCAGATTGACTCCAGGATCAAGGACAACCCTTCAAGCCAAGAGCAGTCCCAAACTTGAACGTCTCTGTTTTAAACACTCACTGGGCAGAGCTGTCTGCATTTCAAAATCTGGCTCAAAACCTTCAATAGCAATTGATGTTTGCAATTACCTCTATGTACAAATGTATAAACACACACGTTAAATTACCACTCACTGGGAAGGTGACCCGTGTCCTAGAAGCCCACTAGCTCCAAGCCACTCGTGGTGGCACTTGCTACTAAGACTTGGTAGACGCCAACATAAAAACCCCGGTAGCTTCTAGCTGCAGAGAAGCTATTTCAGTTTAATAAGTTTCTCACCCTGAGTCCCAYAGAGCTGCACAACTGAGCACAACCCGGCACCTCTGCTCATAGTTGGACAGTCACAATTAAAAAAAAAGATTAGAATTTTAAAACATTGCTATTAGATCACTATTATGCCTAAAACATTTTCTGTAACATATGGCAGGGGCAGAATACACAATGGTGTAGGAGATATATAAAGGCTTTTATAAGAGTGCATTTGGCCTGATCAGCATGACACACTTTATTTGCTAATTATCTACCGTGTTAACAGCAGACTTTCCAGGTCTCTTCATAATATTTTTAGATATTTCTTTAGCTTGGGCAAGCCAAGCCTTTTGTTCAGAGAGTTAGGAAATGTAAACACGGAGAACTCTTCTGGGCTGGAAAGCGAAACAGTTGGATTTGGGAAGAACAACCCCAACCTCCCAAGAATTTGTCTTGTTCCACAATTTCAGCGAGCAAACAAGAGTCTGAGAAGCTGCCCACAGCTTCTCATATGTTCCAAATTCCTGCTGCCCTCCCCAAATATATTTATATATATATATATATATCTCTG
Source organism: Nothoprocta perdicaria (assembly GCF_003342845.1). Classification (NCBI taxonomy): domain Eukaryota; kingdom Metazoa; phylum Chordata; class Aves; order Tinamiformes; family Tinamidae; genus Nothoprocta; species Nothoprocta perdicaria. The sequence continues at coordinate 614,349 of NW_020455517.1, forward strand.
CAATACACCAGTGTCTATTCTCGCGCTTCCCTTTGCATAACATGCTATACAGGCATATAGACAGCAATAACGATAGGAGGTTTATTTTCTGAAGGCTTTTCAGTTCCCTGGGAATAAGTACGGGCCCCGGAGCTGCAATATCTGCAGGGCTACATACCGTTGCTGGAGAGGAGCGTGAAGTATGTGACAGAGAATGTCTAGTGTTTTCCATCCCCCCATGAATGAGATAGGCTCCCGAGCCGGAGAGGATCGGACTTCCCCCAATGTCCATGGTGATGCCCACCATGTTGTGAGAGGGAATGGCCGTAGGAGAGGATGCCGCTGTAGTCACCTGAGCTCCACCACCTCCCTGCGGCTCGAAATAGGAAGCAGCACTGCTGGGCGCGTAAATCTGAGCGTCGGTGCTGTAGGAGTAGGCGGCTCGTCTGCCGAAGGAAGGAGAGCGTTAGTGGGGAGGCAGGCGCCGTCTCCCCGCGCGCTCGCCGCACCCGGCAGCTCCCGTGAGCTCCACCGCGATTCGGAAGAGCCCTCGCCGCTGGKGGCCAGGGGATCTGCTCTACTGAAGCTCAAACCGGCTAGGAAAGTCGATCCTGACAGAGGGAAGCGGTGCAGTGAGAGACCCAGGCAAAGGCTGGACGCCACGGCTGGTCTGAGCGTGCAATGGAGAGCGCAAGAGCTCGCGTTGCCCAGGAAGGTTTACCTGCAGGAGCTGAGCCTGTAAATAAAGCCCTCAAAACATGCCTACTTCTCACTTACTTTGCAAGTCCTGAGCTGTAGCCTTTAGTAGTACCTACTTGTCAGTGCAGCCCTACCAAGAATTTGCCTTAGCATTGCCTAAAATAAACTATTCCCTGAAAAGCACCATTTTGCTCATGCAGCAGTGGCAATGCAAGGGCCTTTGTGCRTAGACATCATAATAAAAAAGCCACACCTGAGCATCTAAAGCTCTTTATGCAACTGTTGAAAATGCAGCCTGGGTACCCAGGTAAGCTTTTCCAAGTGTTAAGACGGATTAAGTGCCCTAGTACTGCTATGGACACCAACAATTTTACCCTTGAAAGAGAGAAAGAAGCAGCAAAGACAAGCTGCAAGGTCCCTGCACATATACAGGGACTAGGAGAGACAAGGGAACTGCGTCATGTTGAGTAAAGGCAAGATGGGAAGAAAACCCCCACGTCGCCGCAGGGCTGCACTCGCTCAGCATCGCCTACGTGCTGGTCAGAGCAGCACCCTAACAGGAGCAGCAGGTGAGGGCACAGCTGGGAACATGCCCAAGAAAACACAAAGGAATTGAGTAGGACGGGATGAGATGGGCACAGGTGACTTAAAAAGAGCAGATCATTTTGTTATAATCTCCTGGAAGAAAGTGAAGAGCATCTCAGCAGGGGCATCAGAACAGTTACTAAATCCTTTGCTTCTGAAAGGAGCTGTGCTTTGGTTCCTAAAGGCACAGCTCCTTGCCACACACGGCGGGCTAGGGAAGAGAAAACACTGGGCCATAGAACGAGAGAACTGCCTCTTCCATGAAGTACAACGTCCTCTCCAAGGGGTCCGTCTGAAGCTATGTCCATGCATCCAGCGTTAAACAGTCCCTCCTCTTCCTCCTTCTAATGGTGGCCAATGCCACCTGCAACTCTATCCACCACGGAGCCTGCAAGGACCRAACGGCTCAGACCCAGCTGGGTGACCTGAAGGACGGGCTACTGCGAACGRGAGAGCCTTACATGGTTCCATTGGTATAAACGCCTTCTCCTCCTTCCACATACTGGACCTGGGATGGGTACACATGCTGCACRGATTGCACCTGAAACAAACAGCAGAAATGCAAGTTATAGAGGAACCACTAYGCCCAGCAGCAGTGGGAAAAATTACATTTTACATCTTAAATAGCTTTCAACCTTATGCTGATAGCTTGGTTTTTTTTAAATGAAGTTAGGAATCCCAATGTATGTGTTTATTTTAAAAGGTCAAATTAAAGTAAATAAATAAATAACTTCTCCGTGAGCAGTGGAAACAMCGGAGCTGGGTTTCCACTGCACGCGGCCCCAGGGCTGGGGCTCTGCTGACTGCTACGGGTGAGACCACGCTGCAGCCTTGGCCTTGGAGGGGAGGTTGGCAGCGTCCACCTGCGCCCCAGCCACCTTCTCCAGGGGCCCGGGAGGTCCGTGGTCACCCTCTGCCAACATTGTCTGAAGCTGAGCAACCGGATCAAAAACTGCTGGGGGAGAAAGTCAAGAGAGGCAGTCTCGCTGACCCCACGACACGGCACTATGTGYGCAGGGTTTCTTAGGAAACGAGGACGGAAAAGGCAGAGTTCAGCTAAATAAAAACACTCGCATGACTCTCAGTCATCTAACCTTCCGATGAAGCTACGTGCGGTCGAGACATTGATTGCTGTAATTAAAAAAAAACCCAAAAAACAGCTGGACTCTAAAAAAACTYACACCTTTGCAGAAGACAAAGGTTTCTAACTGAAATTAGAAACAACCAGCAGATATTTAAGCATATGCAAGGCAGCTGATAAAGAGCAGGTTCTTTCTAAATTTCCAATTCCCTGAGAGCTCTTTCCTCATCAGTCCAACTGAGAAGGAGAGACGGAGGTGGAGAAAGCCGCTATTGCAGTAATTGCCTGTTCTCTAATTGCATTCACCTCTTTAATTAATGGCATGGGTTTTCCTRGCTGGGTATCTGACACAGTTTCTAACGTTGCGTGGGGCAGGAGAGCCTGTTAGTTCTGGTTGCGCTGGGCCCCTGTGGTGTCTCACCGCGCTGACGTTACCTGTTGTGGAACCTGCTGAACTCTGGGGACGGAGATCTGCTGCATCTGTGCTCCTTTGGGAGCAGAGCCTGCTGCTTGCACCAAAACCCTCTGAAAGAAGAAGACACAACGGCCCACGGTTACATTCACTTTGCCTGCAGCCTGTAACGGACATAAGTTAGTMATTTGCTTCCATGGGAAACTCTCCTCCAAACCAGAGGCAGCAGGAGCCCTCCTCGCTGTCACCTTCTCACCCATGAAACCCCAACTGCCTTCCAAGGAAGCACCAGACTCAGCTCAGCACCTTCCACGTGGRAAAAGCAAAGAGCTGAACCCACATGTGCCCCATTTTGTAATCACTCCTCAAAGGAACACTAGCAAACGCCCCGTTAAGAGAAGCAGATTGCCAAAAGGTTTGGTTACAGCTAAAGAGGAATCGTTTCTCGCATCCTTGCATTTTTTTCTACGGTGGTTGCAAAGTTTCTGCTGCTGCATCGCATCTCACACCGTGTCCTGCTATACTGGAAAAAAACATCATCCCACTCTACAAGGCACCATGACCCTCGTGGTTTCTGTTGGCAACAAATCTCAGCTGGATCTGCATGTCCTTGCAAGTGCCAAGGAGCACGGGAACAGTCTGCGTAGTGCGGTGGTGGTTACCCCAGACACTGTCCTCTACCCCTCCTCATCGTTTCCATTCCTCCCTGCTCTTGGTGTGACGCCCAATGTTCAGCTGGAGGCCGGACACGTCTCGTGGAGCGCTGAGCACCTTGCAGTAAATCAAACGCGGGGCCGTGATGGATGGAAAGAAATGATTCAGCGAGGCCCGTGGGAACGTACTGGCATGCAAGTAAGACAGGCAACATTCACGCCAAATATCAGGATGGCATTTTAAACCAATGAGGACCTTCTCCAAGGAGAGAGTCATCCTCGGAGCTTTGAGGCTTGAAAAAATACCCGGCAGACAGGGTCAACAGAACAACAGTTGTCTCTACAACTGTGCAAAACAGCACCCCACTATGGCCTAGAAGAAACCTTGACAATAGCTGGCTACCTTGCATACGTATGCAATTCTGGAGTCTCCCCCTGATATCCCTCCAATATGCTCTTTGTTACCAGGCAGAAAAATCTCTTTTGGCAGAATTAAAAGAGTGTGACAATTGCCCGGGTTTCCAGGCGCTCTCGGCATGAGCAGTGCCCAGGCTGACCTTCAGGGCTGAGCCTGGATGCATTGGAGACCCTGCGGTTGAGCTAGCGATAAGCTGCAGGCACAGACCAGTTATTCCTTTGCCCGTTCTCTTTCCAGCAGAGGCTACAAACCAGGGCATGACTGGAATGTTAAAAGCCATTTTCCAAGCCAGGCCTTGGCAATGACAAAGGTATCAAAACCTCAATGAGAACTGTTCCTTTCTCCCACTTTTTACCTATTCTCTTCCATTGCTTTATAGTAAATGACAAATCTCTCCTCCTCCTTTGGCACAGCCAGCCAGCTCAACTGCTTTTCTAATTTATCACCACCTGCCTGGTTGCTCCTACTAGTTTCCAACCAAGAAAATGAATCGTTCCCAACCTGTAGGATGAGGCCATCCTGTTCACACAGCTTTCTCTCACACTGAAAGGTGGACCAGCAATCAGCAAAATCAAAAGCTTCAGCCTCACACCAGTCACGCTGCCAGCAGTTCATTCCTAGTCTTTTCTTCCTGCTCTCTAGATGTTCCTCCTCTTCATCTCTCTTCCAAGACTGCCACGGTCTCCCGCAATCCATGGAGTTCCCCTCGATATGCCAAGCCACTACACCAGCAGCGGGAAGAGCTGGCCAGCAATTTCATAATCCAAAGCCGATGGGTTTCCTCAGTTCCATGAACATGCTGTCCTAGTCAAAGTCAAGCTAATGTCTGATGACTCCTAAGATCTGCTCAGCGGTTCCACGTTATAACAGGGTGAATGGGAAACGTAGCCCAAAGAAATCACCTCTGCAAGGGCAGTGACCAAGCGTGCGCTGAATGACCAGAGGCCAGTGTCCTGCTCCTATCAATTCACAACTCTTAACTGTTCCTTTTCATCAGCATCCAATGGCAGCTACTTCTGCTCAGCTGGGAGTCAGGGAGAAGGGTGTAGCTGGCATACACACCCATCCTCTTATGCCTCCAGCTTCCTTAAGGGCTACAAAAAGCTCTTCTGATAGTTCCCTAAACCGCATTAAAAGAGGAACCAATTTGATTTAATACTTCCCTTTCTGCATTAGGTAGTTTTCATTCATGAGTTGATTTTTTCTTCTCAGATCATGAGACCTTCCAAGTGCATTGTATTCATGCAAATGGTCCCCGTTCACTTAACTTACAGTGTGAGGATCCAGCTACCAAAGGGAAAGAAGGCTCTGGCAGGGGGAGCCTCCACCCACACCTGCACAGGCACTCTGCCCCTCTCCGCTCCGCTGAGCTCGATGCCTCAGTTGCTAGAGGTGGTTTAATTCGAGGACTGTTTAATTCCCTGCTGCCTTTATTGACACATCAAATAATGACAACAGGATATTACAGTGGAGCAAACACCGAGCTAGCACGAGGGGATTTCATGAGGTAGCTAAGTGCTGATCTAAATTCCATATTTTAAGGTTTGTGTGTTTGTAGGGTTAACACAGGCAGGTGTTGGTGGCCTTCCTCGATGCAATCTCCATCAAGAGCCTCCCACCGCTCTCAACCAACCTGCCCAACAACCCCCTCGGGCAGACGAAAGCCCTGGATCAGAACACGTCTACCCGTAAAGCGGGGCTCCTCTCCACGGGAACGGCCTTGCCAGCCGCGCGTACGATACCTGCTGAGATGCTGGCACGGGCTGCACCACGGGCGCTTGGGCGGAGGCAGAAGTGTGAAGAGCCACGGAAGCTGCCGAGTCGGAGGGCCCCTCTGAGCTCTGCATGCTCCCTGCTGGAGAGAGCACCGGGAGATGAGCCGGGGCCGGGCGAGCCGCGCCAACCGGGAGCGCAACCCCAGGGCAAGCCCCAGGGAAGGAAGGCAGCTACCTTCCGACACGGCTGAGCCTTTTTAGGCTTGCATCTAATTTTAATGTGATATTATATTGAGGGGGAAAAGAAAAAAAAAAAAAGTTGCACAATTGTTCCACTGAAAGGAGAGGGAAGGAACAGAAAATGCACTTCTAAATATAACAGCGACAACAAAAAGTAGCATTGGAAAATGATTGTGACATAGCGAGGAGCAACTACACATCTGTAAGAATACGGAGGTATTTTTAAAGCGGGTTTTTTGACTCCCTCGGCCTGATCGTGTTTGACTCCTGCAGAATTCTTACTGAAGTGASGCGGGTGCCGGGAGGGCAGCGAATAGGTTGGCTTTGACAGCGGGGCTGTCGGCGTGAGCTCGGAATCGCGTCCAYACGGAAACAGGAAAGGTGAAACAGCAACCCCGGGAGGCGCAGCCGCATCCCTGCCCTCTCCCAAATCCCCAGGGCCTCCTGCGGAACCTAGACAGACGGACTTCTTTTTATTTTTATGGGATATGCTAGGGGATGGAAGCCTTTTCTCCTCAGTTTCTTGTGAAAGTTCCTGTCCAAAGCTATTTTAAGGCCGTTCCTGCTGCTGTTTCCAAAGTGAGGGCTCGGAAGCTGCTGCGGTCCCAGCAGGACCATATTTCCTTATTTTCCAATATTTTCCATTTTATTTCCCTTCTGCTGCTGCTATTTAAACTTTTCCCCTTACATTTGTGTAATGTTACTAGGCAAAAAAGAAATGAAAAGAAAAACCAACGGATGCTTTGGCCACCTGGAAGACCTTGCTCCTTTGRCAGCCACCTGTGGCAAGGAGAGAASTAGGAGGTGAAGCTACAAAAACCTGTGTTCTCTTTCCACAGTTGACCAAAACTTCTTCACAAAAGGGGTTTCTGGACATGTTTACTCGGTGCTGACCCCATCCGGCCATGCTGGACGTGGAGAAGTTGCATGTGCCCAGCCAAACCCCACTGTCTGCAAGGCATCTTCTCTTCCCTACCTTCTCCTGGTGTCCAAAAAAAAGAGTAGATACCAAGCTCATATACATAGGTGCCACTCCAAAAACAGCTATCATATCAATTTACAAGCTCGAAACATGATAAAGAAATGCAGCCACTTTTTAGCACCATTCAGATCCCTTCTTAGGCCTCAAGTCATCCATGTAGGGCATCTTCAGTGGCCAAATGCAACTCTTTGGTGCCCCTCTGCTATACAAAGTCAGCCCCTGCTTCTCCTCGTATATATTCATGAAGTGGCATTGCAGCTCCTATGCGCAAAGATATCAATGACAACAGGTGATKAAAAAATATATCGAATTCTCCCTGTAAATTTAGGAAAAATCCTTGCACCTGCTGCGGCCCTGGCTGAGCAGCGTTTGCAGGTGGCCAGCTCCGGCTCGTTGGCAAAGGAGGCGACTTTTTACAGCTCGTATGAACAGCCACAGGCAGAACAGAGGGGGAACTTTCAGGAGAGAGATCCTCCTAACTTTGCAAGAGTGTTTTATCATCTATCGTTCGTGTTCAGGGCTCCGTTTTGCAGCTTTCCAGGTGTTTGCGAGGGGAAAAAAAAGACCGTGGTTAAGTTGTAAAAGGAAACTGCCTAAGTTGCCAAATACATTTTAATGATCTATTTGAGAGCTTTAATGCACGCATGCACAAGAAAAGCAAGCCGTGAGAATGGGTTTAATATCATGCATGATTTGGGTGAGACTCAAGCTTAATTTAGAATATTTTAARCTTGCCCAAAGTCACTCTGAACCTTGGGAGCCCAACGCTGTTTGAGGACCACCTCTGGGATGCCGAGAAGGGAGAGATGAGCAAAACAGATGCCACAAGTTCTAGGATCAAATGCTACTCTATGCAGTTCTCTTAAAAAGTCATGCTTGGAACTCTGCCTAAGCAGTTAAGACCTGGCAGGGTCAGACCTCAACATTTCAGGTCTACAGAAAGGTCTCTTTTCAAGTAGTTGTCATCAGCAGAGGACATRCAGAGGCACTGCTGTCTCCAAGTCGTCACCTTCTCAACGTTGCAGATCATTTCTTTGTCTTCTGCTTCCCCTCAATGATCAAGAGATTTAGAGAGAGGCAGGCAGKGTGGAAGAGGAGCTGTCCGTGCCCCAAATAAATCCCTGACATTATTTCCAAATTCGTTACAAAACAGAGGCTCCCTTACCAATGTGAAGGACACAAAGAACGCAGCGAAACAGGCAGTCGCTTCTTGCGGGCAAGGAAGACAGGCACAGAAGCACTGGACCCCAAAGCCCATTTGCAAAAATGGTTATTATTTTATTAGTGGAATCAGCTGGATCGGAGAGCGCTCATTTCCCCAAAGCCACGCTGTGCTTKGTGCTGGGGCAGGACGCGGGTGCCACGTGCCAACGCGCTGCCCGTGGCGAGGCCACCGCGAGGTGCCCCACGGCCCCGCGCCTCCCGAGCGGAACAGRACTCCGGCTTTCCTCTTAGGTCAGRCCTAAGGGAGAGGGATTCTCTCACGGGCTCCGTGCTCAGGCGCGAGCGGCGGCTTTCCCGCAGCCCAAGAGATCCGCAGGAGCTCTCGAAAGGTGTCTCAGGGCTCCGACAGCCGATGCACCGGGGTGACGGCTGCGRCGGGGCTGGAGCAGCGGGCGCAAACGAAGCAACCCAAATTAGCAGTAAACACAGGCAGGGATGAGTCAGGCAGGAACAGAAGCCAGGGGTGACTTACGCAGCTTCAAGGCTCCTTATGGGGCTTGGGCAAGGCAAAAAAAGAGGCAAGCTGGTTATTTCCGCAGGTGGGAATCCCGRCCGTGCCCAAGGCACAAAACCGCAGCTGCTTCAACGCGGGGCGTTTGCAGGTAGAGCCAAGTGCAACGGGCTCCGCGCGGCCGGCACCGCCGCGTGGAGCCTCCGCGGCGGCCCCGGCTCCGCGTTGCATCATCGCTGGATGAGGCCGGCACATAAGGAGGCTGCCGCGGGCTGGAAACCTTCTGTTTACCCGCAGCTTGTGCCCGTATCCAGGCAAACAGCAGCGCCGGGAAAGGAAATGCAGAAAAAGCTAATAACTTCTGGGCGCTATTTCGGGTTCGGCCACCAGCTCGCTCTGTGACCTTGGACAGGATGCTTCCCTGCCCTCTGCTTCAGTTTTCCCACTCCTAAAAAAGCGCAGCGCTCCCCTGCGCGGGACGATGCCCGAGCGCTGCTCTCGGAGGCTGCCGGCAGCATCGGGCATGGCTGAGGAGCAGCTTTCCCAGCCTTGACGTTTGATAAAAACTCCTCTTTTTTCCTGTTTTATTCATGCACTGCGTTGCCTTCATGTAAACAGCCCTGCCCGTGTTCATGTGCCCAGCCTAAAACAGCTCCAAAATGCTGGGAAAACGGAGATACCGGGAGCGCCGCAAAATATTTTGCACGTGCACGTTTGCAGCAGGAGGCGGAGGGGGAGGAATTAAACTCAGAGGTCTCTCCCACACAGGTCCTATTCCAGAGCAGAGAGGGGCAGGCACCTCGCTGAGCTGTTCCCGAGCCCCTGGAAATAGAAAGGTGGCAGGATTGGGGCTGAAACAGYCGCACGCAGCAGCGTTCGGGGCACRCCGTAGTTAAATCAAGATATATTGCTGAAAAGGTAGCCCAGGTCCGGGCACCGCGYGGCGGGGAACCTGGAGAGACAGATGTGGTCGCCCGTGGCGTCTTACCCCCGCCCAAATTAATGCAGTCGGTAACCTTTACATATCTTTAATATTCCTGCGAGCTAACGAGCTCCCGTATCCCAACAGCCGGGATGCTCAGCGGTGCTCAGCCTGTGCTCACTGTTTCCTTTCTGTTCAGAGGATTTCAGCCCAACCAGGGGGTAAAATAACCAGCGAATCACACAGTTGAATTTCCATGCATAGCGCTGTGCTCCAGCTCTGAATTCTGAACCCAAAATCTCATAATATGCTATGTTTTATCGAAAATCTCAACCTCACAGGCAAGGGGTAATGGGAGGGGTTTTATCTAATTAGAAAAAAATGAACTAATTCTCATCCATTACACAGACTGCTAAGACCAAAATTCAAAGGCAAACCTCCCCTCCTCTTTGCATGTCCTTTTGGGCATTTTTTGCATGCTTTAAAAGGCAGGTTTGCATTTTTTAGAAGTTACTTGGGTTTTGGAACTTTTATTCAGGTTGGAGCTTGGAGCTTATTGGCCTGGAGCTTAGATAAATAGGAAAAACAGAATAGCAACATTAAATCCACAAAAAAAATGAAAGTGCTATTTCCCTCCCAAAACAAGCCCAAAAGGCAGTTTATTCCTTTATTCCCCAAGCATATCTCCAAGCCTATACAAAAAAGGAACTAAACTTCTGTGTTCGTGTTCAAAAATTTGCTACCGAGAGTGCCCAAAGTAATAAGAAATAAGGAAAGCAGGGAACAGCCCATTTTGATCCCTTTCCTGACACAGGCACACCATCCATCTGCTTTATCCACCTCACTCCACACTGCTTTTATTTTACCGGAGAAAACCTTAAATATTTTCCATCCCATTCGACATTACCAGCTTAGTCTCCAATAATTTGCCCTGAAAAGACATTGGTTGGATTTTAACCGGAGCGAGTAAGTTCTTTTGTTTGTAAAAACGTCTTTTTGCATGAATGAAAACTTCGTTTTGTATGAATGAAAACCTCATTCTGTATGAATGAATCGATCGGGTCAATCATACCACCTTAGAGGAGAATGGAGACAAGTCACACTCGCATGATTTTTTTTCTCCTCTATCTCCAGAGCACTGTATCTCCTAGATATTTTCCCTGATTTTCCCAGGATTTTCCCTGAAATGCCAATAAAGATGGTTTCCCCCCGAACAGCCCGTAAATCAGATGCCTCGGTCGTGTATTAGGAGGCAGATCCAGGTTCCCAGCAAGCAGCTCTGACCCCAGACCAAGGATTCTCCCGTGTCTACGCCTAGTAACCTGGGGAATCTCGGACCCACCTCACCCATGCGAGAAGCCAAAGACCCTCATTGCCAAGGAGACCTCGTCCAACCCGCCGGTGTCACTCGCAGGCCACCCAGACACCTGGGTGCAGGATGGCACCCGGCATCCCCGCTCACGTTCTGCTCCCAAGGGTGCCCTCCTAAACCAGCATCCGGATCGAGCGGAGCCTGGGGACAAACGTTTGGGCCACCTTGGGCCCATTGAGCCATCTGAAGACACCCCCCYGACCACCACGGTTAAGATTTGCTCTTCTGCGTGAGTTGGGACTTGCGGCTGCTCCTCCTAGGAGCACCCTGAGCCGCCCGTCGTAACCTTGAGCCTTTCCACAGGCAGAGGGGACGGGATGGGGAGAGGGAACACGGCAAGGAGCTCGGTAACAAACCCATTCTGGAGAGGCCACTTATCCAATTGCTTCAGAACGATATAAACAGAGGAGGCACCAGAGCCTTCCACTGATTAGGTTAAATTAATTGAAAACAGAGGCAAACGCAGCTTGTCAGGGAGCTCTAGTTACCTGGAAACACAGATAAACCCAAAACACGGCTTTCAAGGACACCAAGCAGCATGGCTCCTTTTTTTTTTTTTTTTTTTAACAGAAACATGGTCCTCATGGAAAAATACAAATTTGGAAGTGGCTTTTATTAGTGATAGTTAATAATATACTGGAGCACAAATAGATACTTAGTCTTTAATTGGATTTCATGGAACTGAGTCATGTAATATAGATATATATATACACACACACGCACAAGGGTTGTGCAACAGCAGTTCACTAATCTTTGTGTTTCCTTAAAATTAACTTCTGCAGAGGCAGAAGAGGGCTGGGAACGCATCGGCCTCCTGTTTAAATGGCGTTTCCCCAGGAGGCCCAAGAGCAGAAGCGGTGATGGGTGACGGTGCTGGCAGCCCACAAGTCCCGCCGCGTGAGGCTCCTGGACCCGAAGGTGGGCCAATAACCTGCAAACTCCCCTGCCCTACAGAGAGCCGTCCCGTCCCCAAGGAATAGCGCCTTGCTCCAGGCGGCACAACGTGCTGGAAGTGCCGGGCACTTCCCGGGACACACATGGGAGCGGAGCAGGAAGAAGTCGGGGCAGCACGGGGAGGCTGGGGCGAGGGACCGGCCGCCGGGTGCGCCTGCCTTTGCTGGGCCCGTTTCCGCAAGCCAGGCAGGAGGGACAGCTTTCCCASAGCAGGGAGGAAAGGAGCAACGACCTACTTTTATTCCTTAAAATTTAAGGCACGACTATCATAACTACAAATAAATAAGTAAAACTGTTCCTCAGCACTAACTCCCTTGTAGCTTTTACTCAGACAACACACTGCCAAGGGCGGGATGTGGGGGCCTCCGTGGACACCAGACACCTCGAACCACGCAACTTCCCAGCCCGGAGTTGGTGGGAGAGGGGTTCGGGCGACAACCGCGGCCTTCCTGCCGCCTGTGCGCGCTACCACCGCAGCGCGGGGCTGCAGTCCCAGSAGCAGAGCGGGCCCGTCAGGCTGCGGTCGCGGCGGGGAGGGGACGGGGGGGGGCACAGTTATCTTTAGTGGTAACTCGGGG
>NW_020455517.1:626975-653283 GCF_003342845.1 Nothoprocta perdicaria
AAAAAAAAAAAAAAGGCAGACTGCTCTTGTGGGGTTGGTGGTACCCGGCGGTTGTGCGCAACACTGTGGCCCAAGTTGCCCACAAAGGAGCTCCAGAGTTAAGGGGTTTCCCAACCCCTTCGCCCCCATATGGTGGATCCCTGTACATTTACCACATATTTTTAAAGCTTTTGGGCAAGTTTTTTTTCCGAGCTGTCCGCAAAGGTTCTGGGCTGGGACTGGGAGATGAAGCCCCCAGGAGGGCTGTGGGGGTCCTCGCTTTCCTCTGAGAAACAGCCCAGAAAGGTGGGGTTTTTTTCTCCTAATTCTGCAAACATGTGCAACTAATTTAATGTTAAACAAAAATGAATTTAAAACTGGAAGCTAAAATTTCCATTCTGGGAATTTTAAGAGCCAGGGCACTCTGCGCAGCTCGTAGTTTTTCCCGTCTTTTCGCTGGGCTGTTGGGAAGGGGTCCCTGGCCAGGGCAGGKCCGCAGGATGGAAAACAACAGTTCTGCTGTGCTTGCTAATCGCCGTCACATCCATCTGCAGGAGCAGGACTGGTCCCTTCCACTCTGAAATCCAAGCCTGGTTTACCACCCAAAAGGGCCCATTTCCAAGCCCGGGTGCTTTGAGTGTTTCTTGAGCGCACTGCACGCTCGCCCCAGGCCTTCACCCACTCAGACTTGCAGCACGGCCTTCACTTCTCAGTGGAAATGCCATAAGAAGCACTTCATCCATCAGATTAAACAAAAAATAGCTCTGGGCACCTTAAAGACCTTTCAAAAGGGTGATTTTAAAAATAAATTATATATATATATATATATATTTTTTAAGGAAATTGCTGCACCAAGATGCTCCTTGGGTACCATTTGCACTCTACGAATTTGCATTTTTCCCTAGGGAAAAAAAAAAAAAAAAAAGGAATTGCAGAACAAGTTCCTTAACTTCGTATTATCCTTTCGTTTTGCTTGTGACATGCTTTACTACTGAAACAACTCCGGGCTGCAGCAAACGCAGGACAGGGCAACGCTTGCCGTCTAGATCCAGCCTTTGGGTCACTGTTCCACTACAGAGATGGGCAAATTGAGCCCCAGACATCTCTCATTCCTCCTTTTCTCATTCCTCTGCTCCTTTCTGTTAAGTGCCCTCATTCCTGCCTTTAATATGCTAAAAAGTTACCGCTGGGACTAGGCAAATACATTAAAACAGGGAAGTGACACCTCTCTGCTTGCAAGTGTGAGTATGAGTAGAGGGTTGAGTTCCAGTTTCTGGAGTCCTGTTACTACTCCAGCTACGTCCTAAAGAAAAAAAAAAGTCGCAAGCTTTCTAACTTCTTCAATAAGAGTAAAAATAAACCCCCCAATTTCAGAAAGACAATATTTAAACAGCTTTCATGTTTTTCCTAGACGATAAAGAAGGGGGAAAAAAAGTATCTTTCTACTTTAATTTTCCAGAAACTAAAGCGTGTACCCACTTTTTGTAAAAAAAAGGGTGATCTTAGAAGAGTTAAGTACAACTGCAGCAATATCCAGTTTATGCAGCACTTTCTGTGCTCAGCAGTATATTGAAGGAAAAGGAAAAAAAAAAGCTGATGATCTCCACACTTCTAAAAACGCAGTCCTAAAATTTAATGAAAAACTAGTTTTGAGAGTGTTTTTTTTTTCTTTTTCCCCTTTCTTCTCTAGGAATGGTACAAAACTTTTAACACCTCCCTTTGGCTAAAGCTTTCCAATTATGCTTAAAAAAAAAAAAAAAAAAAAAAAAAMMCAAAAAAAAAAAAAAAAAAAAAAAAAAAAAAAAAAAAACCACCAAAACTGAAAAGGAAAAACAGATGGGGGTGGGAGAGTGGATAGCAATGAGCCGCCAGAGCTAAAATATCCATTAGTGGCAAATTCCACCCTCTCCTCCCCAAAAGTGCGCGGGTCGGGTTGCGCCCGCAAAGCGGAATCCGCGCCGGCCCCTTGGCGCGGCTTTCCCTGCCCTGCTTGTCCRGGGGGCTGCTAGGCAACCGAGCAGCGCGGCCGCTCGCGTGCACGAGGTATTAACTGTGATTTCATTCCCTCCTTCTTCCCTTTCTCCAAAAAGGACGAGCTTGATTCRCTGCAGAGGGTTCTCTGGGGAAAACTGACACTTTGGGTGCTCAGTGGAGCTAAAGGTGTGCGGGTTGGAGGTGCCGCGGGCGCTCGGTCCCGCGGGACGCTGCTCCGCGCGGGTGCTTTGGGATGCGGGGGGGGAGCTCCTGCCTGAGGTTTGAGGCAGCTCTTCCAGCGATTTCAGCAGACTGAAATTTTTCCCCTGCTTGAAGGGGAAAAAAATAAATAAAATCATAGAATTGGGACTGACCAGAGAAAACCAGACACTGCCRGCGTTTAGAAATGGCGGGAATGCTTTAGGACCGCAAAGAAATTCCAAAATAAATTGCTATGTTTCACCACGTGGCTTCACAGGATATGTACGCCATAGGTATAAACACAAATAAGGTACCTGCCCTTAGATGACACAGTGACAGCATGGGAAGTGGGCTGCGAAACACTTGGCAATTTAGATATAAAGGGTTCATATCCAAAAAGCACYGAACTATGATTGAATCATATTATTATCAGAAAATATTCTTGCAAGAAGCACGCTATCAAAACCCAGGCAATAGTAGGATAAAAATTCTTGTCTTCAGTGTTAAAATTTTTTCTTCATCGCTCTGTAGCAGTTACACTTGAGAGATCCTGCTCGTGCTAACGCTATCACTAGCCCAGCAGCTCTTTGCCTTCCCAAAGGGAAGGATGTGAGAGAAGAGGGGGATCTGAAAAGCTGCCATTTGAAATAGGGACTTGTCACACGGAAGGCTGACGAGCATCGGACACTACCACGGATTACACGCTTCCAAGGGACCATCCTTTGGCTGTACGTGGCACAGTTGAYGTGGCAGCTCCGTGCGAGGAGCAGCGTGTGATGCCAACGACAGGAACGACCTTCCATCCTGGAGGGAGAAGGTGCTGCCACCACCAAGTTCTCACGAAGGGAAACACTTTCCAAGAGGTTTTGCACCTGCACAGAGACGGCACGGCAACCAGAAAGCACAGCCTGAGCACCGGTGCCCTGCATGGAAAGGCTGCCTGTAGGCCAGAGCTCACCGCTCTGCAGGCCGGGTGACATTTGTGAGTAATTATAAAACCTTACGGCCCATTATAATGTTAATTTGCTGACTAGTGGTTGTGGAGAATTAGATGCCGCAGTTGCAGTGGTGCTGGCAGGCATGCTAGGAATGCTCTGCTTACAACAAGGGAGTAAGGAGAGCTTGGGCTTGAGCTGGAGCCCAAGGCCGAGCACGGCGGGATGCCCKCACCTTCCGAGCCTGGAGGAGCAGCCGATGCAGTAAATTAGTATTTACTAATTGGAAGTGGCCCATTGTTTCATGTCACGATCCGTGTGCAAGTTCTGTGGCTAAATATTGCCTTTACTACAGGCCTACCAGGAAAGAAAAGTTTGTTTTTCAACTTGTGAGGCATTTCTTGGGTTGCGGGCTGTTCTTGTAAGCAACAATAGTGGGTTGCAGCTGAGGACAATAAAGCCTTCTAAAATTAAAGCAAATCTATTAATACTTAGTGACCACTGGCTGTTACTCTGCCCATTTCACAATAAAGAATAGAAGCAACAACTGCATGTTTTTAACTAATTTCACAGCACATTTGAAACCAGAATCATTTAATTTCTTCAACACAGCTATGAAGAGGACTGCCAGACTTGATATAAATTTTCCTCCAAAAAGTAATTTGATTAAAGGCAAACTAAATCTGAGTCCCTAAAGTTTTCTAACTGTAAACCTAAAGGAACAGCTTTGCAATTTGCAGCTGGGAAGAGGGAAGACGAGTCTATTCATGTGCAGGCAAACACAAAAACGTAGTTACTCTGCAACGTATTTTATAACCTATCAAGAGCGTCTAAATTATGCAAGGGAGGGAAAAACACATGCATCTCCTCTAGAGAGCAAGCCATCAGCTGCCAGAAAYGGGATAACTGCGCTTGTAGGGATAAATAATCAGCAAAGCAAACGCTGATTATTTGAGGGGAAGTGCAGCAAACGTGAGCAAAGAGTTGGARGGATAATCTTTGGGTCAAAAGAAGGAGGAAGAGTGCAAAGCCATATGCTAAGTGCTACGACCTGGTGCTGAGTGATGCCAGTGCACAGCGGATACCTTGGCAAATACTCAGGACCTGGCCAAGGGCAGTTATGGGGGCTTTCATTTCTTAATGCAGTTGAAACGGCCGCGGAAGGGGAAGCAACAGGCCSATTTTTCCAGACTCCCGGAAGGGAGGCGGAACTGCCCCGGCTGGCCTGATCTTTGGAAATTCACAGAAAGAGCCTAATTACCAGCTCAAGCATTTGCAAAGCTTGGTGGTGGTGTAAGCCACGCCGGCGTGCTGCACCACCACCGAGATGGTTCATGTCAAAGCTCTCCCCTTTGCCATGGTTAAGGAGACGTGAGGAGGCTGCCCGAGCTGCAGCAGCTGGAAAGCAGGGTCTTGACCCAAGTCAAATATTGCAGGCTCCAGCATCTTCCAGGATTGCCATTCCGTTCCTTCTGCAGGAGGTAAAAGGTCAGAAATATCTAATTGCCCCGAACTTCCAGCAGGAACTTTCCCCCTTATTCTACTGCACAGAGCAGTGACGAGGTGCTGTACAGGATGCAAAGCTTTCCAGGGATTTTGCAACAGGAGACGGGAGATTTGGTTCGAGGTGATTTAATCAGGCTGCCAGGGTCATATTTGAGCTGCACAGTTAAATATATATGTATGTATGTGCGTGTGTGTGTGTGTGGGGGGGTAATCTACATATATATATCTCTCTCTATATCGATCTCATTGAGAAATCCGGTAGTATTCATATCTTGCAGTGGTATTGGGGATTACTGTGTGTTTTTTTTATAT
Source organism: Nothoprocta perdicaria (assembly GCF_003342845.1). Taxonomy (NCBI): domain Eukaryota; kingdom Metazoa; phylum Chordata; class Aves; order Tinamiformes; family Tinamidae; genus Nothoprocta; species Nothoprocta perdicaria. Next base: position 631,883 of record NW_020455517.1, read on the forward strand.
ATATTGTGTTCAGATATTGACTCATTACTACTCTCATTTGGTTTTCCCTTTCCTTGAATGAACTGCATGAATCAGCTTTTAAATAGAAAGCCAAAAGATAAGCAAACACTCCCATAAAGGCACCATCCCGGAGAGGAAAGCTTCGTATTCGCAGAAGAAAAGAAAAAGACACTTGGGAAATGGAGAGAAGAGAGGACACATTGCAGAGAAATAGCTGGGGATATCTGGGCACTGAGTAACAGCACCAGCAGGGTTTTCATTTGATAATATATTGGACTGGGATTTCGGCATTATCCACACTTGACCCTCTCCTGCTCCCTGACTCGGGTCTCTCACGGGCTGTGATCCGACTGTATTTACAAGAGCATCGTGCTCCAGGCAACTTGCAGCGTGTTAAAAAGCCATCCAGCACCTCCAGAGAGCCGCAGGTCATCGGTAGCTGAAGTCAACGGCACTGCCAATTTTAAAAGAAAATGRTTTGTTTCCTTGGGGAAAGCAAAAAATTAACCTTTTTTTTCTGGTTCCCCAGGGGATCACGAATAGATTTGGGTGGGGAAGGGAAGGCCCCTTCTTTATGGCAGCCAGATGGAACTCCAAACCTAGAGGGTTTAGGCAGTGAGCTGAGGGGGAAGATGTCAAAACATGCTTCCCATTAACGGAATGGCTGAAAACACCACCGAGCTAAAATACTATATACAAACAATTACTGTTCTCCTAGCGGAGCTCATGCCAATACGCATGATTTTATAACCATAGTTAGTTTAAACTAACAGCAACAGGGTTGTAAGTCAGCAATATGGTATTTTATTCTTAAATATTTGCTCAGAATGCTACTTGATATCAGCCCTCGGTCAAAATAATTTAGTGAGCAGTATGCTAAGTGATCCCATCTGCCTCTCTCAAAGGCAAAATAAACTCAATTTTGTTCATCCTCAATTTCCAGTTCAGTCTTCCAAGCCAGAAGGGTCGGTCTCTGTTCCTGTTTGCCCTGACGTAAGTCTGGAACGAGTGGATTTGCTTCTGTGGTATAGCTTGGAAGCGTACATAGAGTCAAGGCATAAATAATGTTAAACAGAAATTTTAAAAAATAAAAGTACCATGCATTCATTTGCTTTAGTGGAGAAGAGTTTTGGTGCAAATAGGAGACAACACTTTTTTTTCTTCCTGCATTTTTACTTACATTGTTTAGGCAAGAAGAGTTCTCCAATAGAAATAATCATTCACTTTGTTCAGCTAAGTAGTCACAGAAGTTTTTCTTTTCCTTCCAGTCTATGCCAAGAAGTCTGCTAGCTGAACCTCCAGCGTGGACATAAAGCTACAGAGGGATCCGTCACTGGCACAGTCCAAGAGAGGGACTCAAAGGAAKAACAGAGCCCACCGCGTTCAGCCGAGTAGGATTTCTAATGGTGAGGGGAAACTTAATATGAAAATCCTTTATTACACTATGATTAGTTTACTGCACTCTTGCCCCCTGTTACTGTGTGCCTCCTTTACTTGGCCCTGGGTTTTCCACCCATCAGCACACGCAATTGCTGACTTGGAGGAAGTTGTGCTTCCAGGCAAAAGACTGGAAAAGCTCTTCTCAGACCTTATTTTTTCTGATGGAAGTTGCTAACTTTCATAAATCTAATGGACAAAAAAAAAAAAAAAAGCTATAAAATTTATTTCATAAAGGCCACAAGCTACTAAGTCTTACCATTTTCCAAGTCAGTATTAGGCTAGGATGGGCATAAGTCAGAAGACTTAAATAAAAGTGCACGCATCTATAGCCTGCTTTTTACCCCCTCTTCAACAGAAGTATTGCATCATGCTCTGGTTTCTCATATAATTCAATTCTCTTATATAAGGAAAGCAGGTATAAATCAGGACAAGATTTTACTGTGAAACATGTTTTATGGTCCAACACCAGAATGTAAAGTGAGCTGAGGAGCTGCCAAAAGGAGAGCAGTGACAAAAATTCCTTAATAATGTCCTAATATGAGATTCATCACCGAAGTATTTAGTAGTTCTTCAGGGAACATGAAGAAGGATTACAAGGCATGATGTATGAATTCAGTTATTTGGCGGCRTTTTGGAAAAAAAGCGCGAGCTTTGGAGACAAGAGGTTAGAATACAGCTGGAAAAATTGAACYCACAACTTACTCGAACCATCTCTCGAGCTGTGCAAAAAGAGGGAGCGTCACCAAAACAACCTGGTGTGCACAGAGGTCCAGGTAACGGGTGCAAGCCCCCCGAAAGGGCACGAAGCAGAGCAGTATCAGCACCAGTTCAAAACAACAACAGASATTTTGGTCTGCGAATAAAGCAGCAATCACTGCAGGATTTTATAGCACTTGCCAAGTCTTATCCTTACAAACCTGCCCATCTAAACCTCTGTAGCTCCTGGGAAAAGGCAGGGATTGACTTTTTTCCCTAACGGAAAAGGGAAATGATGGCACGGAGCAATCAGAGCAGAGGACAGGAGTGGAGACAGGAGCAGAAAGAGGTGGGAGTTGCTAGATCAGAGATTATTTTATGTCTCCGGGTCCCATCCCCCAGGAGAGCCCAGGGGACACATGGCTCCCAAGGGAAACTCAAGCCAGGATGGAGCCTTGAGGCAAGGATGTGCATCAGAAACACGGAATAAACGTCCTGCAGCATGATGTGCCCTTTGGAGCTACAATATATCATAATGTGTAAATTCTCATCTGTCTGTGTGTGTATGTGTATATATATAAACATATTGTGTACATATATATATATATATGTACACACACAGATAGATAGTGTCCCAGGGCCGTGATTAACACATGAAGAGATTTTTATTGTGACAGACACAGGCCATTTGATGGTCTGAAATTAAAACATCTCCTGTCAGTCCTCATCAAGAGCCCGATGAGGGCTTGTTTGAGGGTGATGATGCGTCCTGTGCAAACGGGAAATGAGGCTGGAGCTTGTGCGGCGCCTGCAAAGATGGAAGACTGAACGCCCCTCCCTACAGGCAACAGCAACAGCTTGAAGGACCAGCGTTCCAGCGAGGCGGGTTGTGTTTTTATGAGTGACTGTATCCCTAGAGCAGATGCAGGAAAGCACTTGGTCCRTGGTTGATATTTAAAAGCCACTTACCCTGCAATCAATACAGCTGACCCCAGCTCAGCTGTAACCACCGTGAGGAGAGATAACAGGGGGATCAATATAAGGCAGCACCTGGCCTGTCCTAGGAGCATTGACGCTCGCTGAAATTCATCCCCGACGCGACTGYGCTTCTTGACTTGCCGACGGACACGGCAGCGCCCGAGCCAGCGCCTGAAGACGCATCGCGCCTTCCCCTAGCAACCAGACCGTGTCCACAGCTGTTCCCCAACACGGAGGAGGAGGAAGCAGCAGGCGAGGGATGAGGCACAGCACTGGAATGTCTTGGATCGGGCCCGCCGAAGCCGTGCTGCAAGCGGCCGCGTCCCGCTGCCAGCACAGAGACTGCGGCCGCGTCTTCGTCACCGATTTCTCCCTCCTCTGCCTGCTCGAGGAAACTGTAAAGTCTTTGGGGAAGAGACCTGATGCCGCTGGGTTTCCGCACGGCGTTCAGCGTCGCGGAGTGCCAGGGTATTTAGGGCTTCTTGGCACAGGGGTAATGCAATGTTTTAATTGGTATTAGGGAATGAGTTTGAAGGAAGCTATGGCGACTTAGCACTTCTGCCTCAAGCAAAATTAAATCCTGGCCCAGCTCTCAGAAGTCTCAGTATCTGGGCAAGCTTCCTGCAGCATGTGTCATTAAATGGGCCAGGAATTCTGACTATACTTTTTTTTTGTTTAAAAAAACTAAGTGTTTTGAACAGCATTAAGACTAGGAAGGATGAAAATGTAAAAATGGCGGTGGCGAGGAGCAAGAAGCATTTTTGGTGCTCCAATATAATGAAAATACAAATTATTTGGCTTAAAACTCTAGACTTACACAATTAACTTTAATGGTTGCAGCATACCAGATACCATTCTGCAATTTCAATAAGTAAATTTATTAGTACAACAAGCAGGAGTTCAAGCCACCTAACTGCTCTCAGCTTGCCAACAGCTCCTAGCTCACAAATATTATCTGATCACAGAGTTAGGAGCAATCATAAGGGAGGAAATGAAATTATCATAGTAAATGTTATTGCTAAGTGAAAACACGTGCCCCGTTAACCTCTAGACCTGTGGGCAGGAACAGCCCTTGCTTTGCAACACCCGGCTCAGGTTGTTCGCTTGAGCAGGGGAGCACAACAAACCAAGGGCCTGCAACCCACCCAGCAAACTTCTGTTTGCATTTGGGGAGGGGGGCAATAAATAAGGAAAAACCTGCAGTTTAAGTTCAAACAATTGAAGAGCCTGCAAGCAAACCATTACTTCTTCAAGGTCTTGGGGACTTGGGTGAAGGGAGAGCTGTTCCTCTTCCCCGTCTTCTGGACATCTATCAAATTAGAAAGAATAAATATTTGCTAGGAAGAAGGAAGCTCTGATGATTAGCTYGGTGACCAGAAGCCATTATTTCTCTTATTATCTGTGCCTATTAAAGAAATATTTCCTCTCCTGAGTGGTCATTTAAGGTCATRAATATTTGAAGCGATCAGCATTGCCAGGGAGAAGGCAGGGCTCCAACAGCACATCTAATATTTTGTTTAAATGCAAAGAGCGAAAATAAATTAGCCAGCACTAATCCACGGGCATTTGTTCACATCTACCCCCAGCCTTCACACCCGAGATGGATCTCCAGTTTCAAGGCTTTTTCTTCCAAGATATCTCAGGAGGAAGAACAAGRAGTGGATATATCCTTGTGCAGAGCCAGGGTGGTGGCAATGCCTACCCACAGCAGAGCTACCAGAGAGGCTGGTCTTATCTCACAGTTCAATTCCTCCCAGTTTTTGTTAATCTTTGTCTTATCGGAGGCTTTGCAGAAGCCCTATTTTCTGTCCAAACAAAGACACCGCTCGCACCTCGCCAAGTGCTTTCCCTTGCTCCCCTGCGCCAGCCTGGCTTGCACAGGGCTAAGGAGGTTTGGCTGAAGGGCGAAGACGATGTGGCCAAGGTCAATGGGATGCTGGGGAGCATCARGAAGAGCATCTCCAGCAGGTTGAGGGAGGTGATCGGCCCCCTMTACACAGCCCTGGTGAGGCCACATCTGGAGACTGGGTCCAGTTGTGGGTTCCCCAGCACAAGAGGGATGTGGAGCTGCTGGAGAGAGTCCAGCACAGGGCTGTGAGGATGACCAGGGGCCTGGAACATCTGCCCTGTGAGCAAAGGCTGAGGGAGCTGGGCCTGTTCAGCCTGGAGAAGAGGAGGCTGAGGGGGGACCTGAGCAGTGTCTGTAGATACCTCCAGGGAGGCAGTGAGGAGGAGGGGGTGACCTCTTTTCAGTGGTGGCCACTGACAGAACCAGAGGAAACGGCCACGAACTGAAGCACCAAAAGTTCCCCAGGAACTTAAGGGAAAGTTTCTTACCAGTGAGGGTGCCCRAGCCCTGGCACAGGCTGCCAAGAGAGGTTGGGGAGTCTCCTTCTCTGGAGATCTTCYCAACCGCTTGGACACAGCCTGTGCCCYGTGCTCTGGGTGACCCTGCGTGTGCAGGGCGTTGGACTGGGTGAGCTCTGGAGGTCCCTTCCAACCTTAAGGATTCTGTGATTCTATGAAGATACAGACTCCCATGACTGGAGGCACCAATATGCTGCTAAGTGAAGGCCAAGTGTTTTCCTCACCTTTTCAGCAGAGCAGGTTGATACATAGTCAGTTCTGTCCTTCAACATTGGTGAAACCCTCTACCACAACAGGCCTTGGACAGTAGGGAGATGGATCCGTCTCCGGCAGTTATTGCAGTCCGTGGTGACCTGCTAACCAGTCCCAGAGCTTCATCCTCCCACCAGGCTGCAATGCAGTTGTCTCCTACCAGCCACCAAAATCTTCTGAACTCCCAGCCAAAAGAACTAATCCAACCCACACTTCATCTACCACTTCTATCTTGTTTGCAGAAAGCCAAAGGAGAAAGAAAGAAGAAAAAGGTCTTTCATGTGAGCAGATTAGAGCTCCACTATTCAAACACCAGCCTTGGGAACAAGAAAGTAAGAGAAGTCTGGTGTGAAAAAAACTGTTCTGAGGTACAGTRTGTTCAGATCATCTGGCTTGTTTAGCTTTAGGGCACTTCTTCCCCAGTAGCTACCAGTCTGGAGGAGAAACATACCTACCCCCCTCTACGGCCATGAATAACCTATTCAAGAGGGTGACTAGAATAACTTCAACCAATCTTGTATTCAGCTCCCCAAAGCAGGTCAGTGCGCCTCAAAGCCTCATAAAACACAGCAGATTAGTTGCTCAAGATGGACCAGCAAAACAGGATCCTCCCAGAGGCYGGAGCTGCGGAGGCAGACCGGTGATTTCAGCATGGTCATACTGAGGTCAGGTCGTTGCTCAGCTTAGCACCCTGACCTTTGCACACACCCAATACTAGCAAAGCACAAAAAAGGAYGATCCCAACTCCCCCCAAGTTGGCTATCTGTGGAATAAAATGCCAGGTGAGAATTTTCTTCCCAACCTTCTATCCCAGGTAGGTTCATAAACACAAAAGATTCCAGTTCCGTCTAAAACATCACCATATCTAGCACACTTGTGGATGTTATCGTCTCTCAGCACACCAGATACCCTCTGGGAGGGATTAGAAGAAATAGAATACCTAAGGTAATTCCCCAAACAAGCTGGATGTTTGATCAGGTGTTTGTGTTGAGCCAGAAATGAGCCCGAATAGTTCTACGGTTGTCATGGTGGCCACAGGATCTCAAGTTAATGCTAAAGAATAGTCTAACGCCAGCAAACCAGGTGGCAGGGAAGGTAATTGCTTATTACGCTTAAGTTGTTTGCTTATCATCATTCCACCCGTGCCTCTTCCCTTTTCTCTTCTTCCCCGATGCCTCCTGTCAGTCAGAGATAATGACATCTCCAGAAGAAGGAACATCCTTAATTACGTGCTCTGTTCAGCAGGGGCCTCTACCTCGCGTTGGCCGTGAAAAAAACATCCGACCGTTGTAGTGGTTCACGGAACTTAACTCCTCAATTACTGGTGCATCACAGCATATACMCAGCTTGGGTTCAATCTTAAGGCTTCCAGATGAGTTGGGCATCATAAAACTCAACTTTGGACACGTAACCAGCCTTTTTCACACCCAGATTCGCTCACACCACATGGACTTCACAAGCATTCACTTATTCATAGCATGTAAGCAAAGGAAATGGGTTTGTATCTGCAGCAGCAGGTGATGCCTGTGTGCGTGTGTCCCCATCAGAAAAACCAAACTCTGTATTTCAGAGCTGCATGGGAGGAAAAGTCGGTCCAGCCACAAACTCTTCTCTAGAAGAGATGGGGAAAACATCATTTCCCATGGCAAACGCCTCCACGCGTATCATGCCAAAGGCAGCTGCCGCGGTTGCCTCCGGAGAGCGGAGGCAGCAGGACGGCAGGCATGTCTCCTCCTGCTCCTGCCTGCTCGACAGCCTGAAAACAGGGATTTGCTGCCGCACACCCCAGCCCGCCGCGAGCCTGTTCCTACGCCGGCAGCCGAACAAGCTCCGTTTTGGAAAGCCTGACCCATACTCCACGTTTCTGAGAGCAGAACAGCGTCAGCTGGCACGGRCACAGAAGGAAACAGCCCTTGAGCAGCGCGTAGCTATGGCAGCAAAACTCAGGGCAGGGATGCAGCAACAACAGAGGAGGGCTGCGCGAGCTCGGCTGCTGCCCGAGAGGTCCCCGCGCAGTGCCGGGACGGGGGGGCACCCAGGGGCGCTCCTGCCTCCTGCTGCTGCTCTGCTCGTGGCTGTCCCACCACACGGCAGTTCTGAAGATCCTCACAGAGCTCCTTGCTTACCGCTGAGAGGGGGGAAAGGTTTGGGACATGAATCTTTCCTCCTCGATTAACTCATTCCAATCTTCCTGTATTTTATTCGTAGTGAGAAGACTAGGGTTACCCTAAAGAAATCCAAGTCACTGAGGCACGGAAGGTAGGGACACGTCTCACCGTGTCAGCCGTCCTCATGGTGTGCGTGCTGTGGGCTGTCCACATCTACAGTCACACGTGCCCAGGAACTGTCAGAGAAGAACCATCTCCCACAGAAGAAAYAACCTGTGGATCCTGGACAGTCAGAACCTGAACCGGTGAACTAAGTGCAGCGCTTGATGCTACGTGTGATGCTGCAATTGCTCCTTCGGTTTCTCAACCTAAGGATATTGAGGACTTACTTCAGCAAACTCCTTCCTTTTGACAAGAAAGTAGAGAATCCCTAGTCATTACATTTGATTTATATAAAGCATTGCTGGCCCAGCATTTTGTGACCCCTCTTCTCTTTGCAACATGCAGTTCTTGAACCCTTCGAAGCTCAGCTGCTGATACACTTGCACTATGCTGCAACTTCTTTGGCATTTATTACGTTCAGAAAAGAAAAAAAAAGAATCAAGATTAGATTTCTGTCAGGTCATAAACAGGAAAACTTAACTATTGCCTTTAAATTACTTTTCACTGGGCATTTACAGAGCTCTTAAGTGCTGTATAACACCACACCAGCAAAACAAAGCAGTTTAGAAAGTTGCTAGGAAGATTCCTACTACCTTAAATAATTGCTCCTTCCCTTTCCTTATTGCCTCTTCAGAATGTTTCCTGCAAATTTAAGCTTAGATAGATGTCATCTTCCCCCCTATGTCTTAAGGGAGCGTCAAAATAAGTGAAAGAAACTTTTATATTTATTGACATTAAGTCACACGTCTGCAGATAACTAAATATTTTTTAACAAGTCACTTGAATTGGGCAAATTTTGATTTTTCAGTTTTCCTATTTATACTAGCTGGGTGCAATGCAAATAGCAATTTTGCATGCAGACATCACTCCCCAAAGCTGAAGGGTTTTGTTCCTAACTGGAAGTACAGTCTGCTTTCCGCTCTATGCCGAGGTAGTTCTCGCCGTACTTGCTTGAGGAGCCACAGCAGGATTCCCCCTTGCTTCAGGTATTAAGCGCTAAAGAAGTTTGGGGTTGTTCTTGTTGCCTATTTACGTATTTGATTAGCTCAGGTGCTGCTTGGCCCCAGCCAGCCTGCCTGGAGAAAGCCAGCAATGGATTTCAATGGACTACAATGGATTCGTGACCGCTTGGCCACGGGAATAAAGCACAAATAAGAGAAAATACCCGGCTGCAAAGCCCCGAGCCCAAAGCAAAAGGAAGAGGCCCCCGCCGCGTTTGCAGCGTTGGGACGGCRACGCGGAGCCGCGCGGCGCCGCTCTCCCGACGCCCTCCGCCAGCCGCGGCGCGGCACCGCGCGCCAGCTGGCTGCCCGCCAGGCACCGACTGCGCCGGCATCCGAAAAGAGGGGAGAGCTGCTTGAAATCCACCTCGGCAGCCTCCAGCAGCAAGCGTGGCCGAGGCGCCGCGCGGCGAGATAAGGCGGTTGAATCAGCAGCGCCCTGCCTGCCGGGGACTGCGCCCCAGAGCCGGGGCAGAGCCCGGCGAGGCCGAACGCGCCGAGGAAGCCCCGCTCCCGAGGCTTCGGGGGAGCGAAAACTGGCGCCGCCTGCAACCCAACAGCTGTCAGCGTGCCGAGGTGTTACAAGCGGGAGACTATTTAGGGAGAGTGACTGGAGCCGTCTGTTTTATTTTGAACAAGCTAGAAGAGCTGCGCTTGCTGACCCCTGAGYGAAACGTTAAGCTGGCAGCCGCTTAGTCACAGAAAGCAGTGGGAAGGGGAACAAGAACAGAGACTCGTGGTGCCGGGGAACACCCTCCACCGGCTGCCGAGCCCGGGGCTCCGGCGCGGGGACGCGGAGCCACGCCGGAATTCCGAGGTGCGGACGCCACAGCAGGGAAAGGCAGCGCAGGGGAGCGCGGCAGGAGAAGCTCGACAGGTCGATGGCCTCGGTTCCTCCGCAGCGCCGCAGGTCCCGTCAGCACCTCGGCGCTCGTGAGCGCCCATCTCACTTTGCGGAAGGCAAACGGGGACAAAGACGCTTCGGTTCTGGCAATTCTCCCCGTCTTCTCTGTGCGTTCGCACCCTGGCAGCCAAGATCCCGGCTCCACGCGAGTCCCATTCCCAAAGCTCACCAGTACTGAGGCGGCTTTGCGAGTGCGAGTGCCAAGGGCCGAAGGCAAGAACAGCAGCGTGCTCCCCCATTCGGGTATACGCCAACGGGCAAATTAAAAGCAAGTCTCGCCAAAAGCTCACGTCCCACGGGACGGCAATATGGAGAGTTAAAGAAACGGGTTGGTTTTGCTTTTCCTGTGACCAAAGATTGTGAAAGTGAAACAAGAAGTGACGTTGGGAGCTGCTGCATGTGGAGCACCACAGGCCCCTCTCATTTCAGATAACCAGGARCCACTGTTGGGTCTGAAGACTTTTTTCTCAACCCATTTTAGACATCTGGAAGTCAAATATTCAATTTTGCTTATTTAACCTCTCAAAAGAGACAGAAAGACCCGTTCAGAGGMCAATTCCCCCCTTCTGAAACCACGTAACAGCAACAGGTCCTTGTGAGGTGCCTGGGCTGTGCTCCAGTAGTCATGTAACTTTAAAATACCCACTGTGAGATAGCACTGAATTAACCTTAACATGACTGAACCAGCCTCTGGAGGAGGACGGTAAAGGGAGGCACAGAAAATACCCAAATCTTCGGGAGTTTGGGTCATATATTTTGAGACTGCACTCTCCCCTCCTGCCAGCAATCCCTCCCCAGGTTCAAATGATTGATGACCACGACCAAGAGCAGATGACAGTCCGGCCTGGCAAATGTGAATGCGATCGGTTTAAGGATCCAAGGGGAAACGTATAGAGCAGATCGCTTGTCACTAGTTATCTCCTTTCACTCTTTAATAAGCCAGGTTTGCATCTTCTGGATGCAAAACGAAAAAAAGTTTGGAGTAGTTTAACATGTGAGTCAAAGAGTGGAAAGATTTAATCAGGCGGCAGGAACTTGGGCTCGAAATAGGCACACACACCAAACCCTGCTTTAACGGGAGATGCACCCTCTTCCACAGCACRTTTTATTCCAAACAGGAGAAGGGAGGTCAAGAATAGCCCGGGGATGCTTAAAAATAGGCTCTCTTTCAATTTTTACTAATTGCTACGGCCAACAGAAAACAAACAGAGCGTTKCAGAGCCCTGCGAGACTAAATGGAGGGGCACGAGCTGAAATGAGCCCTGCTCCCCTGCATCCCCCTCAAATCTGTGCACTGGGGAGAGCAGCGAGACAGGTCTGAGTGCTCGAGGAGACAAAGCAAACGGGACGCAAGTTTCTCCAAAAGGAGCCGGAGAAGTTGGCCAGCGCGCTGCTTTGCAGCTCACACGGAGCCTTTCCCAGCGCTCGGCAAGCAGCAGGAGAAGCACCGCGGCCGGAGTYTGGTAGGGCTGAACTAAGGTCTGCTCGGAGGGCTCGGCGCAGGAGGAAAGAAGCAAGGCGGGAGTTACCAGAGCAGCCGCCGGTGCCCGGAGGCGGCTCCGGTTCCCGCGCGCAGGTAACCGGAGCGCGGCCGGGGGCGAGCGGAGCGGAGCAGCCTCGGGGGCTTTGGGAAAGGGCACGAAACTTGGGCGCTCGAACCCAGGGGGTGCCCGGGGCGGGGGCCGCGCCGGACCCGTAACTCGGCCGGGGCGGCGCCGAGGCCCCGCGCCGGCTCGCGGGGAGGCCGGGCCGCGGCGGGGCGTTCCCGGGCGGCCGCCGCGGGCGGGACGGGCGCCGCTCCGCCGCCTCGCCCCGCTTCCCGGCGCGGGACCCCCTTCCCCCCCGGCGCGGGCTCCGCGCGGGCCGCTCCGCGGCGCTCACCTGCCCTCCCCGGCGGGCTCCGCGGGCTGCGCTGCGCTCCGGCCGCCGGGGCTGCGTGTTGCGCCCGTTGGCAAGTAACAGTCTCCAGGGCTACGGTCACTATGGCGCCTCGCGCCGGGTCTCGAGGCAACTGTTGCTACCCTCTCCCCCGACGTCACGGGCCGGCCCCGCCCGCGCCGCGCCCGGCGGTTGGCTCGGCGGCTGTCGGTCACCGCGAGGGCGGGGCGTGCTGGGTGCTGGCCAATAGGGCGGGGGAGGGGGCGGGGCCTGGAGTTGGCGCGCGCTTTGGCGCTTCAGCGCGGGGCGCGGGGGGGGGAGTGTGGGGGCCGTTATGGGCCGGGCGCCTCGTGACGGGGAGGGGGGGACAAAGGGGATAATACGGGGAACAATAAGGGGGGTACTGTGGAGAACGGAGGGAAATATGTGGGACAAGGAGGAGAGATGGGGCTGCAGGGGCCAGGACACTGCGGGGGTGCTGGAGGCTGCTGGAGAGATGGGGCAGAGGGAGAACCTGGGGCGAGATGGAGGTGAAGTGGCGGGAGACAAGATGGGGCTGAGGGGAAGGTAACAAGATGGAGGTGACTGGGACAAGATGGGAGTGAAGAAGCTGGGGAGAAGATGGGGGTGAAGAAGCTGGGGACAAGGTGGAGGTGACTGGGGCAAGATGGGGGTGAAGAAGCTGGGGACAAGGTGAAGTGGCTGGGGCAAGATGGAGGTGAAGTGGCTGGGGACAAGATGGGGCTGAGGGGAAGGTCACTAGATGGAGGTGACTGGGGCAAGATGGGGGTGAAGAGGCTGGGGACAAGGTGGGGCTGCGGGGCCAGGTGCAAGGTGGAGGTGACCCGACTGGGCACAAGACRGGCCTGAAGGAGGCTGGTGGAGAGAAGGGGCTGAGGTGACCTGGGCAAGATGGTGGTRAAGGAAAATGGTGTCAAAAGAAGCAAGATGAGGGAGCGATGGGAGCAGTGAAACTGGGGGAGAGAGGCCTGGGGAGGTGGAGCAGAGGAAGGGGCTGGGGTGCGAGGGGCACGGGGGCTGGTGCAGAAGGGGGAGGCTCAAAAACATGGGTGCTCTGGGGCAGCAGCACTCACTTCTGCTTTGGGAAAGGTGTCCGGGGATCCAGGAGGGAGATGAGTGGTGAGGACGAGGATTTCATTTTCCCCATCCAAAAAGCAGGCTGTCACCCGCCCATCCATTGTTTGTGATAGGAAATTCAGTGTTGCACTAGAAAATTGCCTTGGAATATGAAAAACAAACAAACAAACACACACACACACATCCCTGGGAGATGAGTTGTGCTCAACCAAGTTCGCATGAGACTGCTGCATTTCCAGGTGTGAGGAATTCCCGGTGTCTCATTTACTGCTTGCCTACACCCCCCMCACACACACACACCTAGTTACCAGATCCTGTTACGTGACAACGAGCAGGTGAGTTAGTAATTTATATTGCAGTCGCGTACAGAAGTCCTCACAACCAGTGATCCTCAGGCTGCACATTGCAAAAAAAAAAAAAGAGGAAAAAAAAAAAAAGAATATCCTTTGCACCAGAGAGTTGGCAGCTCCCAATAGATAATCGGTGAGAAGGCAGAGGAAGAGACACTTACACTGAATCCCCAAGAGAACTGAGGTAGTATAAAGCTGTTAGCTAGCAAACCAGGCAGGTATTATTAGATTTATTACTTTTTTTTCCACTTTAAAAAGTTATTTTTTGATATGAAGTATTAAAAAGTTCCTGCTGGCTTGTGGGTAAGTAACAAAACTCACTGGAAACAGTCTGCTTACGGATAAGCTGCATTTCTGTGCCCTCCATCCTTTCCACACAAGGACATTTGCCTGTAAACAGGTCCTTTGTCTCTCAAGAGTTTGTTGCTCCCGCTGCTTATTTCTCCCTACCTGAACTAATAATTCTCCAGGACATGAAAATCGTTTCCACAGCGACCAACTGGGAAGGCGCAAACAACAAACAGCGGATTACAGGTCTTGAGTGGCTGATGCAGGCGGCACGCGGTAATTCCCGCTCGGATGCAAATTCCCTAGAAATAACACACATTGCGGTGCTGCAGCGTTGCGTGCTGTTGCACGGCCCAGAACGCGCTGTGCTTGAGCCATGGGTGAAGTAATAATGGAGTGTTTAAAGAAAAATTCGGAGGATGCGATGGGGCGACCAGTAGAAGTTGTCACAAGGTACAAAAATATCTGTCAGCAACAGTCGTTTCTTGGTGGAACCACAAACACGGGTTTTAAGCTAAGCAAAGAAACTGTATAAAAGTGCTCGGTTCCAACTCGGGACTGCTTTAACAGGAAGACTTTCTTTTCCAGCAAGAAAGTGGAGCCAGGGAGCGGGTGCAGGAGACATCTACTGGCTGAAAGGACTCYGAGCAAGAGCTGCCCGGGCGCACACGCACAATCACGACTGCTCGGGTATGTGTAAGTGTCTAGCACTGCAGGTCATTGGGACGCTGCTTATAACAAGGTAAGAGCAGGGAAAACCCCACATTGCATCAGTGCCGGTCTGTAGCTGGGGCAGATGTAACTCATATTTTCACGTTGTTAGGGAAAGAGAGAAGCCAAGCTGAGGCTATGGACCCACACGTGGATACTGAGCGCTACACCAGATATTTTGGTCAAGTTTGAAGTGACCGGTGAGTCCTGCATAGCTCTGAGATGGCAAGGGGCATCACAGCAGTTTTTAAGGGAGGAGGAAGAGCTGCTCTGCTCCCTATGTCCTGCCCTGTTTCTTTTCATTCCAGCTTTACCATCCGCATAATGAAAGCTGAGATCTTACGGTTGGACAGTTCTGCCCTCTCCCACCCCATTTCTACATCTATTTCTCTCCTGTTGCATTTCAAGTTCTTCCCCTCTGTTCTGCTCCTGTGGGAGAGACCTTATTAATACATTCTCCTTTACATCAGCTTGTGATGTTTTTGAAGATAGTTCTCATATCTCCCCTCAGTCTTTTGTTTTCTAAAGTGAACAATGCTGAAACTTGAAATTTCCCTCTGTTTCTGCATGGAAAATCTGGGCTTTTCCTTACAGGAAGAAATATATAGGTCATTTTTCATCCTGTAATAATGTGGCAATTTATTCCTGCTTAAATACACTAATTTGCATTTGGTCAAACTGAATTGCATCATGTTTATTGCGGATCATTGCTGAAATTTCTTAAGAACACTGAAATTCCTCAAAAGTGCCTTCAATCCTTCCCAGATTAATATTTCCTGCAATGTGTGACTGCAGATCTGTTTCTTCAGCCCCAGCCCAAGATTCTCCYCCACTTTGTTTCTAGCTCTGTAAAGCACATGTGAAACACATTCTGATATATTCTTATGTTTTCAGAAGGGTGAATTATTGTATGAAGTCAAAACCAGAAGTTCCCTATCTTGTCTTACACTGCCAGCAGTATCCTGAAATGCTTAATAATGCCAAACCTAAAACTTYGATAAATTCCTGGAAATCTTGGAAGCTAGCCAGTTCCCTATGGCAAATGGGTAATCATCRCAGGGTTGTTGCTTTTAATTAGGACCTGTGGGTCACTGGGATTAATTTTTCCTCATTTCTTGCATATATTGCATAAACCAGTTCTCATTCTAGTAAAACTAGTCTTGTTTGAGGAAAGATGATGGTAATAGTTAAAGAGGAGAAGAAATGAGGCCTGTTCACAWGGAACCAAGTTTGCTGCAATTTAGCAGATACCCACACGAGGGCACGTTCCTCAAAGTGAATTGGAACACGGTAATCATTCCATCATCTCTAAGAACCTGTTCAAAGTGATTTGAGACGAAATTTTGACCAAAAAGAAGTGATATTTGGATGGAAGAAAATGCCTTGCAAGCACAAGACAATCTTTTGAAATTTCGTGTTTATCTATGGAAAATATCATAAGTTGGGTGGCTGAGAATTAMATTTTGAACTGTCAAACTATTCCTTTGAATTGTTTTATTGATAAAGAGTAAAGTTTCTCAGAGAAATGAAACAAAAATGCTTTGGGGCATTATTGCATGAAAAACACTTGGTTGTATTCAGCCAGCTGAAATGGGGAAAATCCCATTAGAGCTTTTTACTGTATACTGTATTGTATATTATACTGCATATACAGGCACAGGTATTGCTATGCAGGCACCAACCCATGTAGCATTTAAAACCTACCCAAAAGCTTTTGTAAGAAGCTAAATTGTCAGATTCATCCCAGTCCGTATCATCCTTACCTCCTCACCAGGGTCCTGCAGGCAGCCTGAAGTGGTTGCTCTCTGCATGCTCTTTACAAAAGYGTAAACAGCATCATCCAATGCAAGATAATATTGTCTAAACTGACTTTTTATATATATGAGCCACAACATTTAGATTACAATGATTTTAAATTGTGATGCAGAGGGGATAAGCTCTGTTTCTTCCTAAGCAGGGAGCTGCTGAAGAGCAGCACTTGAGTAAATCTCAGTACTAGACACTCCAGAAGGTGGTTTAAAGGCACTAGCAGCAAATTGAAACGCCAGCCTCTCCTGGTCGAGCTGCTCTGTCCTTCAGGCACCGCAGTGCTCTTCTTCTCATTCTGCTGGGTCAGTGCCTGCTCAAATCAGAGCCCCAAGAATGTAGTCTTCTGCGTCAGAAATYTCTGAATATGCTGCTGGTAGGAAAACAACTCTGCCCAATGCTTTTGCCTGGACTTGAAGGCTGAATCCATTGAGTGTAGCTGTTCCAAAGCCAGACTGSAATTTCCCAACAGCATCACAGCATGTGTCTTCTTGTGCCGATTCACTCTGCCTGCAAGTCTCTTCATCGTGCAAGTGATTTCAAGGCARTAATTGCTGTGATGTTACAGAATGCACTTTCTTGTCGTGACAGCCTATGAGAGCATTGCTTTSCTTTCAACCCCCTCTGAACTGAAAGGCAACACAGAAGAAGAGGAGAGAAAGAAAAGGTATTTCGTTTTGTTGTTTTTTTCCTTTTGGATGGCAGCAAGYATCACAGAATCACGGAATGGTAGAGGTTGGAAGGGACCTCTAGAGATCATCTAGTCCAACCCCTCTGTTCAAGCAGGGACACCCAGAGCACGGGGCACAGGGTCACATCCAGGTGGGTTTGGAAGATCTCCACATCACTCTTTACCCTCACCCTACTCCTGCTCAGTAGATATTCAGGGGAATACAATGGCAAGGTCACTTACAGTTGGACTTTGTGTGCCTTCTACATATAAAAATACTGCTTAAGACAAATGTTACAAATACCTAGAACAATTCAAACATAATTAAAACAAGAAAAATCAAACAGCACTACTTTGGAGTGGACCTACACACTTTGATTCCTGAGATAAACTGATAGATTTCCATAAACTGATGGAATGAAAGAGCTGAATCAAGAAGAAAATACAMTGAAAAGCAGTGAGAGGAGAAGAAGAGGGAATAAAGGGGAAGCTGAAGGCACCRGGGTGGAGATCTGCTCGCAGGGAAAACCATGTTTAGACACCTTGAGAACAGGCATCTGGATGGTAGTGACAGACATGACCTTGCTACGAAACAGGGACAGCAACAGCTGCAAGAGACGTCTTAAACAAGGGCCATGTTCTCCCTCCAAGTACATGACTCACAATAATTCTACCTTTCAAGAATATTTCACCAAAATACTGAAAAAGTTTCAGTAAAAAAGTAAAGCAAAATAAGGGCATTTCTTCGTAACCTCTAAGACTTTCAATAATCTATGAGATTCTGATAATTTTACTTCTCCTAACCTGCCTTTTTACCCTCTGTTTAGCCTCAGGCCAGTCTACAGCAAAGGGTGCACAACATTCTGGGCTACCTGTTTGCACTGCAGCCTGGTGACACTGGTACAGGCCACGTTGAGACTTAGAAAGTGCAATCTCAGCATTATGAAGCTGGGGACTGATGTCCTCTCGACATGGATGATGCTCAGGAGGTTCCTATTCTCAACCTCCTACAATTTTGCTAGCYAACTAGAAGCCCCCTTTTTTTCCATTTTTGTTTTTCTTTTCCCCTCTCTGGAAATTTTATCTGAGCAGAATTAAAGGACTAAGGGTTTATGTGGTGTTTAATCAGCCCCAGTTAGATCACAGCTGTTTGGAAACTCTGGAAAAAAAGCACTTCCATGCAATCCAGGCAGATGTGCAGCGCACACACCCCCCACCTAGCAGGGAACTGTTGCCTCCTCAGCTAACGGCAGCCAGAAGATGTGTTCACAACTTGGACATAATTAAATATAGTCGTATTATTTTAACTAAACCAATATACCTTATGTCAACACACCTTTTTTTATGGAGGCAATGTTTGTGCAATTATATTCTCAATGCCTGAATAGTCCTAGCATAAGTTTTTGATGGAACGTTTCAGTACTAGTCTGTAAAATACAAAACCCTGTTTCCAATGCAGTCGGTCCAATGACTCTCCCTGTGTTTCCTGGATAACCACAGGCACAGGGACAAGCTCGGAGCTGGCCAAGTCACCTGCCCGATACCCAGAATGAGGGGATGAACCAGCACGGATACTAGCACATTAGTCACTGTAGCAACGTTCACCAAGAAATCTTGACCCCCAAATGTGGACCAGGGCAGGCCCTAGGGGCTTTCGTGCAGCCTCCCCAGCCTCCATGCACGCTGGGCCCTGGAGGCCCTATGGGCTTCTGTGTGGTCTCTCCGGGCCTCCGTGCGCATCCGGACGGGGAAGGAGGGATCCCTATGGGCCTTCATGCGCCCTCCTCTGGCCTCCGTGCGCACTGGGCTGGGTGGTCCTTGCGTGCAGCCTCCAGGCCCTCCGTGCGCACTGGACCAGAGAGGCCCTCCAGGCCTTCATGCAGCCTCCCGGGGCCTCCACGTGCACTYGGCCAAGGGGGCCCTACAGGCTTCCGTGTGGCCTCCCCAGGCCTCCATACGCACTTGGCCAGGGGGTTTTATGGCCTTTCATGTGGCCTCCCCAAACCTCCTTGCACACCGGGTCTGGGGGCCACGCGGGCTTTCATGCGGCCTCCCAGGCCCTCCATGCGCACATGGCCCCGGGGCCACTACGGGCTTTTCTGCATCTGGGTCTCCTTGGCACTGCACCCGGGGGGCCCTACGGGCTTGCGTGCGGCCTCCTTGAGCCTCCGTGTGCACTGGGCCCCAGGGGCCATAGGAGTTTCGTCCTTTCTCCTTGGGCCTCCACGTGTGCTGGGTTCGGGGGCTCTTCAGGCTTTTGTACAGCCTCCCTGGTCCTCCATGGGTACTGGGGCACCAGGGGGGCTACAGGCTTTTGTGCAGCCTCCATGTGCCCCGGGCCAGAGGGAGCCCACAGGCATTCGCAGAGCCTCTTCGGGCCTCCGTGCGCACTGGGCAGCGGGGGCCCTACGGGCCTGCGCGCACACTGGGCCGGTGCGCTGTACTGCGATGCCAGTACTGGGATCTCCAGGCCCTCCCAATGCCCTGCACTGCATTACCCAGTGCCCAGCACTGGGGCACCCATCAAGTCCCAGCCCCCACAGAGGCACCCAGCGCCTTGCCCAGCACAGAGCAGCCAAGCTGATCCCACTAACCCCGTTCCCGCTCGCCCTGAGCCCCAATGCCAGTGACCAGCCAGAGCGCCGGTGCCACCTCCGTCCTTTACTGACAGCCGTGGCCTCCACACCAGGCACTTGGCCCGGGCCCCCCTGGCCACCCCAGCCGCCGCCGTGCCCAGGTCCGGGCGCTCACACGGTGGCCTCGCTCTCGGCCGCGGTGTCCTCCTCGAGCAGGCTGTAGGCCGCATGGCTCTGGAAGGGCCGCTGCAGCGGGTGCGCCAGCAGCTTGGCCATGCAGTTGTGCAGCTCCACGGCCGGCCCCGTCAGCGACACCTCGTACTTGTAGTTGGTGCCCTTGGTGTCCAGGCTGCTGAAGAAGGCGTACATCTCCTGGGCGGGGGGACACAGGGGACATGGAGGCAGGCTCAGCCGTGGAGCCACGGCACCCACCACTCAGCGCTCACCTTCCAGCTCGTCTCCTCGTCCTTGTCCTCAGCCCCRTTATGGATGTAAACCACATCGAAGAAGAAGTAGGGGCACTGCAGCATCTTCTGCAGGGGCAAGCGGAGCTGCGACGCGGCCCGGCTCCAGGAGCACCGCCGGAGCGGGACCCGCCGGTCCCTCGTGCCCGTTCCCACGCCGCAGCACCCACCTTCATGTGCTCGGTGGCGGAGAACTGGGGCGGGCAGGCGGGGCGGCTGAACACCAGGATGGTTCGCACCACGTAGGGCGGCGGGATGGTCTGCACGTTCTCCGTCACCGGCAGCTCGATCTTCTGCTGGCTGCGCCGGAGCAGGAGCTCAGAGGGGACGGGAACGCGGCTGGCTGGCACCACAGGGCCGGCACCATCCCCATCGCCCCCGGACTTAACCGGTTTTATGGGAAACGGGGCAGAGCTGGGCTTGGACAGAGAAGTTGCCCAGAAGGGGCAGGGGGTGCAGGGCAGCGAGGGGCAGACCCCGCAGTGGGCAGCGGTACTTACATGAGGTTGAAGAGCCCCTCCAGGTCTGGAGCCACAGCTAAGGACAGTCACTGCACACAGAGCCCATCCTGCGCCCCGGAGACGTTCCCTGCCCAACCCCGCCGGAGGCTCCCAGCRCTAAGCCGGGATCAGGAGCCGGAGCAGCCCCGCGGGCTCCCACAGAGCGGCAGCATCCGCGCGGAGCCGCCATCCGCGGGATCTGCTGCCCTCTCCCGGCAAAGGGCCCAGGAGGCCGCCGAGCCTCCAGCCTYGGTGCCCGCCGCAGGATACTGAAGGACTTGCACACGACGGTCTCCAGGTCGTAGAGGCAGCTGCAGACCTCGCGAGGGTCCGAGGTGAAGCCTGAGAGCTGCGAGAGGCCGGCATGAGCCGGGGGCGGGGGGACACGGAGCCGCCGGACACCCCCCAGCTCGGCCACCAGCCCCGGCCCGCTCACCCATGTGGCGTCGTTGTTGACCACGAGCAGCGCAAACTCGTGGCTCTTGTCGATCTTGTGCTTGGTCCGCACGAACATCTCGATCATCTTCTGCGAGATGTTGAGCGCGTTGGTCTTGGAGCTGCCGGGAGAGAGTCCTCAGCGGGGACCCCACTGCACCCGCAGTCCCCGGGGAGCCTGGGGCACCTCCGCTCACCCATTGAAGGACTCCAGCTTGGGCAGCGACATCTCCTCCGAGAGATCCAGGCAGATGATCTGCAGGAGCAAGGGCGGCCTAAGCGTGCGGCCCACGGGCACCCGCCACGTCCCCATGCCCGTGCCYGGCACTCACCACCTTCTCGGGGCAGTTGACGCGCGGCGTCTTCACCTGCACCTCGGCAGGGTGCGCGGGGCCGGGCCAGGCCTGGCCATCGGGGGCCACGGCGCCCGGGGGGCTCTCGTCGGCGCTCGCCGCTTCGCCCTCCCCCTCGCTGCGGTTGCCCACGCTGGCCTGGGCGCTCAGCGCCCGGTCCTCGGCGCCCTCGGGGTTGGAGCGCGTGCGGGGCCGCTGCTCGGCCGCCTTCTCCTCCTCCTCCTCGGCGGCGCTGCCCGGCTCCGGCGTCTCCATGGCTCCTCGCGCTGCCCCGGCACCCCGCTGCGGGCAGCCGTGCTCCGCTGCGTGCCCTCTCCTCGCGCCTCCCTGCCCCGCAGCCCCTGCTCTGGGCACCCCCACGCAC
>NW_020455517.1:654158-662558 GCF_003342845.1 Nothoprocta perdicaria
ACCCTCCCAGACCCCGACACCTGCGCATCTCCCTGCCCCCCCCCACTGCACCCTGAACTCCCGAGGGCGCCTGCACCAACCCCTGCACCCACGTGTCCATGCACCCTAAATACCCTAGTGCCACCCTCCGGCACCCATGCGTCGGCCCCCTGCGCTCCAGTTGCCCATGCACCCCCCATGCACCATCCCCATGCACCCTGAACACCCACGTACCCCCAACGCCCGCCTGCATCTCCCCCACGCCCACACCGCCTCCTCCGTGCCCGCATCGGCCCCCGCGCACCCAAAGGCTCGTGCACCCCTCTGCAACCCCCCCAAGCGCCCCCGCGCACAGGCGCTGCCCGCAAACCTTGCATGGGGGCGCTCAGCGCACAGCCGGGTGCCCAAAGCGCCCGGGGCTGCTGCGGTGGGTTGCGCAGGGAGCGAGGGGACACGGGGGGCACCCAGCGGGGACACAGGTAGCGCAACAGTTAAGTGCAAGAGGCTGCGCCGAGCTCGTCGAGGAAGAGGAAATCTCTGCAGGAACCAGGAATGGGAAAAGCCCGGGGGGGGCTGGGAGCGGCACGGCCCCGCAGCAAGCCTGGGTCACAAGGCCCCCGCGGGGACGGGGCCTCGGGACCCCCGTGGCCGCAGGAAGCAGCCCCCAGGGCCGGGCACCGGCTGGGATGGAGGAGGCAAGTGGGGTGTCCCATGGGATCAGCGCTGCTGGGGCACTGGGGGGGCCTGTGGGAGTAGCCCTATCCCTGCAGCAGCCGGCATCGAGGGAGATGCACCAGGGACACCCACCGCAGGGCAGGGTGCATCCCCCGGCCACGAGCATCCCCCGGCCATGAAGCATCCCCGCCTGGCGCGTCCCCCAGGCCTGGGCATTTCTCCTAGCCCAGGGCATCCCCCAGACCTGGCACCCCCCGGCCACGGCCTCGGTCCCAGGTCGCGGCTCCTGGGGCGGCTCCGGGTGCCAGAGCTGCAGCCCGGGGCCGTCCCCGGCCGGGCGCTCCGGCCGCGCGGGTCAGGGGCCGCGCGCGGGGTGGCCGGCGCCGTGTGCGTGCGCAGCGCCGCGCATTGTTCCCGCCGCTCGCAGGAAACCGCTCCTGCTTCCGCCACGGCCGCCGCACGGGCCGGGGCTGAGCCCGGCAGCGCTGCAGTGCTGCCCTCGCTGCAGCCTCAGCCTCGCTGCAGTGCTGCCCTCGCTGCAGCCTCAGCCCCGCTGCAGCCTCAGCCCCACTGCAGTGCTGCCCTCGCTGCAGCCTCAGCCCCGCTGCAGCCTCAGCCCCGCTGCAGTGCTGCCCTCGCTGCAGCCTCAGCGCCGCTGCAGCGCCAGCCCCGCTGCAGCCTCAGCCTCGCTGCAGTCCTGACCCCGCTGCAGTCCCAACCCCGCTGCAGTCCCAGCCCCGCTGCAGTCCTGACCCCGCTGCAGCCTCAGCCTCGCTGCAATCCCAACCCCGCTGCAGCCCTAACCCCGCTGCAGTGCTGCCCTCGCTGTAGCCTCAGCCTCGCTGCAGTCCCAACCCCGCTGCAGCCCCAACCCCACTGCAGTCCTGACCCCACTGCAGTCCTGACCCCGCTGCAGCCTCAGCCTCTCTGCAGTCCTGACCCCACTGCAGCCCCGACCCCGCTGCAGCCTCGGCCCCGCTGCAGCCTCAGCATCGCTGCAGCCTCAGCATCGCTGCAGTCCCAACCCCACTGCAGTCCCAACCCCGCTGCAGTCCTGGCCCTGCTGCAGCCCCGATCCTGCTGCAGCCCCAGTCGCTCTGCAGCACCGGCCCCGCTGCAGCACCAGCCCCATGGCCCGCGGGCACAGAGGGCCGAGCACCCGGCACCCACCGTGCTGSTGCAGCCCCTGCGAGGGGGGCCATGGGTCCTTTGTATCCACCCACTGTGGGGACATGGGGTGCACCCGGCCACCCCGCTCCACGTGTGCGCAACGGGACATGTCCCGCCCCAGCTCTGCCAGCCTGAATGCGGTTGTGGCAAACAGGACACTGCGTTGCAGCAGGACATCATATTGTAGGAATGCAGCTTTGCACCTAAATGCGCCCAAATGCACCCAAATTCACCCTGATGTGCCCCAGCCCCAGCTGCACCCCAGCCAGCTGCACCCCCTGCTTTGTCCCCGGCATGGCTGGACCCTTCTTGCTGGGCGCCATGGGCAGACGGGTGCACGTTCCCCGCAGCCCCCAGCACCTGAGACAGAGAAGGAGGCCGAGGTGGCGGCCGGGGGTGACGGGGACCCCCTGCCCGGCGAGGAGGACGTCACGGGGCTGCTGCCCCCCTGGCCGCACCGCACAGCGGAGCCGCGGCAGCGCCGGAGCAGCAGGTACCGCCGGGGACGGCCCCAGCACACGGGGACGCGTCGCACCATGGGGGGCCATGTGCAGCCCTTCTGCATCTCCCCCTTGCTGCCCCCAGGGAGGAGGAGGAGGACGAGGAGGGTGAGGAAGGGGAGGAGCGGCGGCCCGGTGGCGCTGACCTCTTTGCAGCCGTGCAGCAGGCCGTGAGCTCGCTGGAACGTGCTGTTTTCTCCCGGCACGGGCGTCCCCCGGCGCTCGGCCACGAGTGGGCACGGGCGGCCAAGGTGAGCGGCCGCGCGCGGGGCCACCCCGCCGCCGCAGCGACAGGCGGCACCGCAGCAGCACCCCGCTGTCCCCCCAGAGCCTGGAGGAGCTGGCCGCATGCGGGGCCGAGGGCCGCGGCGCCAGGGCCGAGGACGCGGCGAGGCTGCAGGAGGAGGCGGCGGCGGCGGCGGCGGGGCGGGCAGCGCTGCGGGAGGCCCTGGGGCGCCGCGACGAGGAGCTGAGCCGGGCGAGCGCGGCGCTGGCCGCGCTGCGCCACGAGCGGGACCGGCTGCAGCGCAGGGTGGGCACGGGGCGCCTCGCCGCGCTGCGCCGTGCCTGCTGTGCCCCTCCGATCGCGCTTCCCCTTGCTCACCCCATGGGCCCGCCAAGCTGCCCCTGCTGAGCGCCGCTGTCCCCCAGGCGCGGGAGCTGCAGGACGCGCTGAGCAGCATCGAGACCCCGTGCGGAGGCTCCCCCGTGCTCTGCAGGCCCCCCGCTCCGTCCAGCGCGGCTCGTGACCCGCTGCGGCGCGCGCGGAGCTACCACGGCGCCGTGTCCCGCAGGGAGCCCCCCGCCACGCCGCCCACGGAGCCCGAGCGGCGGCTGCAGCAGCTGCAGGGGTGAGCGGCCGCRGTGGGGGCTGCGGGGACAGCAGTGACGCGCTGGCGCTGACGCTGCCCTGCGGCTCCACCAGGCACTTGGAGCGGCTCCGGGCCGCAAACCARCTGCTGTCGGTGGCGCTGCACGACTGCAAGAGCCACTCGGAGCGGCTCAGCATGGTGCTGGGCCAGCACGAGGCGCAGGGCACCGCGCTGCGCCTGGCACTGCACTGCAGGTAGGGCAGCGGCGGCGGGACCAGGGCCCCGTGGGCTCCCGCGCCGGCGCTGAGCCCCATCTCGCTGCAGCGAGCGCTGTGTGGATGCGTACGGAGCGCTGCTCGCGCTGACGCGCGCCAAGCTGCACCCGGGCACCAGCAGCGGTGAGTCGCACCCGGGCGGGCGGTGGGATGCAGCATGCGGGATGTGAGGAGGCTGCCGGTCCCCTGCACGGGGATGCTGGTGCTCCGCAGAACCGCAGGGCATCCCCAGGTGCCGGTGCAGATGAAGGGAGCCTGCGCGAGCGGATCCGGCAGCTACGCGCGGAGCAGGCAGCGGTGCAGGCCTCGCTGTGCGCCACCCCCGTGCCCGCTGGCACCCTGGCCCGTCACAGCGAGGACATCCGCGCTCGGGCCGAGCGGGCGCTGCAGGACGCGCAGCCCCCGCTGGCCACCCCCGTGTCCCGGCCGGAGCTGGACAAGGCAGAGCTGCTGCTGGAGCTGGCGACGCTCAAGGTGCACGGGGCGAGTCGGGGCCGGGTGCCTGGGTCCCTCCACAGCCCCTTGCAAAGCGCTGCCCAACTGGGAGGTGACACCCCGAGGTGACGCCGTGTCCCCCCTTCCCAGGAGGCCATGGCCGACCTGCAGGTGCAGCTGCAGCTGGAGAAGACGCAGAAGCGGGGGCTGGAGGTGCTGGCAGCGGCGCAGGGGCCGCGCGAGGACGCGCTGCGCCTGCTGCTCCTGCACCTGCAGTGGCAGCGGGACGGGGAGGCCGCCAGCAGCAGCGGCGAGGAGGTACCGACGGACAGACCCCCTGTCCCGGGTAGACCCGGCCCCCCGGGAGGAACTGCTGGGGCTTCTCCCCCCGGGGGTGCTGGAATGTGGGGGGGATTACGGGGTTCATCCCCAGGGAGGGGGTCCTCGCCCTGCCCTGGTGCTGACCGGTGCCCGGCCCCAGCAGGATGCTGAGCCCGGCTGCACCGGAGCAGCAGCTCCCATGGACCCGGCAGGGACAACACAGGAGCTGCTGGAGGCGCTGGCTCGGTGAGCGACACAGGACAGTGCCACAGGGCACCGGGGGGCACTGCCCATCCCGGTGCCACGTGTGTCCCCCGCAGGAGCGAGGATCTGCGTGCGCGCACCCAGGCCCTGCTGCGCGCCCTGGAGCAGGCGAGCACCGAGAGCCACGTGCAGCACGTGCACTGCAGCGCCCTGGCCCGCGACTTCTGCCACGCGCACAGGTGGGCACTGGGCACGCGGGCCCRCACGCACCGGGTCCATTCTGTGTGCACCGGGTCCATTTTGCATGCACCAGGTCCATTCTGCRTGCACCGGCTGCACGGTGCCTCCCTGTGCACCCTGGCAGGGAGCAGCCCAGGACGTGCCACGCTCTTCTGCATCCCTGGCAGGCAGCAGCCCTGCCATGTCCCCTAGACGTGCCACCCCTTCCTGCATGCCCTGGTAGCACGGTCCTGTTCATGCAGCCCTCTGTCCCTTTGTGTCCCCTGGTTGTGCCACCCTCTCCTGCATGCCCAGGGTCCCAGCCATCCTCCCCGCCTGCCTCCCGCGCGCCCCCCTGTCCCCTCGCACCCTGACGTGCCGGTGCCCGCAGCGCGCTGGCGCTGGCGTACCGCGGCGCGCGCCGGCGCCAGGAGGCCCAGCTGCGGCGGCGCCAGGCGCAGGCGGCGGCGCTGGCTGCGCAGCAGGAGCAGCAGGCGCAGGCGCTGGCCCGGCGGCTGGCGCGCCTGGAGCAGCTCCACGCGCCCGCTGCCACCTCCACCAGCGCCACCTCCACCAGCGACACCACCACCAGCGAGACCTGCATCTAGGAGCAGCGCCCGCCCACAGCCCTTGGCGTCACCCGCCGCTGGCCACGGGGAGAATAAAGAAGCGCTTTGCCCTGGGATGAGGCTYGTGTGGCCAAGGCGCTGGGGTGGGGACAGCGGAGCAGGCAGGGCCGAGGCGCCACCGAGGGGCGGCCGGATGGGAACAAAGCCACCCCCAGGTGCTGATGAAGCTGTTGTGTCYTCCCCAACAAGGGATCCAAGGTGACCGAGGGGGCAGCGGGTCCCGCTGCACGTGCAGGAGAGAGGGGAGCAGCGGCCCCGGCTCGCTCCGGTGCGCCGACCACCGCCGCGGCGCCCGCAGCGAGCCCAGGCACAGAGCAGGCGGCCTCAGCTGCCGACGTCTCCCCGGGGAAGATGCAAAGTGGAGTTCAAGGCTCRCTGGATCGATATCCCAGCCCGTGGCCATGGAGAGCACAGGGATGCAGCAGGGATTGGAGGGGTGTGGGGCTGGGAGGCAGGGGGGCAGGCTGGGATGCAGGGAGGAAGCCAGGATGCAGAGCAGGGCTGCAGGGCAGAGATGCAGGGAAGTGGGGCAGGGATGTGGGGCAGGGAAGCAGGGAGACTAGTAGGCAGGGCAGGGATGTSGACAAGGATGCAGGGGTGTGGGGCCAGGATGCAGCTCAGCTCCCAGACCCCCCAGTGCCCAGAGCCCTGGGAAATGGGGGCAGCCCCACATCCCTGCTTGCACCACGACCCGGATCGCAGGACGACTTCCTGGCACCCCAGGGAGCAGCGCCGGCATGAAATGGGAGCAGCCGCCACGTGGGCAGCAGCCCCGGGCCTGCAGCGGCCCCCTCGCACAGCAGGGCACGGCACAGCACGGCAGAGCATGGCACAGCATGGCACGGGACAGCACGGCACAGCACAGCACGGCTTGGCACAGCACGGCATGGCATGGCACAACACAACACAACACAGCACAGCACGGCACGGCACAGCACGGCACAGCACGGCAGGGGTCCCGGCGGGGCCGGGCTGACCCGCGGGTTGAAGGTCAGGGCCCAGCGCTCGGTCCCCTTTCACATTCAAATGGCCCCTGGGTGCTTTGTGCGCAGGGTCAGGCTCCAGCAGGAGCCGCGTGAAAGGGACGGGGCTGTGGGGCTGCTCTCAAGGCCCCCTCCCTGCACCAGCCAGGGGCCCTGGGGTCTCCCCGTCACCCGCCGTGGCTCTGGGCCCAGCCGTGGTGCCAGCTGCCGCATGCCCCGAGCCTCTGCCAAGGACAGCGCGTGCCATGTGCTTGGGGCGCAGGGCCAGGCGTCACTGGAATGGCACGGCACGGTGCAGCATGGCAAGGCGCAGCACAGCTCAGTGCAGCACAGCACAGTGCTTTGCAGCGTGGCACGACACGGCAGCAGGGCACGGTGCTTCGCAGCATTGCATGGCACGGTGCAGCACGGCATGCTGCAGCACGGCACACTGCAACACGACAAGATGCTGTGCAGCACGGCATGGCATGGCACAGCATGGCACAGTGCAGCTCTCTGCAGCAAGGCTGGGAGGGCTCTGCCTGCCAATTTGCAGGTGCTGCCTCGCCAGCCCGCTCCCTGCCTCAGTTTCCCTGGTCACAGGGCAGCATCTCCTGCAGCCGGGGCCACAGGCCAAGCCCCGCAGTGGGAGAGCCCATGGGGACTGGCAAACTGCTCCCAGGGACTGCTCCAGACAGGAGTTTCCGAGCGCTGTGGGAAGAAGCTGGGAGCCCGAGGAGGAAGAATCCACGGCGCCGGCGGCGGGCAGCGGCACATCTGGCGCTGGGGCGGAGCGAGGGCGTGATTCATGCCCCCACCGGGGAGGGAGCGTCCAGCCTGGCCTGGGCGACGCCGGGTGGGTGCCGGGGGCGCGGGATCTGATATCCCGGGAATGTAGGGCAGGGAGCAGCCCTCACCGCGGCGCCCGGGCAGGAGCTGAGCAGGAGGAGAGCAGCAGCTCYGGCCTCAGGAATGCGCCCGGAGAGCCGGGGCTCAGCACCCTGCACAGGGCAGGATGGCTGCAGAGCACCAGGCGCTGCGGGGCCAGATCCTGCCCGGAGCAGGGCCCACGCGCATCCCCCCAGCTGCAGGACACGGGGCCCCTCGTGCCACGGGGGCAGTGGAGCAGCACGAGGAGGCAGGAATTCCTCCAGAGATCAAACGCCGTCGCCAATCGGCCACTGCAGACGCACRGCCGCTCGGCCGGGCCGCGAGCCGCCAGGGGCCGGATCCGATTTCCTCCTTTGTTCCCGGATTATTATTTTTTTGCAGGGGGCACGGGGGGCGGGAGGGAGCAGCGAAAGGGCCATAAATCACGGGCYGACAGCAGGGAAAGGGCAAGCGGGATGGGCCCGGTGAGCGGGAACGCCGAGGCGCCGCTGTTCTCACGCACTGCGAGGCTGGCCCCGCCAACCCCCTGTCCCCCGCACGCTGCGGTGGCCCAGGGAGCCCAGCCCCGCCGCACGCGCCTCCCCCCGCACCGGACTTCGTGCCGGGGGAGAGGCCGCAGCCGCGGGGGCAGCGCTGGGGAGAGAGTTTGGCCTCGAGGTGAAAGGCTCCGCACGGCGCCGGCACCGCGTGGCTCCCGGGTCATCCACCTTCCTGCGCCATGGAGCCCTTCGTTAATCATTAATGGCGCAGCCACACGCGAGCGCCCGGGCTCCCGGTCCCAGCGCTTCCTGGGGCCACGGTGGATACCGCTGGCGGCTCGAGGCACCCACGGAAACGGGCAATTCCCGCAAGGGACCCGGTGCCACCAAGGCCTCGCGCCACTTGCAGTAATTAAAGACCCCGTGGAGACTTTTGGCAAGAGGAAGGGATGCTGAAACCCAGGGCCCCTGTCACAGGGATTGCCCAGTTCGCCCGGAGCCCTCACAGTCCCGGCGGTGTCGCCTGGTCCTGGCATATGGCTCGGCTGCCCCGTACTTCGGGAAAGCGGCGCCACGGCCGGGAAAGCGGCACCATGGGCAGCGGTGGCCCCAGGGGACACAGCAGGACGGCGGTAGAGAACCACAGGCCTCCATCCCCACGGAGCCAGGAGCATCCCGCAGGCGCCCGGCCCTGTTTCCCACGGCGCGGTGCCCACAAACGCAGCCGCGGCAGCGCAGCGGCTGCCCCGCTCCTCCGAAGCGGCGGCCGGGGCAGAGCTGCCGCTTCATCCCGGCACCTCCCGGGGTTTGCTCCAGCCCGGCTGCCCCTCCGGGAGCGCGTCCAGCCCC
>NW_020455517.1:663213-680154 GCF_003342845.1 Nothoprocta perdicaria
AAAACTTGCTCAAGTCGCGGCGGAGGCGCCGCGGACGCCGCTCCATGCGGCGGCGGGGCCGGCGCTGAGCGGGAGCCATGGCCATGGTGGCCGGCGGCTGGGGCGAGCCCAACGGCGGCGGCGGCGGCGAGGAGGCGGCGTCGCCGGCGGGCGGCGGCAGCGACGCGGAGCACGGCGAGGAGGAGCGCGCCGGGGCGCCCGTGGACTGCGTCGTGTGCGGCGACAAGTCGAGCGGGAAGCACTACGGCGTCTTCACGTGCGAGGGCTGCAAGAGCTTCTTCAAGCGCAGCATTCGCAGGAACCTCAGCTACACCTGCAGGTAGGGCACGGGCCCCCGCGCCGCGGGGTGACACCCAGGGGGTCCCCGTGTAGCCCCCGCGGTGACCGCGGTGCAGCTCTCGTGGTGGCCTCGGTGCAACGCGCGGTGGCCTTGCTGCGGCTGGGCAGCACGGTTGCATGGTGGCCCTGGTGCAAGTCCGATGGTGGCCCCAGTGTGGCCGGGCAGGGGCCTTGCTGTGGCCTTTCGGGGGCTCCCCAACATCACTGCTTGGTGGCCCCAGAGGGGCTGCGCCAAGGCCCCTGGCATCGCCCCAGCGCAGCTCCACGGTGGCGCTGGCACCATCCCCCTGCCGTGGCCCCGCTGCAGCTCCGGATCCATCCCGGCTGTGCAGAAGTGGCCCCTCCGCCCGCGCATCCCCAGCCCCGAGGGGCGACATGGGGCACGAAGCATGGCCGGGGAGCGAGAGTCTCCTCCGACCCGCTATTAACCCCCCCAGGCTGCTGCCTGCGAGCGCCAGGCCTGGCGCGAGCTGCGCCGCGGCCACGCTGCCCTGGGGAAGCACCAGCGCGACAGCGAGGGTGACTGTACTGGAGGTGTCACCAGCCATCGCTTGTCTCCTGTGAAACCTCTGGGCCCTACAAGGAGGCCGGGGTCGCACACCCGCTCTGGCACCGGGCTGCTGCCTGGCTTCCCATCACGGCACATTTTGGGGGTGATGAGGGCTCAGAGGGCACCAGCAAGCACTGGCCTCTGCTCACCCAGCCCGGTGGCTGCAGCACCCCGAGTCCTGCAGCACCCCGAGGTGCTGGGAGCAGCTGGCGCGGCGCCGCGGAGGCGCCCGGCGGCTTTGACCTTCGTCGCCTGGCGGTGAGATCCAGCTGGGAAGCGGCGCAGAGCTCCGTCCGCCTCCGGCTCCCGCCGCGCTGCTCCCAATTGCGGCGGCCTAGATTCACGTCCTCCCCTGGGTGCCAGTGGCTCCGCTGCCGGTGCCAGCTCGGGGCTGACGTCAGGCGGGGGCACCCGGCGCTTGGTCCCAACGCCCGCGGGCTCTGCAGTTGCAGCCGCTCAGGCAATATCCCCCAGCGCTCAGGGTCCCCGCGCCCGGGCCTCCCTTTGCCCACCCAGCAGCAGAAGTGGAGGTGCCCGTGGGTGCTGCAGGGCAGCGGTGCAAGGAGCCCTATCCACAGGCAGGGCACGCGGATGCAACCAGCAGCTCCGAATCGCAGCGGGAATGAAGGGAGCTGAGCCCTGTGCATGGCACCGCTGCCCTCGTGCACGGCCCTCGTGCAGGCCACATTGCTGCTCGGGCACCTCTTTAAGGAGCTGTGGGTATTTTCCCCCGCCTCACTTTGTGCTTGTGAGCAATTTGGGGCACCGCTGGAAAATGGCTTTCCACACGCCGAGGGCCCGGGATCGAGGCTCCCGCCTCGCCGCGGCAGCCGCCAGCTGAGCTGCTCTCATTTGACTACTAAAAGTGAGCTGGGTTCAGAGCCGCTCTGGCACTAAATAATTACCCGTTCTAATTATATAATTAGCGCCGTGTCTGCCTTTTGTGCTCCCGCACTTTCCCAGGCCGTCAGAGCCGGGTCGGGCACGGCCGCGGGCACGCGGGGTGCCCAGGCCCTGGCGCCACGTTGCAGCGCGGATCCGCGGGGCGCACGGGCACGGAATGGGGCGCTGCCCTGAGCTCCCGCCTTCCCTCCGAGAGCTGCTCCGGGCCGCACGTTCCCGAGCACGGCGGTGATGTTGGGGCCGAGTTAAGCCAGGCTCGTGGGAACGCGGCCTCGCTCCGCTCCGGAGCTGTGCGGGAGTGCGGCCGCTGTGTCCGTGTTGCCGCACGGCCCTGGCCCTGCCCGCAGGCTGCCGCTGCCGTTATGGGCCTTCATTTTATGGCTCTTTCACTGGTATCCCCAGGCCTCCCAGCCCGCCGCCCTCCTCCCTTCCCATGTCCCGTTCTGTTGCTCCCCCTTCCCTCACCAGATTCGTCCCCAGTCTGGAGCTGGGCATTCCCAGGGGCGTTCCCTGCAGAGCCACTTTGCAGGCATGGGGTTATTCATGCAAAAATGTCCACCCGGGGACACCCCTGCCTGCAAGAAATGCTGAGCTTGCATCCCGTATCCTGGATGGCCGGCGCGTGCGCGGGCCCCTGGAGTGTTCACGGGGGCTCTGGAGTGCATCGTCACCCCAAAACCGCGCGGAGCCCCCATGCAGCGGGGACACTATGTGAAGCTCCGCAGGGCAGCGATGGATGTGCTGGGAGGTGACCCATGTCCGTGCCGGGGTCACACTCAGCCCTGCCCTCCCGGAGCAGCTGGAAGTGCCCAAGCCCGTCGGACAGGGCTTTGCTTGGCCCTTTCCCTCCGCAGCCCGGTGCTCCCCTAGGAAATAGCTGGAATTCCTCACGCGCCTGCCGAGGAGGCCGGAGCCGGGTCACGGCCGGGGCCCGGCTCACGCACCCGCCTCTCTCCTGCAGGTCCAACCGCGACTGCCAGATTGACCAGCACCACCGCAACCAATGCCAGTACTGCCGCCTGAAGAAGTGCTTCCGCGTGGGCATGAGGAAGGAAGGTACCGGCAGCGCCGGGAGCGCGCGGGACACGCGGTGGGATGCTCCGGCCGTGCCCGGGCTCGCAGCGCCGCCGGCAGCGCCGCCGGCCCCTCCTTGCTCCCGTGGGCCTGGGCGCTGGTGCTCCCGGGGCAGCTGGTGTTTGTTTGGAAAGCCGGAGCCTGGAGCTGATAAGGGGACACACCTGGAGCCGCAGCCCTGGGCGGGCGAGAGGTCGGCCGGGAGCACTGCCAGAGCGAGCAAATCCCCGGACACGCTGTGCCGTGCCCTGCCGTGCCCTCCGGCCTGGCAACGCCGCCGCTCGCCCTCTGCTCCCCGGCACCCTCTGAACCCCAAATGCTTCCTGGGTGGCTGCAGACAGGGCTGCCTTTGGGGGCCCTGATGGGAAACAGAGCTCTAGCGGCCAGGGGGCTGCTGCCAGCTCTGCCGCGGCCCCGGGATGCTCCATTAATACAGGGAGCAGGGGAAGGATATGAGAAGCAGGACAGTAATTCCCTTCTTTCCCGAGGAGCCGGGATGGCGTTATTGCCACTTAGCATGATTTATAGCTCTCATTTAAGTGGCTCGTGAACAGCTCATAAATTAATTACCAGGGACTGAGCAAATAGTGGGCGCTAATGGGAGAGGGGGGGAGCTGAAAAATGGCCCTAGGTGAACACAACTGGGATGGAGGAGCGCCCAGGGGTTAACGACGCTTCCAAGATGGACGTTTTATTTGCAAATAAATGATTGTTGCCACGGAATGACCTTGGGCAGCAAGCGCAGGTGCCAGCGAGTGCCCTGCTGCAGTGCCAGCATGGCCTGGCGTGGCCACAGCCGCAGGGCTCCTGCGACTGTGTCCTAGCCCAGCGTGGCCATGGACTGGGTGAGTTGCCTGGGAGCTGCTGGTGGCTCAGCAGGACACGGATGGATCGGAGCGGGTCCTGCCGGTGGCTTGTGCCAAGATGCCAACTCTCGCTCCCAGAGTCGCTGAGCAGGAAGGCTGGGATGCAGGATACAGGATGTGGGATGCAGGAGGGCTAGGATGCGGGAGGGCTAGGATGTGGGAGGACTGGGATGCGGGAGGACTGGGATACGGGATGTGGGAGGGCTGGGATGCAGGATGCCATCCCCGGCTCACACAACCCCTCTCCCCGCTCAACAGCCGTGCAGCGGGGCCGCATCCCCCCCAGCCACTCCAGCACCAGCCCCAACACCCTGCCCAGCAGCGAGTACTTCAACGGGCAGCCCGTGTCGGAGCTCATCTCGCAGCTGCTGCGCGCTGAGCCCTACCCGGCGGCGCGCTACGGCTCGCAGTACGCGCAGCAAGGCAGCGTCATGGGCATCGACAACATCTGCGAGCTGGCCGCGCGCCTGCTCTTCAGCACGGTGGAGTGGGCCCGCAACATCCCCTTCTTCCCGGAGCTGCCCGTCTCGGACCAGGTGGCCCTGCTGCGCCTCAGCTGGAGCGAGCTCTTCGTGCTCAACGCGGCGCAGTCGGCGCTGCCGCTGCACATGGCCCCGCTGCTGGCGGCCGCCGGCTTCCACGCGGCGCCCATGTCGGCCGACCGCGTCGTCTCCTTCATGGACCAGATCCGCATCTTCCAGGATCAGGTGGAGAAGCTCAACCGGCTGCAGGTGGATTCGGCCGAGTACAGCTGCCTCAAAGCCATCGCGCTCTTCACACCCGGTAGGTTGCTGCCACCACCGCGGCTGCGCCTGGTCTGTCCCAGGAAGCCACAGGCTTGGAGAGGGGACCGGGGGAGCAGCTGCTTCCCAGAGGAGCAGCTCATCTGGGAGGGTTTGGAGCCAGGGCTCCTCTGGGAGGGTTTGGAGGTGACTCCTGCTCCTGTTTGCAGCATCTAAGTGATCCCCAGGGCCAGATCCAGGCTGCTTCCCAGAGCCCGGCTGGGAGCTGCCCGGAGGTGACAGCCTTTAATGACCCTAGTTGGGGGGATGCGGCTGTGCGAGGCCTTGGGGACCCCTCCCCACTGACCACCCTGTCCCCTTGCAGACGCCTGCGGCCTCTCGGACCCGGCGCACGTGGAGAGCCTGCAGGAGAAGGCGCAGGTGGCCCTCACCGAGTACGTGCGCTCGCAGTACCCGTCGCAGCCGCAGCGCTTCGGGCGGCTGCTGCTGCGGCTGCCGGCACTGCGCGCGGTGCCCGCCGCCCTCATCTCCCAGCTCTTCTTCATGCGCCTCGTGGGCAAGACGCCCATCGAAACACTAATCAGGGACATGCTGCTGTCCGGGAGCACCTTCAACTGGCCCTACGGCACGGGGCAGTAGGGCTGCGCCAGCCCGGCACCACCAGCGAGCTTGTGGCGAGGCCGAGCGCGCTGCCGCCCGCCGCGCTGCCTTCGGACGCTGAACTTTTCCTCGGACGCCTGGGCCCCTGGGCTCCAAGCAGGGCAGAGGGACTTTGGACCGGGCCCAGGGGTTATTCCCAGCGTCAGAGCCAGGCCCTGACCCACTGCCTCCGTCTTGAGGGTGGATGTCGGGAGGGAGGCGCAGGGATGAGGCTCGGAGCACCGGCTCCGGCGCAGGCAGGGGGTGGCCGAGTCCTTCTGTGCCCAGCCTGGCCCCCAGGACTGAAGCTCTGCACCCAGCTCCGGCCTCGCACTTTTGCTGAAGCATCTCCAAGGCCGGAGCGGGTGCCGGGAAGCCGGGAGCACCCAGCCCTGCGTGACACTGGGGACAAAAAATGGGGTTTTGCCCCCAGTTTCCCCTCCCTGCACCCCTGGTGCCCACGGCTTTGCCCCCTCCAGGCTGCTGCTCACTCGCTTGGTGCATGAGAGCATCCCCTCCATGGGCATGGCCTGCGCCGGGGGGCTCCAGGGACCAAAGTGGGGGACGGGGGCAGAGGATGGGCCCGGGGGACAGCGGAGCCCCTCGTGAGCCCCCCGGGTGCTGCTTCTCAGGGCGATACTGTGCAAACAGGCGAAGGCAGGATTAGGCGGGGATTTGTCATTTAGATTGATTCACTGCAGATATAATCCTTGTTCAATGATACTAAACAAATTAACTGAAGTCAATAAAGATGTTTCTTACAATGCCGGGGCGCTGGTGTGAAAGGGGGGTCCCTGATGGAGCCAGCTCCAGCGGAGGGACATGCCTGGGGAAGGACCCTCAGAAAGCAACAACTACCCCAGTGTCCCTGTGGTGAATGGCTGCGGCCGGACGGATGCACAAGGAGCTGGAGCGCGGACGGACATGGAGCACGGATGCATGCGGAGCGCTCCTCCCTCTAGCGGACACTGCAGCCAGAGCAGCCCTGCACCTGCTGCACGCAGATCCCGGGTGCAGGAACCTCCACCCACTGCACCAGCCCCAGTGCAATCCTGCCCTCGTTGCACGTGGACTGGGATGGAGGATCCCCAGTGCAATCCTGCCCTCSTTGCACGTGGACTGGGATGGAGGATCCCCAGTGCAATCCTGCCCTCSTTGCACGTGGACTGGGATGGAGGATCCCCAGTGCAATCCTGCCCTCSTTGCACGTGGACTGGGATGGAGGATCCCCAGTGCAATCCTGCCCTCSTTGCACGTGGACTGGGATGGAGGATCCCCAGTGCAATCCTGCCCTCGTTGCACGTGGACTGGGATGGAGGATCCCCAGTGCAATCCTGCCCTCCTTGCACGTAGACTGGGATGGAGGATCCCCAGTGCAATCCTGCCCTCGTTGCACGTAGACTGGGATGGAGGATCCCCAGTGCAATCCTGCACCCAGTGTACGCAGGGCCCCAGTGCAGAATCCCCAGAACAATCCTGCACCCCTTGCGGGATCCCTGGAGCAAGTCTGCACCCCTTGCCTGCGGAGCCCAGGTGCAGGACCCCTGCACCCACACACCTTCCTGTCCCCCGAGAGCCCTGGACGGGGAGGGCGTGGGAGCTGGGCGCACGGCCGGACGCCGAGGAGAGCCCTGCTCCAGGTCCCTTGGGGAAAGCTCCAAGGTTGATGATTGAATCTCGCCATGGTTCCAGCCTCGCTTCCCTCGCGGGGAGGCCCGAGGGGACCTGCATTCCAGGAGAGGCCAGGGGTGCTGCTGGGCTCCCAATC
The DNA here is from genome assembly GCF_003342845.1 of Nothoprocta perdicaria. Classification (NCBI taxonomy): domain Eukaryota; kingdom Metazoa; phylum Chordata; class Aves; order Tinamiformes; family Tinamidae; genus Nothoprocta; species Nothoprocta perdicaria. The sequence continues at coordinate 670,096 of NW_020455517.1, forward strand.
CAGGTCTGGCCCAGCCCTGGGCCCTGCAGCATCCCCGGTTCCCGCAGCATTCCCGGCTCCCGCTACTGCGAGCCCCAAGAATGCTGCTGAGACGACAGCAGGGCCTTGGAGCCAAGGTAGAGGGGCAGGTCGGTGCCCAGGGAGGCACATCCAAGGAATCCCACAGCTTCCTACAGCACTGAGACGGGTCCCACAAAGTGCCGTCACCCCTAGGGTTCACCCTGCCCAGCAGCACCCAGCTAAAATCAATAGATACACTTTATTCCTTACAAAAAGGACCAGGACGCAGCTCACGCCTCCCAGCCCGGGACAGCGGCCACAGGGCCGGCCCCGACGCCAGGTCCCACCGCATCCCTGCGCCTGCAGCCCCCCCCGTGCCTCCCAGCCGCAGCACCGGTGCGGCCAGCACAGGGTCACCCCTGTGCCCGCGCAGGGCGGGAGGGACGCGGGGCCTCGCTTGCAAAGGGCCAAGGCACGTGGCGAATATTCACAGTGAGTGGCGGGGAGCAGCGGGCACGGAGCCCGCCCAGCCCCTGGGCGGGTTGGCACCAAGAGCACCGGGGCTGCTTCGGGGTGTGTTTCGCTTCTTATAAAAAGGAGGTGCAAAGTGCACCTGAGTCTGTGGGGGTGCCCGGGGCGGGGGGGGCGCAGGCGCTACCCCCGCGTCTTGTCGTAGTCGCTCACCATGCGCTTGATGTGGAAGAGCTTGTTGCGCAGCGCTTTGCTCTCCGCCTTCTTCGTCTGGTACTCGGCGCTCTGCAAGGCAGCGGCGGGTGCCCGTGAGCCCGGGGACAGGGACGTGACAGCGGGAATGGGACAGGAGGGATGGGAGAGCCCAGGCACAAGGGGTCCATCAGGGCCAGGGGTGCAACCCAGGCCAGGAGCAACCGGGATGGGAACGGGAAGGGGACAGCATTCAGGCACAGAGGAACCCAGGGCGAGAGATCACACCTCAGGGTGCTGCCTCCACCACCATGCAAAAGCAGAGCCCCATTCGGGTCCAGATGCAAACCCCGGAGCGCCCCGGCACCGCACGCTCACCCGCTTGGAGTCCTTGAGGCGGTTGTACTCCTCGGCCACGTCCTGCGAGAGAGGGCGTCAGGGGACGCTGCGCGCACCCGGGCAGCGGGGGGAAGGAGGGGGTCCCACCTGGTACTGGGCGCTCTCCTCGGCCAGCGTGTCCAGCTGCTTGCTGAGCTGGGCCAGGCGGTCGTTGACACCGTCCATCTCGGCGCAGAGCCGCTTGTAGCGCCGCAGGTCGCTGTCGAACTCCTGCTTGTACTTCTGGCGGGTGCCGTCCGAGGCGATGGGCGGGTAGAGGCTGCAGGGCAGGGTCAGGGCGCCGCCGTCCCCAGGGACGCGCCAGCTTCCCCCCGCCGGCCCCAGCACCCTCACCTGGCCCAGCAGTCCCGGTCGCGCTCGTCGCCCGACTCCACGGCCGTGGTGTAGTCGGTCTCGTACTGCGACTCGTCGAGCTCGGGGTTGCGGCGGCGGCGGCGGCCCCGGCGAGCCGAGGGTTTGCTCGGCTGCTCCCGGCCCTTCTCCGCCACGGGGCTGGTGCTCAGCGCCCGCTCGGGCTGCTCCGCGGCGCCCAGGGAGCTGCGCGGCGAGGGCGCCGGCGGCATCAGCACCGCCGCAGCCTTCATCCCGCCGCCACCCTCCTCCTCCTCCCCGGCTCACCTACGGCCGGCGCAGCTCTCGGGGGGGCCGTAGCCGTTGTGTGACGGCGGCGGGGGGTAGCTGTAGGACGGGGCGCTGTAGGGGGGGGCCTGCACGGGGCTCACCGGCTTCTCCGAATAGGCCAGCGTGGCCGTCTCGTCCTGCACGCTGGCCCCGTCCGCCACGTTCTTCACCTGCAAAGGGGAGGGTCAGGGTCAGCAGCACCGAGCGGCCCAACGGGGGCACGGGGAGCTGGCGGGACTGCGGGATTTGGGATGTTGGGAAGGACGAGGAAGGCTGGGGGACGATGCAGCCGCCCGCCCGCCTCGAGCACTCGCCGCATCCGCCGTGCCGGGGCTGCTCCGGCAGCCGCGCGCCCGGCCGGCCTCCCGCCCTCCCCTTCCTTCCTGGCATCCCGCTTGTTTGTGCCGAGGACGGAAGCTGGTCCTGGCCCGGGACAGAGCAGCAGCCTTGGGGACGGCAGCTGCAAGCGCCGCGGTCACCTCCTGCCACCAGGAGAGATGCCGCGAGCGAGGGACGGACGGAGGGAGAGGCGCTCGGGGCCACAGCTGACGCCCTCTCGAAGGTCACCTCCTTATCTCGCTCCGTGCCATAAGCTGGGAACGTGACGTCCCAGGGTGGATTTGCAGGTGGCGGTGCCCGCGGCGCTGGGCTGGGGAGCAGCGCGCGGGGTCCCGGCTGCCCCGCGGTCACACGGGCCGCGGCGGCCGGGAAATGCTTTGCAAGGGAGGGACGTTTTAGCACAAATAAATACAGCAGAACAAAAGGTATTTTTGCAAAATGATAAATAAACACTGCAGCGCGGGGTACGCGCGGACACGCACGTACTGCAGAGTCGAACCCCAAACGTGCAGCCTGGCCCCAGGTTTGCAGCAAATACTTAGGGTAAATTGCTGTTATTCCAGCTGGGGAATTATTCTGGCAGGGGAAGCCCATGCCCGCACCGCGTCCCGCGTTAATCATTGACGAGACTGAAACCGAATGGTATCACCGTAAACGGCACGGCGAGGTAGGCACGGCACGGGGAGCCGACGGAGCCGCCCGGCCCTGGCGTCCGGCCCATCTGATGCAGCCCCGACCCTGTTTGTCTTTCGGGGAGTTTGCGCCGGGCCGGGCCAGCCCCGTGCCCGTGTAATCACGGCCCGGCCGGGGCGACAGCGTCACGTGGAAGAAGCAAGGGTGGCCTCAGCGCCGGGACCTGCTGGCCCCGCGCACCGGCTCGTCCCGACGGCGATAACGCGGCACTGGGACCTGCTCCAAACCCTCCCAGCCACGTCCAACCCCGGGAAGAGCCCCAGGATGCTCCCTCTGGCTCCCGGAGCCAGCAGGATGCTCAGGACGCCCTGGCCAGCGCTGTGCTCCCACTCACCCACTCCTCCACGTTGGGGCCCTCCTGCACCACCGGCACCTTATCCCAGTAGATGTTTGGCTTCCCGTACTTCCAGATCTTGCTCCGCGTCTTGTGGGCGAAGAAGCAGATGAGGCAGAGCAAGATAACGATGAGGAAGCCACAGACGATGGCCACAGCCTGTAGGAGAGGCAGGGGCTGAGATATGGGGGTCCCACAGTGCCACCCCGCTATCCCGCACCTAAACCCACGAAGGGGGCACGGTCCCGGTCTCAGAGCCCCGAGCAAGGCAGCAGAGCCCGTGTGAGGTGCCCTGCGTGGGGAAGCCACAGGGAGCACAAGGCTCGCTGGGGACTTGGGGACAGTGAGGATTGGGGGACAGCAGCTGCATCGCAGAGCCTGCTGGCATCCAGCTCCGCTGCCTTCCCGGCAGCCCGGCCTCGGGAGCAGCCGTGCAACAGGGCTGGGGTCCCAAGAGCCGGTTCCCCCCGGCCGCACTGCGACTCGGGACAGCGCTCGGCCCCGGCGCGCGGTGGCAGCAGGCGGTGACCGCGGCCCCCCCGCCCGCTGCTCCCGAGCAAAGGAATGTGGCGCGGCCAGCCAAGCCGGCCGGGAACCGGCCACGCCGGTCCCACCCAGGCGCCATGCACCATTTTGTCCGAAACCCGCGCTGTTGGACCTCGCTCTGCAGCAGATCCCGGCTCCTTCCCCACGGAGCGCGCACACCACAAGCTGGGAGAGCCAGCGGGACCCCCGCGAGTCAGCCCGGAGCCGAGCGCATCCCACCTCCATCCCCATCCTCCCCTAGGAGGATTCAAACTCCATTACAGCCAGAGGCACCAAAGCACCAGCTCCCACCAGGCACCTCCCCATCCCTCCCAGAATCTCCCAGCCTCTCTGCCCACCCTGGTGCCGCTCTGCGCATCACACGGACCCCCGGCGCTCACCTCCTGGGGGTCCACAGTGCAGTAGTGGTACAGGTACTGGTTGAGATAGGTGCCACTGCTGTACACCTGGTTGCACATGGCCAGCAAGGGGCTGTAGTAGTAGCTGCTGGTCATCTGCGCCTGGGGGTTCACGCCCATGATGTAGACGATGGAGGCGATGAGCATGATGAAGGCCAGCACGGCGGAGGCCACGATGACCACCAGGTAGAAGCGGCGGGAGCGCGAGCTGCTCGCCTTGCTCACGCTGGCCACGAAGAAGCCCAGCTGGGCCAGGAAGCAGAGCACGGACATGGCGATCATGAAGCCATTGGCCGCCCGCGGGTTGGTGACACCGCTGTAGTAGCCCCCGTAACCATAACCGTAGCCCGAGCCGTAGCCGAGGCCGCTGCCGTAGTAGCCGGTGCCGCCCAGGTAGCCGCCCAGGCCGCTGCCGAAAGTGGAGCCGTAGCCATAGCCGTATTCCCAGGCCAGCGTGGAGGCCACGCAGGCGAAGATGGCGATGCAGAGCAGGATGACGATGGCCTCCAGGATCCTGACCACGCCGGGCGGCGAGCTCCACTTGTAGAAGTGCTGGGGCACGTCCTCGATGTAGTAGGAGCCCGGCGGGGGCGAGTGCACGCTGTAGCCGTAGCCACCCGTGGGCGGCCCGTAGCCTGTTGGGGGGCCATAGCCCGTGGGGGGGCCATCGTAGGGCTTCTTGCTGAACATGGTGCCGGGGGGGTCCAGCAGCCGCAGGGAGCCTGGGGAAGAGAGGGACAGAGAGTGGGGACCAGTGGCACTTCCCCAACCCCAGAGGGGACTTTGGTCCCTGAGGTGGCACCCAGAGCCCCACGCTGCTGCACAACGCCCCACGGCACAAACCCGTCCGCGACGGCAGCGGCACCGGGGACGTTCTCGGCACCGCAGGGAGACGCAGCAAAGCCGGGCAGGCAGAAAGGGGGAGACAAATTCCCTTGCTGGTCCCTTCAGCAAGCGGCTCCGAACCGCCCCCGACGCCCCAGCCATGGCCATGCTGCTGGCTGGACCCGCCTGCGCAAACCCCACACAAACTAGGAGCTGTTTCGGGAGCTCCGCTCCGGCCGAGGGCTGCTGCCAAGGTTTGCAGAGCCCGGGAGAAGCTGCAGGACAAGTAGCTCGCGGGAAGCGCGGCGCCGCTCACAGCAGGCTGGGTGCCCAGGCAGGTGCCCGCACTCCCCTGCCCAGCCCTGCTCCTCTTCTTCCTCGTCCTGGGCCGACACAAAGCCGCCGCACTCCATTTCCACACCAAACAAAGGCAAAACCGCAGCCGTTCAGGGCTCATCCGAGCAGCTCCAACAGCACCAGGTGCAGGTGTCGGAGCAGGGACTTCTCACAGACCCCAGGCTGAGCCCCCCTTGTGCTCCCCATCCCCTCAATGGCTCTCACAGAGGCTTTGACCTAAATCAAGAGAAACGGCCCCAATGGAGAGCAGGAAACAGGTGAGGGCTGAGCGTGGTGGAAACCTGAACCCCTCCATGGGAAAACCTATCCGTCCCACAGCTCCAGGGACGGCATCGGGGCCCAACGGAGCTGGGTGATGTCACTCTCTGTGTTGCACCCCCAGCCCTGCGAGGGCCCCCAGGGAACAGGTTGTTTATTATTCCCTAAGCTGCAGCTGAGACAGGACCCCAAGCTGGGAGATTCCAACCTGATCCAGGAGGCACCTCCAAGGGGTTTCAAAGGGCCAAGGAGGATGCGGCCTCACAGCAACCCTGGCTCCATGATCTGGGGTGGGGGTGGCTCACAGCACCCTAGATCTAGGAGCAAAGCCCTGCTGCTTTGGGGCTGCAGAACCTCCCCCTGCTTCCGAGCACTGATCCGATCCGGGACTCTTTCAGCAAATCCCCAATGCCTTCCCGAACCGCAGCACCCCCTCCAGAGCCGCTGCCAAACCACCACTCCAAAGCGATTAAAACCCTGCAGAACCGCAGCCAAAACCGCTGCGGCCACATCCTGCAGCCACCTCCCTGCAGCCCTGCACCGACCCACGGGCCAGGCCACCCCGGCCACCGCACGGACAGCGGCTCCCGCGCAGGGACCGGGAACGGACCCGGGCTCCCAACTCCTTTCCCAGCCGCTCCTCCCTTTCCCTCGCTGGGTTCCCAGTCTCAGGTGTCCCGCTGGGAGCCCCGGAGCTCCGGCCGGCCCGGGAGCCCCGTCCATGGTTCCCGACGGCGCGGTGCGCAGAGCCGCGGGGAGCCCGAGCCGGCGCCGCTCACCTGGCCCGGCCGAGCCGCCGCTCCCGCCGCTCCCGCCGCTCCCGAGCAAAGTCCGGCTCCCGGCCCCGCTCCCGGCCCCGCTCCCGGCCCCGGCGCCGCCTCCTCCCGCCGCTCCCGGGGTCGGGGTCGCCTCACGTTCAGGGGAGTGTGTGTGTGTGGGGGGGCTCCGGAGTAGCGGGGACCCCAGAGCCGTGGGGTTCCCGGGGCGCCCGGTACCGTGGGAAGCGCGGGGCAGGTGGGGAGCACGGAGCCCGTGGGGACCCCGGGGCCGAGGGGAACCCGAGGTGCCCGGCTGGGACCCCGGTGCCAGTGCGCACCTCCGGGGGAACCCCGGGGGTCGTGGGCGCCCCTCGCTGCTGCGCCGGAGGGCGGCGGGAGCCGCGGCGGGAACGCGGTGCCGGGGGTGCCCCCGCCCCGCAAGGGCCCCTGGCGCGGGGGGACCCCGGTTCGCGCGGCCCGCGCCGAGCCGCGCGCGGAGCCACGTACCTGGCGGCGCCTCCGCCGCTTTGTTCACCTTAAAATGGCAGCCGGGCCGAGCGACACGGCCGCGCCGGGCGCTGCACGGAGCCCGGCCCCGCTTCCGCCTCCGGGGGGAGCCGCCGCCGCCGCCCGGCCCGGCCCGGCCGCGAGTTTGCGCGTTCTCAGCCGCCCGCCCCGCGCGGCTCATTCAAGCCGCGGGGCGGGGGGGCGGGGGGCTGCCCCTGCCGCTCCCCCCGGCGCTGCCCGACGACCTGGCGGTTGCTTCACAACTAAACTTCGGTTTCTTGTCTTAGAAAAGAGGGGACTCAGAGGTGAGGGCACAAACCCTGCCCCTTCGTGGTCCCCAAAGCTTCCTCCTGGCAGTGGGGGACCCCCCAGGGGCCATGGTTCTGCTTTCCCGCCCCCGGAGCAGTGGTGCAGGGGCTCCTGTGAGTGCCAGGAATTGGGGTGGGGGGCCAGGCAAGCAGCTGTGGACCTGTCCCCATCACGGCTTCAATCCTTTTCCTCAATGGTGACCCGGTACGGAGAGGGGAAGAGGAGCATCCACCACATTAACCACATCATCCGCCTTACCCATCCCTACAAACACACCCTGCTTTATTTAAAACAGTCCTGGCTTGGTCTCTGGCTGCAGCCGCAGCCCTGAGGCGGCTGTGCGGCCGAGCAGCGCCTGCCCGCGCAGCCGTGGCACCCGCGCAGCCAGCACGTGTGTGAGCGCAACCTCCCGGGGCTCCCCGGTGTGCAGGAACGCCCAGAGCAGCACCCCAAGGTACACATGGACTCCACTGTCCCGTGCAGAAACCCATGGGCTGCTCCCAAATTGGGGTGGGAGTCCTGGCCGATCCAAGTGGGAGTCCCCAGGGATGAGGCCAGAGCAGACAGCGATGGGGAGGGACCTCTCCAGGCTCAGAAGCAAACGGAGCTCTCGGGAGCAGCATGGTCGTACTCGCGGATCCGGGACTTGATGTGCAGCAGCTTCTTCCTCAGGTAGTTGCAGCGCTCCTGCTTCTCCAGGAGGGACAGGCCCTGGGTCTGGGGGAGCGGGGGCCGTGGGCAGCGGGGCCGGGGGCTCCAGGGGCTCCGGCAGGCTGGGGCTCCCACTGCTCCCCGTTACTCACCCTCTTCACTCTGACGTAGTCCTGCCAGACATGGGTCACCCTTTGCTGCTCCTGCAGGCCCAAAGCAGCACTGAGGGGCTGGGGGGCTCGGCTGGGGGGGGCTGCACCCATCCTGGGTGTGCAGAGCCTCTCAAGCAGAACTCGGGCGCAGAGCATGGGGTCTCCCAGCCCCCCGGCTCTGCCCGCCCACCCTATTCCCAGCCCGCACTGCCTCCCCCCAGGGCGAGCATCCCTGCTCAGCGTGGGGCCAGCGGGAGCCTTGGGGCCAGCGGGGACCTCGGGGCCAGCAGGAACCTCGGGGGACGTTTCCGCTCAGCAGGAACGGGAAGGCCGCGCGGCAGCTCCCGCTGGGGCCGGGCTTCCTGGCAGGACGGTCATGGCTCTGGCTCTCGTTCCTGCTCGGAGCCCTTGGAGGGTCTGGCCAGCGGGAGCAGAGCTTGCAGCCCCCTCTCTCGTTGCACCTAAGGCAAGCTCAGCGCGGGCTGTTCCACCTAAGGCAAGCTCAGGCCGGGCTCACCTCCCAGCGGGGCGCGCGCCGCGGCGCCCGGCTCATGAGCGCGTCGAGCTCGCCGAGCGCGCGCCGCGCCGCGCGGAGCCGGCCCCGCAGCTCCCGGTACTCGGCGAGCTGGTCGCAGAACACGGCCTTGTACTGCTCCCTCTGCGGCGCGCTCCGGATCGCCGGGTACTTTCTGCCCGGACCAGGAAGACAGGAATCAGTGCATGGAACTGGGACAGGCCCTTGAGCCGGGACCTGGGGAGGTGGGCGAGGGGGCCCTGTCCCCAATTCCCCTGCGTTCCCAGTGCATGGAGCAGGCAGGCGTTGCTTACAGCACATAGTCTGGGACAGCACGGGCCAGGGACATGGAGCGTCCTGGAGTCTCCAGCTTCTCCCCATGGGTGGGTGCCTCATTCCCTGCCTGGGAGGGCCCCATCTCATCCTCAAAGACAACGTGCTGGACCTGGGCATGCGGAGGCTGCAAGACACACTGGGGACAGCATGAGGCCGGGTGACCCCAGAGCCCCGGTCACTGCTTACAGCCCCATTGGGACCCCAGCCCCATGTCCCCCCACCAGGCGCACTCACGTGGGTGCCCCGGCGCCGCCGGGCTGCCTCGTGTCGCCACATCTTGATGCAGACGATGCTGCTGGCCAGGTAGAGCAGCGCGGTGAGGAAGAGGAAGACGAGGGCGGCCGCCTGCCCCCCGGCCAGGCGGCACAGAGCGCTGAGGAGGGGGCCGCCAGCCAGCGGCGAGGAGCAGAGCCCCCCAAGGGTGACAGTGTCCACGTAGGCCCCCGCGGCCGCCACGTACAGGAGGAAGAGGAGGGCATGGAGGGCCGCCTTGGTCGGGGGCCACCAGGCCGCCCGGAGCAGGACGCTCCGGTGGTAGGAGGTGGCGCTGAGTCCCAGCAGGACGGCGCTCAGCAGCCAGGCCACGGTGGCCACCACGAGCACGAAGGGCATCAGCGGGGCTCCCTGGGCGCCCCCCCAGGCGGGCAGCTCGCCAGTGAGCCACGCAGCGTCGCGCTGCACGTAGGCGCAGACGCAGGCGAAGACGGTGCCACCAAAGAGCAGCTGCAGCCCCCCCAGCACCCGCAGCAGCCCCGGCCATGATTTCATGGGGGCCAAGTGGGCGGGAGGGGGCGCCGACGGCTCCGGCTCCATGTCCTGCCCCCCGTGCTGGTCTGGCCCGGGATGCTTGGGGAAGGGAGGCTGGGAGGGCAGCACGGAGCCGGGGGCACCTGCGACCCCCGCGGTGGCTCCAGCACTGGGCTGAGCTCAGGGGGCACCAGCTGGGACCCCCCGGTGCTCCCCCCACCAGGCTGAGCGCGGAGGGAACCGGACCCCCCCCAGCACAGAGGCACTTCCCGACCCCCTCCCTGCAGGAGCCAAGACCCCCTGGTGGCCTAATCCCCCCCCCCCAGCGCCCCCTCCCCAGCCCGCGGGCCCCGGCGCTGCCTCGGGCTCCTGCTCGCCACGCGCCCCCCGGCTCGGCGGTGATACCTGCGCTGGGCCCGGCGGCACCGCGGCCTCGGTGCCGCCCCGCCGCTATCGGCCCCCGGCGGCCGGTTAAACATTAACGGGATTGGCCCCGTTCCCGTGCTCCGGGGAGCGGCAGGGGGCACCAACCGAGCGTTGGGGGGGTCCCGGGACCCCGTGCACCCCATGGGGCCGAACCGCCCCGCTCCCCCTGCACCTTCCCGCGCTCCCGCTGCCCCGAGCTCGGGCTCCGGTCCCCAGCTGCACCCCC
>NW_020455517.1:680492-684250 GCF_003342845.1 Nothoprocta perdicaria
CCTGCCCCCACACCAGCCTCTCCCAACCCCTCCATGTCCCCCGACGTGCACCGCTGAGCCGGGCTGGGCCCCCTCCCATCCGCCCCCTCAACCTAGGGCTGCCTGGTCCCGTCCGGATCCGCTGCCGGAACCAAGCGTGCGCCATCCACCCCCCGGCCCGGGGCTGCACCCGCTCTCCCGGCCCCGCACAGCACCTGGGCGCCGCGGAGGCTGCGGCGGCTCCCGGGCTGGGCGCGGGGACGCGGGCCCGGTGCCAGCACGGTGACCCGAGGACATCGAAGCATACGGAGCTTTACAGAACAAAGCTACTGAATCAGCCACACGATGGCCAGACATGAACGGGGTCCCGCGGGCGTCACCCGCTGTCCGAGGAGGCGGAGGGGCCGCCCGAGGGCGAGCGGCGGCGGCGGCGCGCGGGCGGGCGGCGCGCGGGGGGCTGCCCCAGCGCCTGGCCCACGAGCGCGGGCAGCGCCCGCAGGCTCAGCCCCAGCGCCTCGATCTTGCTCTCCAGCGCCCGCAGCCGCTTCTCCAGGTCCTCGTTGCGCTCCTGCAGCTCCGACACCAGCTCGTACATGATGCTCTGGGTCTGCGGGAGCGGGAGCTTGCAGGGCGCGCCGGGAGCGCGTGGGGCTCGTGCCCAGGGGAAGAGCCGCCCCGCGGGCACAGCTCACCTTGGCCAGGTCCACCAGCGTGTTCGCCTGGTCGTGCAGTTTCCGCTGCTCCATCTTCACGCTCCGCAGCCTGCAGAGGGAAATGCCCCGGGGGAGCAGGATGAGCACGGGCCGGCCCGGCACCCCCGCGGCGAGCATGCACGCGCGGCCAGCACGCGGGGGGGGACTTACTTCTGGGCTCTGCAGGGACGGGGCGGAACAGAGACAAAACACAACAGCAGGTTTAATAAGAGCGCGGAGAGCACACGGAGCCGCCCCCCGCCGCCCCCCACCGCCCCGGCGCCTCTCGGCTTTTCCCCCACACTGGAGGCACCCAGGGCTGCACTGGAGCGGGTGCTGCCGCAGGGACCTGGAGCAGGGAACGTGGTGCCACCAGCAGAGCTGGCACTGACTCTATGAGAGAAAAAATCCCCTTCTCCCAAATTTGGATTTTTGTGGTTTTTTGTGGTTATTCAAATACAAAAAAAATGCTAAAGCAGGAGGGGGCTGGTGGCACTCGCTCGGCTTAGGCTTGCTCCAAGTCCCGGGGGTTTGGAGAGCTCGGGAGCGAGCAGCGCGCTGGGGGCACTGGGGCAAAGGGCTGAGCCTCGAAGCGGGCGGGAGGCTCGAGGCCAGGGCGAGGGGCGGCAGGGGGGCACACGGGGCTGTCCCCGCGCCAGGGCGGGCGGGCGGGCGCCGCGTACGAAGCAGGTAAAGGTTTGGCACTTACTGATGGATGGCTTGGAGGAACTTACGCTGGTGTTTCCGAACTTTGGCATGGTCGATCTTCTTCACCAGCTTGGTGTGTTTGTAGATGAGCCACGTTTCCCTGAGTACGTTGGCGGCCGCGTTTTTCACCTGCAGGGACAGACACGGCCACGCGGGGGGCTGCAGGCGGCGGCGGGCGGGGGTCCCACGCGCGGCCCCGCGCTGGGGGGACTCTCACCCGCTTGGTGAGCTGCGTGTCCATCATGAAGTTGTGCACGTGCTTCTCGGCTTTGGTGAGCTCCAGCTTGCGGGCGACGACGGCGACAACAAGGGCCGTGCAGCCAGCACCCTGCACGCGGGGCGAGAACCACCCGGGAGGTTTGCCCCTGTGCGGGGGCGGGAATGGGGACCCCCCCTCTTCACGCCGCGGCCGTGCTCACCATGATGCCGGTGAGGAGGCAGACGCCCTTGCCGCAGTACGTGTGCGGCACCATGTCACCGTAGCCGATGGAGAGGAAGGTGATGGAGATGAGCCACATGGCCCCCAGGAAGTTGCTGGTCACCTCCTGCTTGTCGTGGTACCTGCCAGAGACGGGGGGCAGCACCGTCAGCCCCGGCCTCCTCCGGCTTTGCAAGGCAAGGGCAACGCGGAGCTCTTGGACTCGCCCCGGGCACCGGCTTCCTGGGACACTGGGGTCTGCAGGAGCTGGTGGAGCTTGAGCCGAGCCCTCGTTGGGGACGGAGCCTCCCGGCCCGGGGGTGCCACAGCAAACCTCAGCCCTCCTGAAGCTTTTCCCAAGGATCTCCAAGCATTTCCCAAGGATCTCAAAGCACAGGGCATGATTCCTGGCCCCAGGAGACCCCCGGTCCCCGAGGCCGCGCTCTGTCCCGCAGCACGCGGCGCGGCGCCGGCTCGCTGTGCTTTGAGATGTCGTGGCCAGCGCCACGAACGCGGCGGCTTCGCTCCCTGCTCCCGGGGCCGGGCGGCCGGAGTCGCTGAGCGCGCGCTGGGATGGGGGCCATGCAGGGAACAGGATGGGGGGTGGAAAAGAGAGTGAGGGAGGAAAGCAAAGGGAAAGGCACCAAGGGGAACAAGCTGGGTCGGACCAAGCGTGAGATGAGGAATTTAGGATTGCTGCATCCCTCCGCCCGGCCCTGCAGATCCTGGCCCTCCCATCCTCCCGCCCACCGCAATCTTGGAACCTCAGCCGACCCTGGGGGCACTGGGGGCGGGGGGCACCAGCCCCACCATCCCCTGCATCCTCCTCAGCCTTCCTCACCCCTGCCCTCCCCTCCTCATCCCAGTTCTCCCAGGACTTCCCAGGCACTCGGACTGCGTCACCGGAGAGGGAAAACCTGGAGCAAGGGAAATTCCTGGCATGAAAGCTCTTTCGAGCCAAACATCTCCTTCCTGGCCACCTCGGACCACCCCTGCTCTGCTGGGGTTTGTGGCTTCAGTGGTGAAGCTGGGGCAATAGCGGGGGCACTAAAAGCCCCCGCCTCAGGCACAGGGACCCTGGTGACTGTAGTGGCTGCTGCAGCGTGGGGCAGAGCGTGGGGAAGGATCCGTGCCCCAACACACGCTGCCACGGGTCCCCTGCGCCTGCGTCACCACGGCGGCACAGCCTGCAGCCGGGCCGGCCTGCGCCTCCGCCCCACGGCGATGGGGTCCCCACGGCGCCAAACCAGGCTGAGGTTCCAAGGGGAATGTGCTGCGGCCCCTTCCAGGATCCCCGCACACCCCCCGGCCCTCCCGGCCAGCTGCAGCTAATCCTAAATTCCCGGGAGCACAAGCCTGGGGTAGGAGGGACGTCCCGTGCAGGACGCGGCTCTCGGTTCCTGCGGTGACTCACAGTTTGTCCCTGCGAGCAGCAGAGCGGTCAGAGAGGGAAAACAAGAGCAGTTAATGAGCAGCCCGGGGCGAGGGCAGCGGCGAGAGGGACGAGCGCAGCGAGGGGAGCCCACACCCGTCCCCTCTGCACTGTGGCTCGTCCCCAAGGCCCCCCAGTGCCCCTCAGCGCTCGTGCCTCCAGCTGGGTGGCACCTCTGCAAAACCCCGCGGTGGCCACAGCCCCAGGGCAGGTTCCGCTGGTCCAGGACAAGGTGCCAGGGCCAGGGGCCGCTTGGCGCCTCCAAGAAGCCTCTCCCCGCGGGGCTCTGCCCGGTGCATCGTCGCGTGCAGCCCCCCCACGAGCCCCCGGGCGGGCACCTCTCGCACACGCGGACCGTCCAGGCGGCGATGATCCAGGAGGAGATGCTGAAGACGAGCAGCACGGTGCCGGGGCAGATGGTCATGAGCGTCTTCATGACGAAGCGCGTGTTGAAGTTGATCTTGTTGAGGGCGCCGATGCTGCGCGACGAGGCGTCCGTGAAGAGCTTGCTGTGCAGCAGCATCACGCG
>NW_020455517.1:685830-688683 GCF_003342845.1 Nothoprocta perdicaria
CCCCCCAACACCGGAGCCCCCCCATGGCTCCATCTGAGCCCTGCGCACCCCCCTCACTCCCTCCATGCCCCGCCGGGCACCCCTCTCATCCTCCCGCACTGCAAACGTGCACACACGCCCCCACGGCGTCCCCATGCACCAGCGCTCCGTCACACCCCCATGCACCCCCCGGCATGCATGCCCTGTGCCCGGTACCTGCTGCTGCTGCTGGCGACCAGGGTCCTCAGGGGCGCCGGGGCTCGGCGGGGGCTCTGCCGGTGGCCGGAGGGCCGGGGGCCATGGGCTTCCCTCCGCGCCTGGGCCGAGAGGAGCAGGGACGTCGGCACAGGCAGCACTGGCGCTGCGGGCACCCCGGCTGCACCATGCCCGGGCGGGCAGCTGAGCCCTGGGGCTGGGGGCCAGCGCCGAACCCACCTCCCAGCCCAACGGGCATCTTGGATAGAACCCCCCGCAGCTGCCCGTGCAGCCCCCGCCGCAGCCAGCGCAGTGCCCTGGCATGAGGAGCCGCGTTGCACAAGCCGAGCAGCGTGGGCCTGGTGGCACAGAGAGCCCTGCTGTCGCCCTGCCACATGGGCGTCCCTATGGAGCCACCGCAGACCCACCACACGCACATCCTCACAGAGCTTGCACCAGCCCCATGGCACAGGCGGCCCCAGCGAGGGCACCGCAACCCCGGGTGCTTCCCCACCGCGCTGGGGCTCCCAAGCTCGGCTGCACCAGCCGACCTGGGCACCCGGGCACCGCAAACACCTCCCGCCCCGGCCGGGCGCACACGGAGCCGGCAGGACCTGGGGCCGCGGTGGCCGCCCCCAAGGCACATCCCTGCGCTCGGGTGCACGCGGGGCCTCTGGAGCCTCTCCAGGGTTGCTCGTTCCCTCTCTATTCTGCCAAATTGATTGCAGGGAAATGGGCCCCGATTGCCTTTTAATGCCCGGCTGCGGTGGGATGGAGCAGGCAGGGCTGGCCTGTCAGGATGGCACTTCCAGCAGGTCAGCAAATGTCTCAGCTCCCCGAGTAGGGCCACAAGCCCCCAGGACCCTGGGGACCCAGCACCCTGACCATGTAACAGAGCCTGTGCCGTGGGGGCCGTGACAATGGGCTCCTGCACCCAGGGGCCTTGCGGGCAGGGGACACAGGTCTGCACGTGGTGGCTGTGCAGCAGGTCCAGGGATGCAGCTGGGGGGACAGGGAGCAACTGCAGGACGATGGAAGGGACACGCTGGGGCTGCATCGTATCCTCCCCTGCGCCGAGCAGCACGGCCGAGGGCCCCGGCGTGGCCAGGACGGGCACAGGGGTCCGTGCACTGCCACCCTGCACCGTCCCCACGGCGGCCAGCGGGTGCTGGGGGCTGCGGACCCCCCTGCCCCGATCAGCGCCGCTGCCTGGGAGCAACTGCAGAGGAGGAGGGTGCAGCTAAAAATAGAGGCGGGCGGCCAAAAAGCTCCCGGCTGGTGATTTATTTATCACCCGCGCGCTAATTCCTGCCTGGGATCCACAGGGTGGGAATGGGGGGCAGCCGGGATCCAAGCTGGGGTGCCAGGGGCTTGGGCACAAGCACCCCTGGCCCACGGGTCCAGCCCTCGCGCGTTTGCGCTGCAGAGGGCCCAGCCGTCGGGGCCGCCTGTGCACAAGAAGTGCGTCACATCCCGACCTGGTCCCCGCAGGGCCCCGCCGAGCTCCCCACTGCCAGCCCCGGCCATATGGCAGAGGCTGGACGGCAGCTGCCCGTGCCGGCGGGATCCCCCGCTCCCACAAATGCCAACGCCATCTGGGCCGGGTGCCACTGTCACGGGCTGAGCCTGGGAACACGGGACACTACCAGCGGCCTTGGGACCCTCCAGCCTTGCTGCTCATGGTGGCATCCTCTGCCCCGCGGCCCCAGCCAGGGTCCCTTCAGCTGCGGTGCTGCCAGCACAAGGAATTGCCTGGAGCTTCAGCATCGCCCCGGAGACCTCCTCTGAGCCCTACCACAATAGGATGGCTCCAGCTGCTCCATGTAACTGGAACCCCATCCCACGAGAAACACACCTCGCAGGAACCCTGCATCCTGCAGGAATCCCACATCCCAGGGGAACCTGCATGCTGCAGGAACCCTGCATCCCAGGGGAACCCCACAACCTGCTTGAACCTGCATCCTGTGGGAATCCCGCTTCCCATGGGAATGCCACATCCCACGGGAACCTGCATCCATCAGGAACCCTGCATCCTGTGGGAATCCCGCATCTCAGGGAACACCGTGTTCACCCCATGGCTCTCCAGGCGCCACTGCCAGTGGGCAGAGCCCTCCTGCCCCGGCCCATCCTCCCCGCGGCCGCATCCAGGCGCCTGCGAGCCCCGGGGTGCAGAGCGGGCACCGGAGCCTCCCCGGATGGAGCCACCGCGCGAGGGAATCCCCGGGTCTCCCGGAGCCCAGAGGCAGCCCGGGCCTCCCCGCCGCGGGGGGACCATCCTCCGCATCCCGGCGCCAGGGAGGGGGGTCCCCGCGGCCGCCACTGCCGCCGCCTCCGTCCCCAGACAAAGCGGCGGCTCCCGCCGAAGGACAAAGCGGCTGCACCGGCCGCCCGGCGCCGCCGCCGCGGAGCCGCAACCGCGGACACCCCGCGGTGCCCCGCAGCACCCCCAGCACCGATCCGACCCCCCCCAGGGGCCCAAGGTCGCGGGGAAGGTCGGCGCGGGGTCCGCGGGGTCGCTGCCCGAGAGCCCCCTGCGATGCCGCCCGTGCCGGGGAGGGGGTCCTTGCTCCGGGGAGCACCCGGGGCACCGCAGCCTCGGCTGCTCGCGAGGGGCATCCCCGGCAGCGGGGACACCGCGACCCCCCGCACCCCCGCGGCTGCCGGCATCGAGGGCGCCCG
>NW_020455517.1:689078-690860 GCF_003342845.1 Nothoprocta perdicaria
GGGGGGATGTTATTTTTAGCCGCGGAGAGTCATTCCCGGCGCATCCGCTGCGGGGGCGCGGGAATGCCCGGCACCCCCCGCTCCGCTTCCCCGCCACTCCCCCGCATCCCAGGGCATCCCCGGCCCGCACCCCCCCGCGCCGCCCGCGCCGCGGGACGGGGCGGCGCGCGAGGGGGCCCCGCCGCCCCCGGTCCCCGCTCCCGCCGAGCCGCGGGGTCCCGCGGGGTCCCGCTGCGGCGGTTATTGCTATTCCGCTCACTCGCCGCTCTTGCTGTCGCCACCCTGGGCCACCCCCCGGGCACCGCAGCTTTTGTCTGCAGCTAAATTTAGCTGCCGCCACCGCCTCCAACGCGACCGGTGCCGCAGCTGCGGGGCCGGGGCGAGCACCATCCCGCCCCGCTCCGCTTCCTCCAACTTTCCCCCCTGCCTTTCCCTCCCCAGCACCCTTGGCACTCAGGGGTGGTGGATGCAGAGCCAGGGCGGCCTCGGCCCTGGCACACGGGCAGCACAGAGCCCTCGGCCTTGCGCTGCAACCCGTCCCCTGCACGGGATGCGGCGCCCGCTGCACGTGCAGATTCGGGAACCGGGGCAGCCTGGGGGGTGGCAGTGGAGGGAGGGTTGCCGTGCAGCGCGCCCATGTGCTGCATGGTGCAGTGAGCGCGTCGGGGGGAGCCGCGAGGCGCGGGGCGGGCAGCGCAGAGCGTGGGTGGACGCCGGCGCCAGCTGCACTCCCGCCCGCAGCTCCCCGCACGCTGCCTTGCCGAGCAGGGGGGCGGCCTGTGCAGGGCGGGTGCAGGTGGCCATGGATGGGTGCACATAGACGGGTGCTAATGTGCGGGCACGCAGGACACCTCTGCACAGAGCGGCTGCGGGCGCGCTTCGAGGAGTGCGCGGCAAGTGCGCTTGTGCATTGAGAGCAAGAGTGTGCAAAAAATCCGTGTGTGTGCACCGGGGTGCACGGGGCTCGTGGCGGTGGGGGCGCATACAAGGGAACATATGGAGGGCTTGCAGCGTGCACGAGTGTGCAGGTGTACAACATGCAGTGCATAAAGTGCCGTGTTCCTGTGCACAGGGTTGGCGAGCAGTGGTAAATGCGCAGCTCTGTGCGTGTATGTGCAGGGAAGGCACATACATGTGTGCAAGAGGGTGCACGAGTAGCCTCCACAAGCGGACGCATGCAAGGTGTGCATGCACAAGGGCCCTGCATGTGTGTGCACTGCAGTGCAGCATGCACAGGGGTGCATGCACAGGGGTGCATGCACGGTTCTGTGTGACGGTGTGTGCGCTGTAGCGCAGTGTGCACAGGGGTGCATTTGGTTTGCAGGACTGTGCGTTGTTTGCAGGGGGAGGTTTGGTGCAGAGCAGGGTGAGCAACCCTACGTGCACTGGAGGTGTGGTGGGAAGGCGAGGTACAGAGAGGGAGAGGGGCCTGGTGCAGGGTGGGCTCCACGGTGCAGACAACACGTTGTGCAGCATTGTAAGGGGTGTGCTGCAGAGGGAGATGTGAGGAGTGCATTACAAGGGAGTCATTGTGCGGGATTGCAGGGGGTACATTGAGCAGGGGGTGCATTGTGCAGGGGATTCATTGTAGGGGATGCATTGTAGGGGATGCATTGCTCAGGAGTGCAGGAGCTGCTTTGCAGTGGTGCACTGCAGGGGTCCCTTGCACATGGGGTACACTGCAGGACGTGTATTGCACAGGGAGGTGCATGGGGGTGCACTGCAGCAGGTGCATTGTGCAGTGGGTTGCAGGGGGTACACTGCAGCGGGTGCATTGTGCAG
>NW_020455517.1:692445-703707 GCF_003342845.1 Nothoprocta perdicaria
GCCCTCCCTGCTCAGCCCCCCCCTCCCTCCGTCCCCTCCTGCACTGGGTGGTGCCCCCCACCCCCGCAGCTGCCCCCAAATCCCAGTCTGGTACTGGGGGCCCCCATGGGTGCCTGGGGTGGGGGGGGCACCCATCCCCATTAACCCCTTCCTGCAATTGGGGAATCCCACCAGGATGCTCCAGCCCTCAGCTCATGTCCCCCTGCCTGGAGCAGCACGGATCCGCTCCGGTTCCATTGCACCGGCAGGGCCGTGGCGGATCCGCTCCGGTTCCATTGCACCGGCAGGGCCGTGGCGGATCCGCTCCGGTTCCGCTGCGCCTGCAGGGTCGTGGTGGATCCGCTCCGGTTCCATTGCACCGGCAGGGCTGTGGCAGATCCGCTCCGCTTCCGCTGCACTGGCAGGATCCGCTCCGGTTCCATTGCACCGGCAGGGCCGTGGCGGATCCGCTCCGGTTCTATTGCACCGGCAGGGCCGTGGCGGATCCGCTCCAGTTCCATTGCACCTGCAGGGCCATGGTGGATCCGCTCCGGTTCCGCTGCACTGGCAGGATCCGCTCTGGTTCCGCTGCACTGGTAGGGCCGCAGCCAGCGCCCATTCCCGGCAGGAAGCAGCTCGGGAAAGGCTCCCACATTCAGCCCCTGCGAGCATCCGGGAGCAGCCCCTGCTCCAGCAAAGACATGTCCAAGGAAAGGGAAAGAGACTCTATGCCACTGTTTTTCCAACATTTTATTCATTCCTTCAACAACCTTTTTTTTTTTTTTTTTCCTTTTTTCCCTCCATTTTTAAAGGAATTCAAACACAACAACCTCGTCACAAGAAGGGGGACCCCGTGTGCATTCCTCCCCCTTTACCAGCTGCACTTGCTTGAGCCGGGCTGGGGACGACCCTCGCAGGGGCAGGCCCGGCTTTTTCCCCTCTGCTGCAGCCACAGACGTGAGCAGAGTACAAAGAGGGCTTGGGAGAGCCAGGAAAACCGGGAGCGGGAGCCGGGAGCAGCAGGAGGAGCTCGGTCTCAGTGGGAGTTTTTGCGATGTCCATTCCTGCCAAAGCGCAAACGTCTCCGCGGCCTTTGGAGATGCTCCTGCCGCCCTCCCGGCTGCGCGCGGGTCTCCCAGTAACCCCCGTTTAGTGCCACTGGAAGGAGCGGCGGGCTGGGCGGCCAGCCCGGGTGTCACTGCAGGGTGTCGCCGCCACGATGGGTTTGTGCCCCCCGGCACGGGGCTTGGCCTGGCAGCCCTGGTTCCAGCCCCGCGCGAGCCCCGAAGGGCGGCGCAGCCGAGCGGCCGTCGCTGTCGCTGCGCCCGGGCGGGCCCCGCTGCTCAGCCCCGCGCGGGGACAGGCCAGGGGACACAGGGCACCTCGGGGGGCTCCAGTCCTGCTCCCCCTCCTCACCCGAGCAGGCGGCAGATGTGGTGGGAGAAGCAGCAGCTCCCTTTCCTGCACGGGTCTTGCACGCTGCTGGTCGCAGCTCCACGAGGGACCCGCCGGTCCCACGAGTGACACAGGCAGCCCGGGACTCGCCACGCGTGCTGCGAGGCCACCGGGGACGGGACACAGAAGTCTGGCTCTGCAGGGGACGGGCTGGGGAGCTGTGGCAGCCCCCCTGTCTCGCAGGGGCTGCAGGAGATGGCTCTTCCACGCAACACTGCGCTGGGCGCTGCTGCTCCCGCGGCGGCTCCTCCTCCCCGTCTGCACTCTGCCAGGCAAAACTCAACCAAGAGGCTGCCAGGACACGGGGTCGGCACCAATCCGAGCCTGGAATCTCCTCAGGAACATCCTGGTGCCAAACGTGACACAAGCAGCAGAAAGCAGGTGCCTGCCTCGTGCTGGTAGGTGACTCCTGCAGATGAGGGTGCGGTGCAGCCACGGTAGCGACGGGGGGAACGCACGGGCTGGGAGAGGGGGTTAAATGTGGGGTGCCAGGCAGCGAGGGGGCTCTCTACCTCAGCAGGCAGCAGCGCAAACGGGCCCTGTGGGGGCACGGCCCATGCTGCAGATCCGCACGCAAGTCAGCAGCTTTTCCCTAACGCAACAACCGCATTCAAAAGCCCAAAGGTAGCGTTAGTCCATCCAGGTCCCTCTGCGCCAGCCGCCCGCGGAGGGGCCGGGAGGGCAGGGAGGGCAGCAGGAGGCCGCAGGGCCCCAGCGTGAGCGGCAGCCTGGCGCCTAAATCCGAGAAGAGGGAAAGACAGAAAAGGGAGGGCAGGGAAGGGAAACGAAGGACAGGAGGCTCCGGGGGCCTCCCGTTTCATGGGAGCAAAGCCCTGCGGCTCCGGCCCACTGTCTGCGGCGGGGCGATGGGCTCTAGTTCTACTTGTGGCTGTTGTAAGCCTTGTGCCTCTGGTTCATGGGGTTTTCTGGAGACTTCATCCACTCCTTCTTGAGGAGCTGCTTGAGCTGGGACAGGCGCATGTTCGGGTTCTCCTGCTTCAGGCGGGGCAGGTTGACCTCTTCAAACGCGGTGAAGGCAGCTTTCATGCGGCGCTCCGGGTGCCGGTCCAGGTCATTGGCAACGCTGTCGGAAAAGAGGCACGTGTCAGAGCCCTCCCCGCAGGCACCAGCCCCTCGCCCGGCTCTGATCCCCTCCCAGCGCAGCACTGGATGCAGAACAACTCGCTGGTGAGAAGAAAGCCCCACAAAACTTTCCCGACCCACTTCCAATAGCCGCTACAGAAGATCAGAGCTTATTTGAAGGGGCAGAACGTGGCAGAAACGTCTTGTCGCTGCTGCCGAGATGGAAATTTGCAGGCAAAGGGCAAAAAAGCTCAGGCAGCTGGGAAAGGATTCCCGTTTGGGGGAACAGCTGCAGAACTTCCCAAAAGGACAACAACCCCGTCAAAGGGGAGCACCGATGTGACGGAGCCAAGTACCTGAGGACAGCAATGGCATCTTCAATTGTCCTGGCCTCTACTGATCCTTCCTCCAAAACCCTTCTGTTGATGTTCTCCTCCAAAGGAACCTCCAAGTGGGTCTTCTCCTTCTCCACTGCACAGAAAGGAAAAGCCCTCAGACAAGGCAGCCTCTGCCAAACCTCTGGCTCGCAAGCACTTTGGAGAAAGCGCTGGCAAGACTCAAACCTAGAGCCCTGCTTAAGCTACAGTCCTGGAAACCAAAGCGCCTCCTTTGCAGCCCTCGGCATCACCCCCAAAGGCGGCAGGTTTCTTTTTCCTCGTTCCCACGCGTGGGGTTAGACATAGACACAGCAAAGCACATGGCCTGCAGCGACTGTGCATCACAAAGGAACCGTCCCCCCGCCTTGCCCCAGCACCAAGGAAGGGCTGCTCCAAACCTGTGTCTGCGTTCTCCTTCTGCTGCTGGTCTTTCCTGATCGTCTCCTCAATCTGGGCCCTGGTGACCTTGCCCGGAGTGACCTGCTTGGGCGACTTCCCCTTCAGCTTCGAGTCCTCCTCCTCCAGCAGACGCTGCAGTTCCTTCTTGCGCTCCAGCTGCTCCAGCCGCCGCTTCTCCCTTTCCTCCTAGAAGGGGGAAGAGCCAAGTCACCTCCATCCCGTGCAGCACAGGGATCAAACCATCCCTCACAGGAGCAGGAAAGAGACACTTGAAGAGAAACAAGGGCCTCCTTTCCATAGCTAATGGACCACGGACCTCGCCTTATAGGAAATACAAACTGGCCAGTTCCTCCCTAGATGTTCACCAAAGCAACGCTAAGTTGGCCTGGCTCCTCAGAATAATAATTCCTCAGTCCCTGTCCCATCCGCATCCGCGCCCGCGATGTCAGCGCCGTGAAACACAACCCGCTGCGCGCGGAGCGCGAGCGGCAGCCAGGGCTGCTGACAACCGGGCTGAGCTTTCCACTTTCATTCTAATAAGTGGCTGCAGGTTAAAAGTTCAGCAGTTGTTCGAGACAAACCAGTCTAGGAGCTGAGCCTGTTTCTCGGGTCTAAACTCCCTGAGCGGCACCGCTCTCCTGGAGCACTTGTGAACACGGGGGTTTAAGAGCCACTTTGTCCCCTTCAGCTCGGCCAGAAGCCACCAGGCAACAGGCTCGTAGGGGCTCTCAGCACTTCGGCTTCAATATTTTTTTTCCTCCTTTCCTGTAGCTCCTAAGCTCTAGAAAAAGAAGAAGAAAAAAAAAAAAAAGGAAACAACAGATAAGCATCTTTTTGTCTAGGTCAGTGTCACAAGCCACAGAGCGCCTCGTATTTAGGTTAGTTACATGGACACATTAATTATGGGTCTCATCTATTATTCACAGGGTCGGCATAACCACCTCAGGGAGCCCGAACAGGACGGGGTCAGCCCGAGAGCAGCCGTGCGGCAAAACAAGGGCGGCAGCGACGCAGGCCGAGGTCATCAGCACCCCAGGGTGCCAGGGCAGGGCCGGCTGCAGAGACGCTCAATAAGGCTGGGCTTGGGACTAATTAGAAAATGCAAGTCACTCCAGCGCTCAGGAATTCAAATGAAAACTCATCAAAAGAGAGTATCCGAGCTCACCACCATGGAACTGAACATGCCCTAGGGCTGTGGCTCCCGTCCAGAGGAAGGGCCAGGCTGGGAAGGGGAAGATTCTCCCGCCTCCGCTTCCAAGCGGCTGCCATCAAGGATGGGGGGAAAAAAAAAGCCATTACAGGGAGGAAGTTCTTATTAATACCACTGGCAGGCTCCAAATTCGTGGTCATTAAGTGCTTAGTGCTCTGCCTTGAGATGCGAGGCCAGGGAAACTGGAGTGTGAATCACCTCAAAGAGCCAACTCATTCACTTAAGCCCGGCCTTTCCCTGCCCACTGCTTTCCTGTTGGGCCTCTCCCTCTTCTAGTAAAGAGTAAACAAACGAACCGGGATTAGCAGGGATTCAGCCACTGCCCCCTTTATACATAAGGCAGAGGGGCCAAGACAGCGCCGGGCTGCACTAAGGGCAGGAGCAGGAGGGCTCCAACGCCCCGGAGCCTGCCCAGCACCGGCAGCTTCAGGAGGGCAGGGGAGGCAGGAAGGTGCCACGAGCGTTTCCCTCCACACTGGCACCTGCCGTGGGGACTGCAGCTCTGTGCAAGCCCAAACGCCCATCGTTTGTCCGAGCACGACGCGAGAGCCCCTGCGATAAAGCCCTGGTGAGCAGGGCACGGCGCCTGACGGGGCACGAAGCACACAGGGTGCTGCTCTCGTGCCCAAAACATGGATTACTGCTAGGAGAAACCGTCCCCTTGCTGCTCTGCCCGCCCCAGGCTCAGCTGGGGCTGAGAAGGGACCGCGAGGAAACGGCGGGCGCAGGGAGCGCCGCGCTCCGGTTTGCGTTAATTCCGAGACCGATAAAGGCTGGAAACACACGCACTAATGACCTACGGGAGGAGAGCAGCACACTCCAGCACAGAAATGTTATTTATAGTTAGAGGAGCTTATCTTTTACCCCTGCTTATTACAGGAGGACTGTCCTACACGGCAGCCAGCTCAGCAGTCTGTTTCACTCCACAAAGCCCCATCTGGGATGATGATCTGACGGTGCAGAAATTCAAGGGTACTGGCTCTGCTTTTAGCTCTTTTCCACTAAAAATCTCCAGATAGGATATATCCACTTAGCGGAGAGGAAACGGAGATGTGAGCAGGGTGCAGAGCTGCCTTCCTGCCCCCGATGCTGCAGAGCACCTCTGGTTACTCCTCTCCTCCAGCTCCCTTCTCCAGCCACTGGACTACGCCTCTCCCTGGCATCTATCATTGAGTTTCTATTTGTGGAAAATAACTAAGCCTGCAGCAGTGCTAATTAGGCACAAGGCCCGCAAGATGTGCACGCTCGGCTCTGCCTGCAGCCCCTCACTTTGAAGCCCGCTCTGCGCCGGCCCTCGTGCTCCAAAGCACAACCAGGGGCAGGCGCTGAGCACAAAACCCTGACGCCGTCGGCGCCCCGGAGCTGCTCCTTTTCCAAGGGCCTTTTCCAAGGCTGCTGTAACGCGGAGGTCGAGTTGCATCCTTCACGGAAGCCTCTGTGGCCCCGTCGGAGCCGAGGCTGCAGATGCGAGGCGCCTCCGCGCGCACCCTTGCCACGATGTCTCAGCTCCACGCGGACTTGCCTCGCGTCGTGCGCGCAATTCCTCTCTCCGACTCTTAAACAGTCATTTTGGAAAACTTCTCTCAGGTCGGGGCAAACCAAACTCGCCCCTTGTGTCAGTGCAATGAATCCGTTTAAGTGTCCTGATGGAAAGGGAGGCCTGGGTTTCTCCGCATGAAACATGTAGCTAAGCTGAACGCTTATGAAAAGCATTGAAAAAAAAAAAAAAGCATAAAAAAAAGCATGAAAAGCATGAAAGCTGGAAGGGAAATGAGGGATTTTGTCGCTCAACATCGCTGCACTCAGCAGGACACTGGGAGATGCAGGGGGGACATTCCTTTAGCTGGACATTCCTGGTCACAAGGAGTATTTTAACACGCTCGTTTCCAGCTTGCGGAGAACTGTCTGAGCAAGGAACAATTCCCTAGCTTTCCAAACAGCCTCCTACCTGCTGGATGGCAGGAGACCAGGCGCATGGCTTGAGAGCAAGCAGGCAAGGGAGGAGCGCAGAGGGACCCGGGGCCTGTGCGAGCGCCCGCGGGGCTCGCGAGGCGCACCGCGGGAAATGCAGGCAATGACCGCGGTGCCGGGGAGGTCTGTGGTGGGCCTTGAGCCCCAGCCTGGCGCTATTCGGTGCTGCATCACTCTGTCCCTGGCGTTTCTCCTCCAAGCCACTGGATTTCAGTGCTGGGAAGCCCGTACTACAGAGATGTCCTCTAAAGAGGAGAGGAGAGTCATTTGATCTGCTTAACATTTCATCTGAGTAAGAGCTGGTGCTCACAGCTGAGTAATTCTGAACTGAATCAGAGGAGAAGGGGAGAGGGAAAAAAAAAAAAAAATCACCCTTTGCTGGCCTGTGACACCACTGCGGATGGGTCCCATCAGCGCCCAGAGCCTGCCCCCATGCCCCAAAACAGCTCCACAGAACGAGACACGAAACAGAGCACTGCTCTGCTGGGGGCCGAGTCCTTCCAGCACAGCTCTCACCTTGCACTCAACGTGAATCTCTCCCCAGACCTTTCCTACACGAGCATGGAAAGCCTCCTTGCTCCCACACGCTCCATACGCCTCCCCGCCATTCCCACGGAGCAGAGCCCTCCGGAGCCAGGCAGCAGCGCAGCACAGCCAACCCCGCAGCCCGCGGCAAAGGTGGGAAGGGGCTTTGCGCAGCGGCTGAGTAGCAGCAAGAAGCTCTTTCCCTGGAGCCTCCAAGGCCGGGATGCTCGGCACGGAGCCCGGCGAAGCCGCAGCAGGAATGGGTGAAAGGGCTGGCCCGCCCTTAGCCCAGACTTCCCCGGCTGCTGGGAGGAGACGCCGAACCCGTGTCCTTCCAACGGATGTTTCACCTGCTGCGAGAGGTTTTCGTGCATAACCAGGGGCGCGGAGCTACCCCGGGGGCCCAGGGCAGGGCCTGGGTGCTGCTGGGGACCTCCGGGGACCCGCACGGCGGGGACTCCTCGGGTGCTCCCGCAGCGTCCCAGCCCATTTAATGGGCCATCACCCTTGCACGCCGGCCTGCAGCCTCCTCCACAATGTGGCCATTCCAGCACCAGAGCCGCTTCAGCTGGCTGCACAGAGAGAAGAAACACAGGGAGCCATCACCGGGAGCCATCCCATTAGGAGCATCACCCTCCCAACCTCGCGCACGAGGAGCGGAGGGGAAGGAAGGGTGGCTGGAGATCCCCGGGTGTTAAGAGAAAACCATTATCTGGGTAAAACCCCGAGTCTTTCGACAAAAACAAAGCACATGTTGTGCTTGCCAGCCAGAGCTCTCCAGGGAAGGTAACAAGCTGCCGTGTGCCGGAGAAGGGATGCACGTAGTGCAGGCTGGTGACGTTAGCTCAGCGGCTCCTTTACGCACCACAGAGCCACTAAGTGTCAGCGCTGGCAGCGGAGAGCAGCCCCCAAACCCACCTCAGCCCCTGCGAGGGGGACGTTAAAAGACACTAACACCCAAAAATGGGAAACACAGCTAAAGGAACAGGACAGTCATCCGGTGACAAGGAACATCCCGTCAGCAAGATGGCATTTTGGGCTTCCCCACGCCCAGGCATGACCGTTGCACCACACGACGTGTGTCACTAGCCCTCAGGCGAGGCCACGCTCAGAGCCACCAGACCCGGAGCGGTGCCGCGCGGCAGCAGCTTGGCGGAAACCGCGGGCTCCATCCCCATCGCTTTCCCTGAGGAGCTGCCGCTCACCTGCTCGGGACAAGGGGATTAAAAGGGACCAGCACGTTGTGTCCCGATGGATAAAGCGCCCAAAGCGCTCGCTGCTGCCTCCTCCTCGCCAGGAATTGGGAGGTGTTTCACAGAGCAGTTAATGTGTTACTGCCATCGCCTGGGGAGCCGGGGAAGAGCCGCTCCAGCCCCGACGCGGGAACACTCTCCTCCTCATGCTGTAAAATCCTCGTCCCTCCCGCAGCACACGGCTGCGGCCAGCAGGGCTATCCCCATTCCAGCACCACCAGCACACTTATCCCGACAAGTCTGAATCCACTCAATGCTTTGGCTTCCGTGCAATGAGCACGGCAAGACGCCCACCTCCCTTTCCCGCTGGGATAGCGGTGCAGGGGCAGCTCCCGCTCCCCAAGGAGACGCTCCAGGTCTCAAGAGGAGCCCCACGCACGCAGGTGACGCAGGGACAGGGCGAGCAGAGAGGGGAGAAGTCACTCGGGGAGCAGCGAGGCGCTGCGAGAGTCGCGAGGGGAGGAAGGCAGCGCCGTGGGGCCGAGCACGGTGTGCGCCTGGCTGGCAGCGGCTGTTCCTTCACGTCCTTCCCGCGCTCCGCTTGCTTTTCCGAAGAGCCAGGAATCCTGCGGGACGCCCAGCGAAGCACGGAGCAGCGAGAGGAGCCGGTGCCCAGCGAAAGCCTTTCCCAAGGCAGCCCGAGGCTCCGCCAGGTTTGCAGCTCACGAGACACTGCTCCTCCCAAGCCCCTCACCCCCAAGAAGCTGTTTGGGGAGCCCATTAAACTAGGCCAGTGTTGGCAAGGTCCTAAGTGGAACAGCAATAAGACCTTGTTCCAGGAAGTAATTAGGCAGCATTACGAGACTGCATTCGGGAACAGCACACTGGGCTCCAAATTCCCAGTGTCAAGACGCATATTAGGGGGGTGAATTCGAACAAACACAGAGCACAAAACTGTCAAGGTCACAGGGACACGCTGGCTCCCTGCCCGCTGCTCGGTTGCTGAGCTCAAGGAGCAACAAAGTTCGCTAAGCACCAAGGAGCTTATACATGCAGCGAGCAGCGAAAACCAGTAACCCCATAAATACCATTTATGGCATGGATAAACTTGGAAAAAGAAAGGAAAGGAGGGGAAAGGAAAAAAAAAAAAAAAGAAAAGAAGACCTGCCAAGGCAAAAAAATCAAGCCCTATAAGGTGTGGTTTCTGATCACTTAATTCAATTTTAAGTGATTCCAACACTAAGGCTTTTTCTGTCTCCCTTGGGAACACAGCTCTACGATCTACAGGATCTTTGAATTATGCATCAAAGCTTACACTTACTCCCACTGTCTGCTTCTTTTAGCTCCCAAAGACGACACCAATTCCAGCTTTTTTGGCTGGAAAACTAACTGCAGGACAAAGATCAGAGTTACAGTTGTAGCTTTGGGACAGGGGAATAGAAGCAATACCCTAAGAACCCGGAGTGCTGTGTCCAGTTGTGGGCTCCCCAGCACAAGAGGGATGTGGAGCTGCTGGAGAGAGTCCAGCGCAGGGCTACGAGGATGATCAGGGGCCTGGAACATCTGCCCTAGGAGCAAAGGCTGAGGGAGCTGGGCCTGTTCAGCCTGGAGAAGAGGAGGCTGAGGGGGGACCTGAGCAGTGTCTGTAGACACCTCAAGGGAGGCACTGAGGAGGATGGGGCGGCCTCTTTTCAGTGGTGGCCACGGACAGAACCAGAGGAAACGGCCACAAACTGAAGCACCAAAATTTCCCCAGGAACTCAAGGGAAAATTTCTTGCCAGTGAGGGTGCCCGAGCCCTGGCACAGGCTGCCAAGAGAGGTTGTGAAGTCTCCTTCTCTGGAGATCTTCCCAACCCACTTGGACGCAGCCTGTGCCCCGTGCTCTGGGTGACCCTGCGTGTGCAGGGCGTTGGACTAGATGATCTCTAGAGGTCCCTTCCAACCTCAAGGATTCTGTGATTCTAAGTAGACTTGAATTTCCAGGGCTTAGCATAAGATCATCTAGAAAGTTCCCCTTCTACCTGTCTAGCAATTCACCTTCCTTTGCTCCTTCCTCATCACGTGTTTGTCTTCATCCTTCCAGTAGGCATCTTCCAGCTCCTGCTGGCGCTTGGCATCGGCTGCTGCCTTTGCCTCAGCTTTCCTTGCGCGGGCAGCAGCCGACTTGGTATTTTCACCTTGGAACTTCTTGGGCATCACTCAAGGTGCTCTGCAGAGGAGGAAACCAAACACACAGCTTGAGATCCCTGGCCAGGATCTCCGGTTTACCACTACCCCTTGACAAGCAGGAGGAACTTGAGCCCCGAGCGTGAAAAATCCCTTTCATTTTTTTGCCTTAGAGTGTTTCAAAACCCTGGAAAGAACAAATTGGGCAGGCACAGCTTTCCCGGGAAGAGCTCTGCTCGCTCCACCCTGCGTTTTAAGCAGACTGGCGACAATCCCTTCCGCCCGGCAGCTGCGCCGCAACAACACAGCAAGCGGAACCGCTGGGTTCCTGGTTCCCAGTCAAAAGCACCACTGGCGCACGAACCAAAATATTCCCCACAATTCATGCTGCTGAGGCAAAATAAAGCTGGATGTTTTCACCAGCAGGGCCCAGGGCAGGTGCGGAGAAGAGACTGACACCCACAGAGCGCGGTCCCCTCCGTCAAGCCCTCTGGCTCGCGCAGAAACACACCCACGGGGTCACGTTTAACTTGGATAAGCGACCACACGGAGATGCTTTGAGTTTCACCTATGTCATCAAGGCTAAAAAAAAAAAAAAAAATCTAAAAACCACGTGAAACAGGAGCCCAGCGGAGAAAGCCAGCCGGACGCTACGCAGAGCTACGTGACGTGTCCCACGGGGACATGGAGAACGGCTTCCCGAGCCGTCACTCCGAACGGCAGACGAGTGTGTGACACGCAGCACGAGAAGCGAGATACGAAGGGGGTTATTTGGGGGGAATTATTCCTGTTTATTGAGGGTCTATTAGCCGAATCTCACGGTTTCCGAGGCCGGGGCTGGGGTAGGGCTCCCCCGCTCCCGGACAAGCGGCTCGACCCCCTTCTCGGGCGGGGGGGCTCGGG
>NW_020455517.1:704102-721186 GCF_003342845.1 Nothoprocta perdicaria
AACACACACCACCCCCCCCGCGTTGTGATCACGGCGCTGAACCCCTCGACAGAGCGGAGCGGGTCGGCGAGGGGAGGTACCCGCGCCCCTGGAGCGGGTCGGGACAGGAGGGGGGCGGCGGCGGCTACGCGGCTCCTGCTCACCCAGCTCGCCCCGGCCCGACACAAAGATGGCGCCGCCGCTCCTCCCCATGGCGGCGCCCCAAGATGGCGGCGCGCCGGCCGCCGTCAAGATGGCCGCCTGAGGCTACGGGAAGCGCGGTGGGGCTGCCCCGCTCCTCCCCACTCTTCCACGCGTGTCCTATTGTCCCGTTCCCACGCATGCTCCATCCACGTGTGTATCTCATTCCCACACGTGCACCGTACAGGTCCCCATTCCCAGCCGTGTCCCATTCCTGGACATTGGCCATTCCCTTGTGTCCTGTACCCACACATGCCCCATGCCCACGTGTATCCCGTTCCCAGGTGTGCCCCATTCCCGTGTGTCCCATGCCCACGTATGCCCCATTCCCATGAGTACCCCATGCCCATAGGTGCCCCATGGCTATGGGTGCCCCCTCCCACATGCCCCATTCCCATGGGTCTCCCAAGCTCCCTTCCTGCCTGTCCCCACGCATATCCCATCTCCCCCATCCCGCTCTCCCCGGTAGCCCTGTCCCGGATGGGCCTGCACACGCTCCCGTTTCCCTGCTTTTATTGCCACCGGGGATCGAGAAGGCCGGGGGGTGTTTCCGTGGAGAAGTGCCCCCGTGTCCCCCAATCTCGGCGTCCGCGCGCAGGGCCCTACACATCCGTCTCCTGCAGCAGCCGGTCAGCAGTGTCACGGAGCTCAGGGCCCTGCGGGGAGCGGCCGGGCTGGGAGCGCTGCCGGCTCTGGGATCACCCACTGGCTCTGGGATCACCCACCAGCTCTGGGATCACCTGGTGCCTCAGGGATCACCCGCTGGCTCCGGGATCACCCGCCGGCTTTGGGATCACCCAGTGGCTCCGGGATCACCCGCTGGCTCCGCTGTCACCCACCTTGGGCGTCCCCTCTGCCGGAGCCGCCAAGGACGCCCGCGTGACCACGTCCCACCAGAGCACGTCGGCGGGCGGCCGCCGCGCCGGGCCTGCCGGAGAGCCGGAGCTGCGGGACGGGGCCGCCGGCGCCCGCTCCCTGCTCCCGGGGGCCGCGCTGTCCCCAGCGGGGACGTCCCCGTGCCACTCACCTGCCACGTAGCTGGCCAGCACCCCCACGGCCACGGTGCCCAGTGTGCCCAGCGCCCCGTAGTACAGGTAGGACACGGCGTAGAAGTCCCCCAGCACTGCCGGCCTGTGAAGCGGGCAGCATTGCAGCCATGCAGCATGCATCCGTGCAGCGAAGCAGAGCTGCGGCAATGCAGGGGATGCAAAGAGGCATCAAAGTAGGGGGAGGTTGCTGCGGAGTAGGCTTGCACCAGTGCAGCCAAGCGATGGTGCATAGGTGCATAAATGCACTGCTGCAGGCATGCATGATCGCCCTCAAGCAGGGATGCGCTGATGCAGGGATGCACCAGTGTGAGCAAGGAGGGATTTGCTATCACAGACATGCATGGTTGCATTTCTGCATGTACACATTGTTGCACGCAAGCAGGGATGCAACATTGCAGTGATGCACCATCACAGCCGAGCAGGGAGGCACCACTGCAGGGATGCACCGTCACACGCGAGCAGGGAGGCACTGCCACACCATACTGCAGTGCATTGTCACCAAGGGCAGAGCGGGCAGCGTGGGGACAGCGAGCAAGCAGCAGCGTCGCCCCGGCGCTGCTCACCGTGCCGGCGCCGCCGGGGGCTCCTGCAGCAGCTGCAGGACGGTGCCGTTGGCGCCGGCGCTGCCGTTGCGCGGTGGGCAGAGGGCGGCGGAGGCCGGCAGCACCCCGGTGGCGGCGGCGCTCGGCGGGTGCACCGTGCCCCCCACCGCCACCCACGTGGAGAGGGCCAGGCCGGCGCCGAGCCCCGCGAATGCGCCCTGCGGCGGAGGGAGGAGACGGATCGCACGGCGCCCGCGGAGCCTCCGGCCGGGTCGGGCGCCCGCTCCGGAGCACCCGGCCCTGCCGCCCCAGCCCGCGCTGCACTCACGGCCGTATTGCACACCGGCACGAACATGCCCAGGACGAAGGCTCCCAGCAGCGGGCCACTGATCGCCCCCATGACGGTGAAGGAGCCCTGGAAGGTGCACGGAGAGCTCTGCCCCATGGGGACTGGGGCACTTGCCCCATCCCGGCTCACAGCCCCCGCAGCACCTGAGGGCTCCTCGGAGCTGGATCTCCACACTCGGCAGCCCTGCAGAGTGCTCCAGGGCCCTCCTGCAGCCGGTGGCGTGTGGCGGGATGCGTGCCCGGCTGGAGCGCGCCGGGGCTCACCTGCAGCACGCCGCCACCGAGCAGGGAGGCCAGCGCCGCCACCGTGATGCACCCGGTGCCGTAGATCAGCGCTGCGGAGGAGACGGGAGAGCTCAGGCAGGGTGGCTGCAGCAGCACAGTACGGCATGGCACGGCATGACACAGTGCAGTGCAGCTCGGCATGGTGCAGTGCAGCTTGGCACCGTGCAATGCAGCACAGCACGCATGACATAGAGCAATGCAACTCAGCATGGTGCAGTGCAGCTTGGCACCGTGCAATGCATCGCAGCATGACACAGTGCAGTGCAGCTCGGCATGGTGCAGTGCAGCTTGGCACCATGCAATGCATCGCAGCATGACACAGTGCAGTGCAGCATGGCATGGTGCGATGCAGATCGGCACAGTACAATGCAGCTCGGCGCAGTGCAGTGCAATGCAGCATGCCATGGTGCCATGCAGCACAGCACGACACGGCGCAGCAGGGCAGCCTGGGCACGTGCTCGTCCCCATCCCCACTCACACAAGCCTTTGGAGACCTGGGCCAGCCTCCGCGGCGGCAGCGCGGGCATCCGCGGCTTGATGAGGTCCTCGACGGTGACAGCGGCCATGG
Organism: Nothoprocta perdicaria; assembly: GCF_003342845.1. Lineage (NCBI taxonomy): Eukaryota > Metazoa > Chordata > Aves > Tinamiformes > Tinamidae > Nothoprocta > Nothoprocta perdicaria. The sequence goes on from NW_020455517.1 coordinate 707,075, forward strand.
CATTGATGCTGGTGGAGGCCGTGCTGGGGCGAGGGCACGGGGCAGCGCTCAGCCCCACGGCGGGACCGTGCGCCCCGTCCCCGGGGGACAGAGCCCCCCTCACCTGAGCGTCCCGCTGTAGGCGCAGGCCAGGAAGAGCCCCGGCACCCCCGGGTACGACTCGAAGATGTCCAGGACCAGGTAGGGCATGTACTGAGCGGGGAGAGGGCTGCGTCAGGGGCTGGCAGCAGACCCCTGCCCAGGCTCGGGGCCCCCAGACCTCCCCAGTGGAGCTCAGCCCCTCCTGCGTCACGGCTGAGACAAGGGCCCAGGCGTCCTGCCTCTCCGTTCCCCCTCCTGCCCCGCTGCCCTCAATTTGGCGCTTGAGAGGGCAGCTCGCGGCCGCCGGCTGTACCTGGTCCGGGGCCGAGATGTAGCCGGCAAGCAGAGGGTCGCAGTCCTTGTACAGCGCAAACATCACAAGGCCACAGGCCACCGCGCTGGACACGATGACCGAGAGCCCCACTTGATTGACCAGCAGCGCTCTGCAAGCAGGGCGAGATCCAGCCGGAGCAGCCCGCCCGGCGCGGGACATGGGGACATCCCGGGGGCCTCAGGGCACCACGACCCTTCCCTGGGACCTGTCCAGCATTGCGGGGTGCCAGGGGGCACACATTGGGCTGTAGGGTCTATGTCCCGTCCTGCAGGGTCCATGCAGGGGTGCTGGGTCCCTGCAGGGGGCTGGATGCCAGGATTACAGGGGCTGTGCAGGGGTGCTGGGGCTGTGCACAGGATATGGGGCTGTGCTGGGTGCAGGTCCCCTGCGGGGGTGCAGGGTCCATGCAGGGGGTGCAGGATCTGTGCAGGAGATGCAGGGTCCATGATGGGGGGTCAAGATCTGTGCAGGAGGTTCAGGGTCTGTGCAGGGGGGTCAGGATCTGTGCAGGAGGTGCAGGGTCCATGCAGGGGGGTCAGGATCTGTGCAGGAGGTGCAGGGTCCATGCAGGGGGGTCAGGATCTGTGCAGGGGGTGCAGGATGCATGCAGGGGGGTCAGGATCTGTGCAGGGGGTGCAGGATCTGTGCAGGAGGTGCAGGGTCCGTGCAGGGGGGTCAGGATCTGTGCAGGGGGTGCAGGATGCATGCAGGGGGGTCAGGATCCAGACAGAGGGTGCTGGGGCCGTGCACACTGTATAGGGACCACATGAAGGTTACAGAGTCTGCGCAGGGGGGCAGCATCCGCGCAGGGGGTGCAGGGCCGTGCAGGGGGTGCAGGGCCCATGCAGGGAGAGCTGGGCTCATGCAGGGGATGAGGATGTGCTGGGGCCGTGCACAGGGCAGAGGGCCCCTGCAGCATTTACGGGGGGGATCCATGGGGCCTGGGGTCCCGCATGGGGTCAGGCCGGGCGCGCTGCCCCCCGGCACCCCCCACTCACATGCGGGCCTCCCTCTCGCTGCGGCAGGCCACGTAGCGCTGCACCTGCGCCTGGTTCACGCCGTACATGGAGAGCCAGAGCAGCGTGCCGCCCAGCACGAACGTCCAGAGCGTGTAGCGGCTCCGCGGGTCGGGGTTGAAGCTGCATGGGCGCAGGCTGAGCCCCAGTGTCCCCGCCAGCACAGACCCCCCCAGGACCCCACTCACTCCAGCAAGTTGAGGCGGGAGCCGTTAGCGGCCGCAGCCAGGACGCTGGCGGGGCCCCCGGCCAGCAGCACCCCCCGTGTGATGATGGCCACGAAGCCCGCGAGCATCACCAAGACCTGGAAGACGTCGGTCCAGACGACGGCCTTCATCCCGCCCTGCGGCAGAGCGTCCCGCCGTGAGCACGGGCCGGCTCCGCGCGCGCTCATGCTGCCCGTCCCGGCTCACCAGGGTGGTGTAGAAGGTGCAGACGGCGCCCGTGGAGAGCAGCGAGGCCCAGATGTCCAGGCCGGTCACTGTGGGACAGCGCGAGGCATGAGCCGCGCGCGGGCGACGCCGGGGACAGGAGCGCGCAGGGAGCGCGCGGGCGCCCGTACCCTGGTTGAGGATGAGCGCGGGGGCGTAGATGACGATGCCGGTGTAGAGCATCTGCGGGCGCGCGAGGCTCAGGGCCGGGCTGCTGCGTGGCACCCCGGGCACGCGCCGCGAGCGGGCGCGCGCTGCAGCCCGCGGCTCCTTGCGAATAGGAGCTTGCAGCAAGCAAGCCCCAGGGCCAAGCGAGCGCCTGGCCCGAGGTGCGGGGCCAAGCGCAGCCAGGACCCCCCCAGCCACCGCGGCCACCCCCTCTACGCACCGTGGCCGCCACGTACTGCGCGGTGCCGCAGAGCCGCACGCTCCGGCTGAAGCGCCGCTCCAAGTACTGGGCACAGGAGGAAAAGGGTCTCATTTTTGTAGGGGAGGGGGACACCAGGGCCCCCCCGCCCCTGCACCCACCTCATAGGTGCTGGTGAGCCCCAGGCGGTGGAAGACGGGCAGGAAGAGCAGCGCGGTGAGCAGGGTGCTGAGCAGCTGGCCCAGGCACATGCAGAGGAACTTGGCGCCGTAGCGGTGCGCCTCGGCCGGCACCCCCAGCACCTGCACGGCCGACATGAAGCTGGCGGCGAGCGAGAGCCCCACGGGCACCGCCGCCATGCGCCGGCCCCCCATGAAGAAATCCTCCGAGGTCTTCTGGCCACCACGCGACAGCGCGTGGAAGAGCCCGATGCCCGTGGACACGAGCAGCATGAGCGCGAAGACGGCGTAGTCGGCGAGGCCGAAGGTGCGCGCCGCAGGGCTCCCCGCCGCGGCCAGCGTGGCGGCGCAGACCCCGCGGTTGCCGCGGACGGACGGAGGGACGGACAGAGGGACGGACGGAGGGACGGCGCCGCCGGCGAGACTGGGACAGCGGCCGAGCGAGCGCCGTTATCAGGTGACCTTGCGCGAGCATCGCAGCGGCGGCCGCCCTGCACCGCGGGGGCCGCACGAGGCCCGGCCCAGCCCCGCGCGCAGAGGGGCCCCCATCCCGCCCGGCTCAAGCACGCGTGCAAAGCGCGGGGACGGGGACAGCCAGCTGCCGAGGGGGGAAAAACCAGCCGAGCAAAACCCGGCTTTAGGCAGGGATGAAGCAAAACAAGCCCCAGTTGTGCCGGTGGGAGCGCGTTCCGGAGGCAGCGCCCCGGGGCGACGGCAGGGCCAGCGTGGAGGAGAGTGGGGCTGGGAGGGAGGTGGCCAGCGCCCTGGGGCAGCGGGAGCCGCTCGGGGATGCAGGGCAGGAGCCGCTCCAGGTGCCGGGGATGGTTTAGGGCATCGGGAAGGGTGTCATGTGCTGGGGGGGATGTGTCCGGCTGGGCATCCCAAGGGACTCCGGTGCTGGCTGGATCCTGCCTTGTCCAAGGCTCGTTCATCTCCCGACCTCCTTCTCTGATCCCTGCACACACAGGAAGACCCTGGGCAGCTCTGGACAGACCCATCCCTCATCCCGGTGCCCCTGTGGGGATGGAGGGAGTCCATCGGGGCCCGCGCCGTGCGGGGACGTCCGGCCTGGGCGCTGCGCTGCGCCACGCGGCGCCTGGCACCGCACGTGCCGCCTGCCCATGGGCCTCACCCCGTCCCTGCCCCTGTCCCCGGTCCGTTCCTGCTGCGGGGACCCAAGTGCCTTCTCCAGGCAGGGGCTGAGCAGGGGCCACCCTGGCACTTCATGCGGTAAAAGGAGGGGTGGCACAACGAGGCAGCGCCGGCTCCGGGCACCCCATGCCCCCCGTGCCCCAACTCGGTCCCTTATCGCCCTCAGCGGCCCCTCTGCGCCCCGGGGCCCCGTCACCCCCCTCCCTTGCCAGGAAGTTCCCCGGCGCTCGGCGATGCCGCGGGCAGGAAGGAAGTTGCCCGAGGGGTTTTTTTGCTCTCTTCATCTCCCTCCTACGCAGTCTGAGTGCCCCAGCCCCACCGGAGCCACCGCCAGGGCCGGAGCCGCGGGTGCCCGCGAGGCCCCGGGGACGCAGCAGGTACAGGGGACACAGCGGCGGTGGCGAGGGCTGGGGGCAGCAGGACGGTGCCCGGGTGCAGTGGGCTGTGCGTCCCGGTTTCCCCTTCTGCAGTGCGTGTGCTGGGCAGCCCCAGCTCCCAGCAGGATGCTCCCGGCTTTGCTGCTGCCTTCCCACCCTGTGGCACGGGATATCCCACGGGAAGGGCGCATGGGCAGGGCGAGCGCCCCGGCTCCCACTCTGGCTCCTTCCCCAGCTCCTGCTTCGGTTCCTGCCCCGGCCAGGCTGCAGCCTGGGGCGCCTCCGGGTCCCACGCAGGTCACTGCGCTCTGAGCCGAGGGTCGCTTCCTGGCGACACAGCCGGGACCCTCCCAGCGAGCCGGGGGGACAGACGGATGCGCTGAGCACTCTCGCCGTTGTGACAGCGCCGGCCATGGTGCCGCTGGGCGAGGAGACGCCGCTGATCGGGGAGCGCTCGTGCAGCCTCTCGTCCACGGAGACGGGCACGCTGCAGGTCTTCCTGTACCACCGGGCGCGCCACGGCGGCCCCGACGCTGCCGGCCTCGACGGCGCCGGCGTCCTCACCTTCACCTTCGGCGAGTACACGGCCGAGGAGCTCTGCGTCCGCGCGGCGCAGGCCTGCGGTGAGCGCCGTGCCCTGCCCTGCACCCGCTGCCCGTGGCCAGTGCCACCCCCGGCCACGGGGGCGCTGAGGGGGACGGGCACGTCCCCCCGCCGTGCGTCCCTCCCCGGAGCCCCGGTGGCACGTCCCTCGCTGCGTCCCCAGGTGTGCTGCCCGTCTGTCACTCCCTCTTCGCCCTGGCCACCGAGGATCTCACGTGCTGGTTCCCCCCCAACCACGTCTTTACTGTGGACGACTCGCACAGCCAGGTCGTGGTCTATCGCATCAGGTACCGCTGCGGGGCTGCCCGGGGACTCTCCGATGGCTGATAAGGGCTGTGCACGTGCCAGCTCCCTGGGGCAGAGCGGAGCCTTGTCTGTCCTCCCTGGCAGGTTCTTCTTCCCCAACTGGTGTGGGCTGGGACAGTCGCACCGGTTCCAGCTGATGAACGACCGGGCCAGCGCCGTCCTGGACTACCCCGTCATTGATTACCTCTTTGCCCAGGTGAGCCCGGCGGGGCTGGTGTCGCGGGACACCCAGATCTGACAGGTAAAGGCTCCTGTGGCTTCTCGGGTGTGTCGGATGCGTTAACCTCAGCGTGACGCCACCCTGTGCTGCTCTCCTTGCTGGCCCCTGCACCCCTGGGGCTGTGGTGTCCACAGGACGATGGCTCAGCTGAAGTTGCCCATGGGTTTGGGAGCTGCTGGGCCCGCAGATGGTGCCGTCTTTGCTCTTACCAGGTCACCAGCAGGAAAATAGAGGGAAGATGTGAATCACTTGGGTGCCAGGGCGCTTGGGCCGGGGCCTGGCAGGGACAACCTTGGCATTGGCAGCCCCAGGGCCACAGTGGCTGCAGGCTCAGCAGGATCCATCCTGGATACTCCCATTACCCACAGCCTAGTGCATGCACCAAGGGTCGTGGATGCTCCTACATGCACTGATGGTCGCACATGCTCCTGCATGCAGCAAGCGTTGCACTTACCCGTGTATGCACTAAAGGTTGCACGTGCTTATGCATGCAGCAAGGGTCATGGGTACTCCTGCATGCACTGAGGGTCACGCATGCTCCTACATGGAGCATGTTGCACTTTCCTACATGGAAAGGATTGCACTTTCCCATGCATGCACTGAAGGTTGCACATGCTCCTGCATGCACTAAAGGCTGCATATGCTCGGGGAGGGACAAGCAGGGAACAGGGAGCTTAAGGGGGTCCCGGCTGAGCTGCCCGGTCCCCAGTCCCGCAGCGACTTCGTGGGCGGGCGCGCGGAGGTGGCGCTGAGCCTGCAGACGCAGGAGGAGTGCCTGAGCCTGGCGCTGCTCGACATGCTGCGCATCGCCAAGGAGAAGCAGCAGAGCCCGCAGGAGACCTTCAGCTGCGTCAGGTATGGGAGGGCGGCACGGGGCTCCCGCTGCGGCCCCAGCCCGCTGCCCGCTCACGCGCCCGCCGCTCCCAGCTACAAGTCGTGCCTGCCCGAGCAGCTGCGCTGCCAGATCCAGCAGCACAGCTTCCTGACGCGCAAGCGCATCCGCCGCCACTTCGGCAAGTCCCTGCGCAGGATCGGCGGCTGCCGCCCGGACGGCCGCTTCCTCAAGCTCAAGTACCTGCTGGACCTGGAGCGGCTGCAGGCGCGCTGGGCGGAGGAGAGCTTCCGCGCGCGCGCACCCACCGCCGCCGTCACCGTGCACGTGGCCGGCGGCAGCGGCGTCTCCTGGAGCTGCGACGGGGCCGAGGTGCGAGGGGCGGCAAGGGATGTTTTGGTGGTGGTTTTGGGGCACGTGGGATGACGCAGACCCCCGGCGCCGTGCCCTGCCCAGAGCCGCCAGCACTTCTGCGACTTCCCCGACATCGCCGACATCAGCATCAAGCAGGCGAGCCGGGACGGCAGCCCCGCCGAGAGCCGCGTCGTCACCCTCACCAAGACGGACAACCGGGTGCTGGTGAGTGCACGCGTGGGGGCCGGGGGGGTCCTGGAGGGCCGGCACCGCTCAGCCCGTGCCCGCCGCAGGAGGTGGAGTTCCCATCGCTGCGGGAAGCCCTGTCCTTCGTGGCCCTCGTGGACGGCTACTACCGCCTGACCGCGGATGCCCAGCACTACTTCTGCAAGGAGGTGGCTCCCCCCCGGCTCTTGGAGGACCTGGAGAGCGGCTGCCACGGGCCCATCAGGTGGGTGCCGGCACCCGCTTTGCTGCGGGGCTCTGCTGGGCAGGGCGCCGCGGAGGGGCCCGCGGGACTGTCCACGGCGCCGACGCCGTGCCCGCCGCCCGCAGCTCCGAGTTCGCCGTGAGCAAGCTGCAGGCGGCGGGGAGCCGCGCGGGGCTCTACCTGCTGCGCCGCAGCCCGCAGGACTTCGACAGCTACCTGCTCACCGTGTGCGCCGAGGTGAGCGCGCGGGGCCGGGGTCGCCACGCTCGGCCCGCCCGGTGCCGGGGGCAGCCCCGGGGCCGGCCCCGCACTCACCCCGCGCCCGGCCCCGCAGACCCGCTCCGGCCCGGACTACAAGCGCTGCCTGATCCGGCGGGACGAGGACGGCCGCTTCGTGCTCGCCGGGGTGCCGCGGCGCTTCTGCAGCCTGCGCGAGCTGCTGGGCACCTACGGGCGCTGCGGGCTGCAGGCCGAGGGCGCCCGCCTGCGCCTGGCCGCCTGCTGCCCGCCCCAGCCCAAAGGTGGCACCGCCGGGCGGGCGGGAGGGCTGGGTGACGACGCGCCGGGCTCGGTGACGCCAGCAGGTGGCCTGTGTGACGTCACAGCGCGCTGGGTGACATGACAGCAGGCTGGGTGACGTCACAGAGCATCCTGTGTGACGTCACGGTGGGCTGTGTGATGTCATAGAGCAGCCTGTGTGACGTCACAGAGCAGCCTGTGTGACATGACATTGGGCTGTGTGATGTCGCAGTGGGCTGTGTGATGTCACAGAGCAGCCTGTGTGATGTCACAGTGGGCTGTGTGATGTCACAGTGGGCTGTGTGACGTCACAGAGCAGCCTGTGTGACATGACATTGGGCTGTGTGACGTCACAGTGGGCTGTGTGATGTCACAGTGGGCTGTGTGACGTCACAGAGCAGGCCACATGGCACCACAGTGGGCTGTGTGATGTCACAGAGCAGTCCGTGTGACGTCACGGCGGGCCGTGTGACCTCACGCTGCTGCTCTCCCGCCCCAGAGCGCTCCAACCTGCTCATCGTGCGCAGCGGCTGCCCCCGGCTGCCCGGCTCGCCCCCGGCCCCGCGCCGCGGCCTCCCCCACATGACGTTCCACAAGATCAGCCCTGAGAGCCTCGTGCGGGTAGGGGGAGGACCGGGGTGCCGGCGGGACGGGCACCGCGGGCACGGACCCCGTCCCCAGCGTCCCCGCTGCCGTGGCAGGGCGAGAGCCTGGGCCAGGGCTCCTTCACCCACATCTACAAGGGCGTCAAGCGGGACCAGAAGGAGGACGAGTACTACCAGACCGAGGTGGTGCTCAAGGTCATGGACAGCAGCCACCACAACTGCTCCGAGGTGAGGCCGCCCTCGCGCCGCGCACGTGTCCCCACCGTGTCCCCACCGTGTCCCGCTCCGGGGTCCCCCGTCTCTGCCTGATGCAGCCTTCCCACCTCCCAGTCCTTCCTGGAGGCCGCCAGCATCATGAGCCAGCTCTCGCACAAGCACCTCGTGCTGCTGCACGGCGTCAGCCTGGGGAAGGACAGTGAGTGGCGTCCCCGGCACCGCGAGGCCACCGCGCGCTCCCTGCGCGCCAACCACCCCGGCCGCCCGCAGGTATCATGGTGCAGGAGTACGTCCGCTACGGGCCCCTGGACCTCTACCTGAAGAAGAACCAAGGCGAGGGCAAGGTGACCACGAGCTGGAAGCTGCAGGTGGCCAAGCAGCTGGCGCACGCCCTCAACTACCTGGTGAGCCACTGTCGGTGCTCCAGTGGTGGCACCCCACTGTCTTGTCCCGCACGTTCCAAGCACACATATCCCATGGATTCCATGCATCCATGTCCGATGCCTCCTATGCATCCACATCCCACGGCTCCCATGCATCCATATCCGATGCCTCCTATGCATCCATGTCCCACGGTTCCCATGCATCCCTTCCCTTTGGCATCCCAAGCCCTGAGCGCGGCATCTCTCCCTCTCCCCTCCCCAGGAGGACAAAAAAATCACGCACGGCAACGTCTCTGCTAAGAAGGTGCTGTTGACGCGGGAGGGGGACGCAGCCAGCGGCAGCCCCCCCTTCATCAAGCTCAATGACCCCGGAGTGAGCGTCACCGTCTTGGCCAAGGAGAGTGAGTGCCAGGGTGGCGCGGGCGCCGTGTGCCCGCCGGGCGCTGAGCGGGTTCGTGCCGCTCTCCGCAGTGCTCGTCGAGCGCATCCCCTGGGTGGCTCCCGAGTGCGTCAGCGACCCCCAGAGCCTGGCGCTGCCGGCCGACAAGTGGAGCTTCGGGGCCACCCTCTGGGAGATCTTCAGCGGTGGCAACATGCCCGTGAGCCTGCTGGAGCCGCAGGAGGTGACGTCAGCGGCCACCCTGTCCTGTCGCACTGGCCTGGGCGCAGGGGCGGCAGTGCAGCTGGTGCCGCAGCCTGCGGTGCTTGGGTGACGCTGGACCCGGGTGATGCTTGAAGCCGGGTCCCCACGGCGCGTCTCAAGCGGTCCCTGCTGCGCCCGCAGAAGCTGCGTTTCTACGAGAGCCGCCACCAGCTGCCCGCGCCCAAGTGGACCGAGCTGGCCACGCTCATCGCGCAGTGCATGGCCTACGAGCCGCGGCACCGGCCCTGCTTCCGCGCCGTCATCCGCGACCTCAACAGCCTCATCACCTCCGGTGAGCCGCGGCCGTGGGCAGCCGGCTCCTAGCCGACCTCGCCGCCTCACCTCTCGCCTCCCCCAGATTACGAGCTGCTCTCGGACCTGGCCCCGGGTGACGTGACGCTGCGCGACAGCTTTTGGGGGTACGAGCACGTGGCCGTGCACCATGACCCCACGCTCTTCGAGGAGCGGCACCTCAAGTACATCTCTCTGCTGGGCAAGGTGAGGGCTGCGCCCAAGGGGGCTCACGGCACGTGGGGGTCCGGGGGGCCTGGTGCTGTTGGGAGCTGCTGCACAGCCCCGTGGTTCTGCCTGGCGTCCCCAAGGCTCAGCCAACGTGTCCTGGAGCTGGGCACGGTGGGTGGCAGAGGCACTCCGCGCATGGGGACGCGTCAGGGGTCTCCCTGCAGCCTGTGCCCCCGAGTGCCGCCTGGCTCTGCGTGGCCAGGGCAACTTTGGGAGCGTGGAGCTGTGCCGCTACGACCCGCTGGGCGACAGCACGGGCGAGCTGGTGGCCGTGAAGAAGCTGCAGCAGGACTCGGCCAAGGAGCTGCGGGACTTCGAGAGGGAGATCCACATCCTGCACTCGCTGCAGCACGACTTCATCGTCAAGTACCGCGGCGTCTGCTACAGCCGCGGTGAGCGCGGGGCCGCACGGCCCCAGTGCTCGCACCTGGATTGGGACCCTCCAGAGGGAGCTCGCTCCCACGGTCGGCTCTGGAGCTGCGAGGCTGCCTCTGGAGGGGACACGGGTGACCCCCGTGCCTGTCCCCAGGGCGCCGTGGCCTGCGGCTCGTCATGGAGTATCTGCCCAATGGGTGCCTGCGGGACTACCTGCAGAAGAACCAGCACCGCCTGGAGCACCGGACCCTGCTGCTCTACGCCTGGCAGATCTGCAAGGTGGGAGCGCGGGGGCCCGGGCTGCTGTGCTGCACTGGCCGCAGAGGCGGCTGCCCCGATGCACCAGGATGCCCGGGCTGCGGGTCACGGTGAGCCCGGTGCCTCTGCGCAGGGCATGGAGTACCTGGGGGCGCAGCGCTGCGTGCACCGCGACCTGGCCAACAGGAACATCCTGGTGGAGAGCGAGAGCCACGTGAAGATCGGCGACTTCGGCCTGGCCAAGCTGCTGCCGCAGGACAAGGACTATTACGTGGTGCAGGAGCCCGGCCAGAGCCCCGTGTTCTGGTGAGGGCGAGCGTGGCCCTGGGGACGGCGCGTGGCTTGGCCGGGCGCGGTGCTCAGCGCTCCGCACTGGCAGGTACGCGCCCGAGTCCCTCGCGGACAACGTCTTCTCCCGGGCGTCTGACATCTGGAGCTTTGGGGTCCTCCTCTATGAGCTCTTCACCTACAGCAACAAGAGCAAGAGCCCCTCCGAGGTGAGAGCCACCCCCCAGGGTCCTGCTGGTCCCGTCACCATCAGTGCAGGACGCTCCACTCCGGGCCGGGTGCAACCCCTGGGGCCGGTTCTCCTGGCTCTCCTGGCTCCATCCATCCATCACCATTGAGCCGGGGGGACCCAGCAGCCTTAGTTGGAGGGGTGCTGGCCACCCCAGCCCCCGCCACAGCAGACACGGGTACCCGCAGGAATTCCTGCGCATGATGGGCACCAACAAGGCGGCGCAGATCGTCTGCACCTTGCTGGAGCTGCTCAAGGAGAACCGGCGGCTGCCGGCGCCGGCGGGCTGCCCCGTGGAGGTGAGCGGTGCCGGGCGGGCGGGCGGCCCCGCGCGCTGCCACGGCGCTCACCGCCCTCGCCCGCAGGTCTACGCGCTCATGCTGAGCTGCTGGGCGCTGGCGCCCGGCGCCAGGCCCACGTTCGGCGAGCTGGCGCCGCGCATCGAGGCGCTGCGCGACGGGCGCAGCAAGGCTCGCGGGTAGCCCGCCGGCGGCCTCGCTCCCGGCGCGCCGCGGGGATGCGGGACGCAGCGATGCTCCCACGTGCTTCGATGGATGCGGGGAAAGCGGAGCGGCCGGCGCGGAGCTGGACGTGGACACGCAGATCCGGCGTCGCTGCAGCCCAGCTGCTCAGCTCCCACTACGGACCAGAACTGTCCCCATAACCCCCCAGCTCCCCCGTTCTGCAGTCCCCAGCCTGGGGCAAAGGACCTGCTGGGGACCAAGGTGCAGCCCCCTGCACTGCGACACCCCCAGGGCTTCACTGCCGCCTCTCCCTGTGCCCCCGATCCCGCTGCCCTCACCACTGCACATGGCCAATTCCTATTAAATTTCCATAGAATTTTTCCACATAACAAGACAGAGAGCAGAGGAGACAGGACCCATGGGTGGGCAGCTCCCCAGGGAGGGAAATGCTGTCCCGGGAGTTCAACCCTCCTATTAGGCGCAGGTGAATCCCTTTGGCGCAGGACAAGCCCCCAGGCTGCAGGAGAGCAGGGGGGTGTGGGGCTGCAGCCGGGCGCAGTCGTGGGGACCCTGAGCACCCCGGGGCGCGGGGCCACCTGCGCCCGGCGCCGGCTGGTCCCAGGGCCGCCGCCGAGCGCTATCAGTGACCTTGCGGCGCCGGGGGGGCCGTGCACAGCGCGTCGGGCGCCCGAGGCCGCGCAGCCCCGAGCGCAGCCCTGGGCAGGCTGCGGGGAGGGTCCACCCAGGAGGGACCCCCCGCCACGGCAACCCTGGATCGAGGCTCCGAGCGGAAACACAAGGGTTTCCCGGGGCACGGGGACCCCCAGGACGGCACGGGGGCGCACACTCTTGCTTGCAATGCGCACGCTTTATTCCCCATTGGTCCCAGCGTGTCTGTGCAGCCACCGGCCGGGGCCGGCGGGAAGGGGGGCTCCGTGCCCGCCGTGGGCGCGGGGCCGGCACGCGCTCAGGCGTGCGGGTAGATGCCCACGGTGCGGCCGCAGCGCAGGCCGGGCTGCCGCAGCGCCTGCCACATCAGGGCCATCTCGTAGGGCGCGAAGCGGTGCACGAGCAGCAGCTCGCGGTAGTAGCAGGGGTCGAAGGGCTCGGCCTTGGCGGGCACCTGGACGCCCACGGTGCGGATGGCGTTGTGCGACGCCGGCGCCAGCCCGGCCCGCTCCAAGCACATGCCCAGGTAGACGTCGTCGATGGGGAAGAGCTCGAGGTGGCGCGACTCGCGGTGGATGGTGCGGGCAGTGAAGCCGGACATGAGGATGCCGCCGCCGCCGCAGTAGGGCGGGTAGCGCTCCGAGGCCGTCACCTGCGGCGGCACGTAGTACTTGCTGGGCGAGGACCGGATGGGGCCCACGTTGGTAATGAGCTGGCCCACAAAGAGGTGGCGGGCGGTGATGCCCTGGGTGAAGTGGACCACGTTGTCCGTGTTGACGAAGACGTCGTCGTCGCCGTTGAGGACGAAGCGGGCACCGGGGCAGCTGGCCGCCAGCCAGTCGTGGAAGAGCAGCTGCTTGAGCGTCAGGTTGAAGAAGGTGTCCTGGAAGTCCCACTGCAGGATGTCCCCGTGCTCGCGGTGCTCGAGCTGCAGCAGCTGGTTGAGCTTGGCCACCTTGGCGCCGGCGGCCACGCCGCAGAGGAAGACGCGGCGCACGCGGGCGCCCGCCACGCTGCGCTCCCGGCCCCACGTCTTGCGGATGGCCTCGCGCCGCACGTAGTTCCCCGGCGAGGACTTGATGGCGAGCAGCAGGAAGACGCCGGCCGAGCGCGCCGGGCCGCCGCACTTGCCCGGCACGTCGAGCAGCTGGGGGAAGTGCCGGCAGTGCCGGTAGAGCAGGAAGTCCTGCACGTGCGCGGGCAGCGTGCTGAAGTCGGACACGTTGTGCATGGAGGCGTTAGGGGCGCAGGGCGCAGGGGGCTCGGCCGAGGGCGCCGGCAGCTCCGGTACGGCGCTGGCGCTGGGGCTGGTGGTCAAGGGTGGCCCCGGCCACTCGTCCCCCGCCAGCAGGTAGCAGAGCCCCAGCAGCCCCGTGGCGCCCAGGGCGCAGAGCTCGAGCCGCGGGCAGCGCCACGGCGCTTTCTGCAAGAGAGGGGGAGCGGGGCTCAGCGCGGGAGGCCGAAGGCTCTGCCCTGCGGAGCCCTGTGGCCCTGGGGCTCCCACGGACACAGCTGCCACAGCGGGACCATGCCTGGAGTCCCTGCAGTGAACCCGGTGCCGGAGATGGCCCCGCTGCGGCTGAGGAATGTGGCACGAGACGCCACGATGGCCTCTGAGCAACACCCAGGTGGCCACGCAGGGCCACCTCGCCACGGCCCTGGAGCCTCGCGGCGGGGCGGATGCTCCGGCACCACAGCCCATTGCCACGTCGGGCGCCTGGCCCAGTGCCGGCACCAGCACCCCGGCACCAGCAGCCGCTCCGGGCTGCTCCGGCACTTCCCACTGCCGCGTGGCACGAAACCCCACAGGGCTCTTTGTCCCGGCACCCCAAGGCCCAGGCGTGGCCGGGCACCCATGGGTGCAGGCAGGAAACACCCCAGGCGAAGCTCTAAACCCCGGGAAGCTCCCGGATGGCGCTGATCACACTGGGCCAGAGGTCTCATAACTCCCAGCCCTGCCCTGCGCACCCGGATATGGCCCAGGAAGAGCAAAGAGCGCGGGCACCTGCGGCGCGGCCGCGCTCCCAGGGACACGGGCGCCCCGGGGCCGCGCTGCCACCGCGCAGGCTGCGTTAAGGACAGCTCTGGGCACGACCAAGGCAATGGAAAGGTGCGCGGAGGTGCCAGCTGGGGGGTGCTGCCCCAGCCCGCGGGGAAAAGCCGCCAGGGAGGAGGCACCGCAGCTGCACCCTGCTGCTGGGCGCCCACCGTCCCCGTGGCAGAGCCCGCCCCGGCGGGCCGGGATGCGGCAGCAGCCGC
>NW_020455517.1:721348-725255 GCF_003342845.1 Nothoprocta perdicaria
GGCCCATCGCCGCGTGGTGCCGGCCTCTCCGGTGCTGGGAATGCCGCGGCTGCGCGCGCGCCGCGATCCTCCCCCGGGGCAGGTGCCACCTGCCCCCGCCCCGCCGAGCATCCAGAGCGGCCCAGGGCCACCAACAGGTCCCAGTCCCCTCCCTTCTGCGTCCTCGCGTCACCAGAGAGTGTGGCGGGTGCCCAGGGCACCCATGGGAGCCACCACGTTGCCAGGGAGGTGCCCGGGGGGGTGGCACCGTCCCCGACGCTCCCGGAGCCACAAGCAACACAGGCAGGAGGCAGCGGCGGGGGGCGGTTATTAGAAAATAAAGTGTTTAATAAAAGAGCAGCTCCTGCTCCCTTCACAGCACAGGGGAGGACGGGGGCACCATCCTCCAGCCAGCAGGAGATGACGGCTACGGGCACGGCGAGCACAGGAGGACGAGGAGGGTGGGGAGCAGGGCCCTTCCCCGGCCGGCACGTTGCCGGGCCGGCAGCACCCGCTCCCCGAGCAGCCTCCGGCCCGCGTGTCGCGTTGCAAGAGCCACGGGGCCGCCCCGCACATGCCGGGGCAGGCGGCGCTCAGGAGCCGGCCAGGTAAATCCCTGCGGGAGCAAGGGGACAAGGAGGGGGCCGGCGCCCCATGCAGGTGGCCCCGGCACTGAGCCGGCTGCAGCAAGTGGAAAGGGGAGCCAGGAAGGGACCTGGACACCCCAGGGCTATGGGAAGATTGTTGCGTGCCCCAGGGCTAAGGGAAAGTACGCTGTGCATCCCAGGGAAGGGTCTTTGTGCACCCAGGGCTGTGGGAAGGGACCCTTTGCACCCAGGAAAGGGACTCTGGGCACCCCAGGGCTATGGAAGTGACCTTGTGCACACCAGGGCTATGGGAAGATCACTGTGTGCCCCAGAGCTACAGGAAAATACTGCATCCCAGGGAAGGGTCCTGGTGCACCCGGGGCTATGGGAAGGGACCCTGTGTACCCAGGGAAGGGACCCTGGGCATCCCAGGACTATGGAGAGGGACCTCATCCACATCAGGGACGTGGGGGCCCCTGCGCACCCAGGGAAGGGCCCCAGCGCACCCCAGGCCACGGCAGAGCGCCCTGCGCGCCCCGGTACCTGTCGCAAACCTCTTCTTGACCAGCGACATGCGGTAGCCGGCGCCCGCGAGCTCCACCTCGACGCCCGACACGGTGCTGCCCTCGCTGCTGAACTGGGCCGCCACCGGGCTGGGCTTGCTGGGCCCGCACAGGGGCTCCCAGCTGGCCGAGAGGCGGCCGCAGCCTGGGGGCGAGCGGGGGCTGCAGGGGACGGCGGGACCCCCGCGGCGGGGGCAGCCCCCCCAGCCTCCCCGTGCGCCCCCCAGCCTCACCTCCCTGGCCCGGTGCCCCAGGGATGTCCAGCAGCCGCCAGAGCAGCCGCTTCTCCTCCAGGTTCCTGCAACACAAGCAAGGGGCCGGGCTGAGACCCCCCGGCAGCCCCAAACCCCCCAGATCCATCCCAAGACCCCCAGGCAGCCCACTCCCCTCAAGCTCCATCCCGAGACCCTTAGGCAGCCCCAAGGCCCCTCAGATCCATTCTGAATCCCCCCAGTCACCCCCACATCCACCCCTTCAGCTCCATCCCAATGTCTCCAGGCAATGCTGAAGCCCCCAACTCCAACCTGAACCCCCCCAGGCAACCCCAATCCCCCAGCTCCATTCTATCCAACACCTCGGACAAACCCCGAGCCCTGTCCCACCCGCACATTCCCTAGGCATCCCTGCCATGCCCCAGCCCAGGACCCTCTCCAGTACAGGGTTGTTTTGGAGGTCCGGGGGGGTCCCCCCCGCTGCCGCTCACCAGCTGGCCGCAGGCTGCAGCCGCACGTTGGTGACGGGCTCCTCCACGGGCAGCAGCACCTGCACGTTGGCCAGGGGCACGGGCACGGCCAGGGCGCCCGCGTTGTAGCCGTACTCCACGGTGACGCGCGTGGCGCCCGGCGCGCAGTCCCAGCGCGCGCAGAGCTGCAGCGGCGCCGAGCGCGCGCCCGGCTTGGAGAACTGCGGGGACGCCGGCTCCGTGGGGACCGGGCAGCCGCCGACACCGCCGCGGCCGCCGCCGCCGCCCCGGGGCTCACCTGGTACTTGAGCAGCGCCACGTTGTAGTAGGAGGCTGCCGGGCTCTGCTCCGCCTGCCTCTGCAGGTGCCCCGTGAGCGCTGCCATGTTCAGCCAGAAGTCCTTGGTGCTGGGGTCGCTCTGCGACGGGTCGCTGCGGGACGGGGCTCAGAGCGGGGACGCCGACAGCCCCCTTCACCCGCACCCCGTGCACCCCAGCGCCTTCCCCCACCCCCATGCACCCCATCCCCACCCTCTCCCTGCTGCCTTTACCCGCTCCCGTGCACCCCGAGCGCCCCGCGCATCCTCTCCCCACCACCTTTGCCTTCTCCCGTGCACCCTGTCCCCCCCCATCCTCAGCTCCTTGCCCCACCCTCACCTGCTCTCTCCATACACCCCATTCCCAGCTCCCCACTATCTTGACCTGCTCCCACGGAGCACCCCATGCACCCCGTCCCCAGCTCCTCACAACCTCCTCCACTCACTCCATGCACCCCATGCATCCCAGCACCTTCACCCGCTCTCACGCACCCCATTCCCAGCTCCCCATTCCCATTCCCAGCTCCCCATTTCCTCCTTCACCTGCCCCTGTGCAACCCACACACCCCATCCCCCAGCTCCCAGCGGGTCCCTCGGCTCCCTCAGGGGCTGCCGGCCCCATTTCCCTGCTCGCGGGGCAACGGCTCCGAGGACGGGGCCCCTCCGTCGCGCCAACCTGTAGAGCAGCTCGGCGTTGGGCACGAACTGCTCGATGGCGCCCGCGTTGAGCAGGCGGAAGCTGAGCACCGGCGGGGCCGCGCTGGCGCCGAACACGCGCACGATGCCGGCGGGGAAGGACATGGTGAGCTCGCCCGTGACCTTCACCAGGCAGCTGCGGGACGGCGACGGGGTCACCGGGGCCCGGGGCGCAGCCGGGAGCCCCCGCGCCCACCGCGCGCCCACCTGTCGGCGTCGCGGCCCTTGAAGTAGGCGTGGACGTACTCGGTGAACGCCGCGGCCACGGGCAGCGCGTCCTGCGAGCCCAGCACCACCGGGCTGGGGCCCCGCGACAGCCCTGGCGGCGGGGGGGGGCGCAGGGGTCAGAGGGACCCCCCCACAACCCTCCTGCAGACCCCCCGCAATGTGCGGGACGCACCGAGCGGCGGCTGGGAGACGCCGAAGAAGCTGCGCTCGCCCAGGCTGGCGGGCGCCGAGTGCGACGGGCCGCAGCTCCACGAGGGCGAGGGGCTCAGCGAGCGCGACTGCGGGGCCGGGGCGATCAGGGGGTGCTGAGGGGGCACCCCCCGACGCCCCCCATACACAGAGCCCACGCACCAGGTCGGTGTTGCTGCCCACGGCTGCCCCGGCCGCGGGTCTCTTCGTGCGGGAGCGGCGCGGGGGGGCCACGAGCGGCACCTCGCGGGGGGCTGCGCTGGCCCGCGCGGGGGGCGCATCTGGGGGGCACAAGTGGGGGTGAACAGAGGGGACAAGGGGACAGTGGTGTCACCGTGCTGAGCCACACGGGAGCCCCGCAGCGAGGCTGCAAGGAGCAGCTCATTGCTGCAGTGAGTCGGGCAGGTCTCAGCCCAGCTCCACACGGGGTAGGGGCAGTGAAGGCGACCCCCCCGCCTCGCGGCGGGACTCACCGTGCTCAGCGGGCACCGCCATCGAGCCGCCCTCGCCCGGCTGCGTCCCAGCGCCGGCGCCCGCCCACGGCGAGGGGCTGCAGCACTCGCCGCCGCTGGCGGGCGCGGGCGAGGATGAGGACGAGGAGGCCGAGTTGGAGGAGGGCCGGGGCTGCGGGGGCCGCTCCGCGGCAGGGCTGCGGGGCCGGCCCCAC
>NW_020455517.1:725535-731637 GCF_003342845.1 Nothoprocta perdicaria
GGCTGCGGCGACCACGGGCGCGAGTCCGGCGACGGGCCGGGCGCCGGGTGCGACGGAGAGTCCAGGCCCGAGTCCTCCACGTTCTCCGGCGACGAGGAGGAGAAGGGCGACGAGGATGACGTGAGCACGTAGGCGCGGGAGGCTGTGGAGACGCTGGGGTTGGGGAGCGTAGCAGGGCCCCCCCAGCACCCCGAGTGCCCGGGCCCCTCAGCGCTGTCCTTCCCCTGCCTGGAGCGGCTGCTCACCCGAGAAATCCTCCGCTTCGAAGGACTCCAGCGGGGGCCCGAAGAGAGCTGCCATGGGCAGCGCCGCGGGCACCGTGTCGGGCGCCGCGGCTGGAGGCACGTGCCCGGTGCTGCTGCGGGCGAGGGGACGTGGCAGCGCCCATGTGGCAGCGCCCACGTCCCCTCCTCGGGCTGGGCCCTGCACAGACACGCAGCCCTGCAGACCTCTGCGGGGAGCTCTGCGCTTCACCCCGTACCTCTTCCCCGGCGCCTCCGGACACTCCTTCCCAGCGCTGTCACCTTAACGGAGACATTGGGGACGTTGCAGAGCCACCGCTGCCCCGCGAGCCAGGGGACCCCGCGGTGCCACCTCACCTGCTATGGGGGTCTCCTGGGGGTCCGTCTCGGGCAGGGCAGGTGCCAGGGCGGCTGCGTGGCCTGGCGGGGGAAGAAGGAGGTCAGGAGACATCAGGCGACAGGGACCGCCGGATGGAGCCCCCGGCACAGCCGGCTGGGGAGGGACACAGGGACGTGCCGGGGGGCACGTACGGGACGACTGGCGCTTCACGGTGCCCTGCAAGAGATTTGGGGTGGGGATAGGGTCAGCGTGACGGGGGGGGGTCCCCGCCTGCCCCCCCACAGCGTCCCCGCGCCTCACCCCCAGCCCGGGCGGCAGGATGAGGTTGCCCACGGTGGCCTTGAGCTGCTCCACGGTGGCCTCGGCGCTGCCACCCGCGTCCCGCGCGGCCACGGGCTTGATGTGCACGCGGAAGCGCCGCGGCTCGTCCTCGTCGTAGTCCGAGTCGCTGGAGGAGCAGGCGCGGGGACCCGCCTCGCCTGCACCGTTGTCAAGGGCACGTCTGGGGCCCAGGCGTCCGAGCCCCTCGCCCCAGGACCCCCTCCCCGCACTGCGCCAGGCAAGGATATTGTGGGTGACGTCGGGGCGCACGGTGAAGCCGTCCTCGTCCACCTCTGGGCAGACCTGCGGAAGATGCTCGGGGACGTGCTCGTCCCCTCCCAGTGCTCCCAGTGCCACCCAGGGGGCTTCCCTGCCCACCCTGGGGTCTCCGCCGCACGCGGCGGGTGCTACTCACCATGTCGGTGTCCGGGGACTCCCTGCGGGGGGACAGAGCAGCGTTAGGGCCTGGGGTGGCAGGGGGGGCGGGAGGCGCGCGGTGGGGGGGGTCTTACCCCGCGTCGCGGTCCCGGTCCCTGCGGCTCAGCCCGGGGATGCGGAAGGCCTTGCTGCGGCTGCGCTTGGGCCCTGGGGGGGCGCGGGGGTGAGCGGGGGGCGCGCGCGGCCCCGGCGGTGCCGGCTGCACCAACGTACTTGCCTTCCTGCGCGGGTGCCAGCCGGTACTCGTCGAAGTCCAGCGCGCCTGCGGCGGCGAGCGGCGTCAGCGGGGACCCCGCACGCACCGAGACGAGCGCGCCAGGCACGCGCAGCGCGCCGAGCACGGCGAGGGCACCAAGCGCGCCAAACGTGCTGCGTGCTTCGAGCACCCTGAGCGCACCAAGCACATCAAGCACACGGAGCACAGCAAACGTGCTGATTGCACCGAGCACACGTGCACCAAACGCACTGAGTGCGCTGAGCACACCAAGCGCACCAAACGTGCTGAGTGCATCGAGCACACCAAACACAGAGTGCACGGAGCACACCAAGTGCTCCAAACGTCCTGAGCACACCGAGCACACCAAGCACACCGAGCACACCAAACGCACTGAGTGCACCAAGCACACCAAACACGGAGTGCGCTGAGCACACGGAGCACACCGAGCACACCAAACATGGAGTGCACTGAGCACACCAAGTGCACCAAACGTCCTGAGCACACCGAGCACACCAAGCACACTGAGCACACCAAACGCACTGAGTGCACCAAGCACACCAAACACGGAGTGCGCTGAGCACACCAAGCACACAGAGTGCACCAAACATGTTGATTGCACTGAGCACAAGTGCACCAAAGACATTGAGTGCACCAAGCACAAAGAGCATGCCAAGCACACCACACGCACTGAGTGCACCGAGCGCCCGCGGCAGCACCCTGGCAGGACGGGGTCCCGCTCACCTGGCCGCTCGCGCCCCGTGCCCTTGCTCTCGGCAAAGCGGCGCAGCAGCAGCTCGGGGCCGATGTTCTCCACATTCTGCTTGAACTCCTCATGCACCTGCAGGGCATATAGGGATGGAGCCGCTGCGGTGGGGACAGCGCAAGGCCACCCCGATGGCCCCATGTCCCTGCACCCACCTGCCCGATCTGCACGTGCGTGTCCTCCACCGAGTGCGAGTAGGAGCCGATGAGCCCCTTCATGTGCCGCAGATGGGCTTCCTCCACCTCCTGGAAGTGCTGCGGGCCCGAGGGGCGTCAGGGGGACACCGCGGCGCCCGCGTGTCCCCCCCAGAGCCCGGCACCCACCATGGCCGAGTCCAGCATCCGCTGCTCGAAGTCAGCGCGGGCCGCGTTGTACTTGTCCACGGTGCGGCGCAGCGCCTCGCCCGCCTTCTTGGACTTGAGCTCTGCCTGCGGGCGCAGGGCAGGCGCTGGGGACGCGGGCGGCGCGGCGGGGACGCGCGCGGTGGGGACGCCGCGGGGTCCGTCTCACCTTGTCGATCTCCTTCTGGCTGGTGCCCTCCTTGCGCAGCCGCTCGTACTCCTGGCACTTGCTGTGGTAGCTCTCCTTGGACTTGGGCAGCAGCTGGGCCACCCCGTGCAGCAGCTGCACGGCCTCCAGCGTGCCGGCCACCTCCTCCTTGGACTGCGAGGGACACCGCGGTGGGCACGGGGGGGCCAGGGGCCGGGCACACGCCGGGGTAGGGGGGTCCCTGCGGTACCTTCTTGTGCACGCGGCCCTGCTCCTCGCCGTAGCGCGAGATCTCCTTGATGAGCTCGTGCAGCTTCTTCATGAGCTCCAGGTGGCACAGGGCCAGCTTGTCCGAGGAGATGCGGAAAACCTCCCAGAGCGGCGCGAACGTCCTGGCGGCGCCGCGGGGCCTGAGCTGCGCCGCGGCGGCCCCGGCTCCCGCCACCGGCCCCGGGCACCTCTGTGTCCCCTGTCCCACCACCGCTTACCCCAGCTGGGTGCCGTTGGTGGCCATCTTGGAGAGCTTCACCATGGCCTTGGCGTAGTTCTCCTCCACGGTGGCCCTGGGGATGGCACGGGGACAGCTGGGCAGCCATCCTGGGGTGGGGGGACGCAGCCGGGGCCCCCCGCGCCAGCCGGTACCTCTCGCGGACAAAGTCGGCCAGCTCCTTGGTGGAGATCTGCCCATGCTTCATGTTGTGGTAGAGCACATCGAAGCCGTGGTTCTTCTCGCCCTGGAGGGGACAAAGCGGTGGCGAGGAAGAGGAGACTGGGGCTGCACGCAGCTGCCCACCCCTGGCACGGCCTGCAGGACGCCTGGGCCCGCCACCCACCTCCCAGCCCGACAGGAAGGGGTGGGCTGAGCCCGCACTCCTGGGCTCTATTTCGGGCACCGTGGGGGTGGCTCTTCCCCTCCGGGGGTGCCAAGTTGCCCCTGGGGAAACTGAGGCAGCACCAGGAAGCAGCCGACAGACGCTGCAGGGACAAGGGGACCTGGAGCTGCAGGCATTGGCCGGGTCCTGCTCTGGAGTGACACCGGGAAGCGCCAACAGCGCCGCGTGCCGCAACTTCCCTGCCTGGGGATCCCCGCGGGCCGGCGCCCGGTTCCCCTTTCGGCCTCGCGGGCGCCCAACCTCCCTGCTCAAGTGCCAAGCGCTGCCGCGGGTCCCGCGGGCTGCCCCGCAGGGACCCAGCAGCGCCCACCCATGCAGCGGCACCCAGGGGTGCCGGCACTTACCCAAAAGTGCTCGGCGAAGTAGGACATGGTGGCGGCGCCCGGGGTGGGGGCCGCTCGCCGCCCCCGCGCTCAGCTCCCGGCACCCTGCGACAGAGCCGCAGTCCGACCCTGCACCCAGAAGGGCCACCCGGACGCCTGGGCCCTCCTGCCGGGGTGCCAGCATGGATGGAGCATTCCAGGCCCTCCTCCGTCCCCCCAGATTTCCTTGGTGGCAGCAGCACATCCCGGGAGTTTTGGGGGACACTGAGCATCACCAGCTGGGACGCGGGGAGGAGGGGCTGTTCCGGCAGGGCCCCCCGCATTTTTGATTGATTTTCACGGGAATTCATCTCACAGACGCGGAGCTGCAGTGTCCATGGAAACCGTGCGCCATGCACCCGTGCCGTGCACCCGTGCCAGCTGCACCCCAGCACCGTGCACCCATGCCGTGCACCCGTGCCACGCACCCACGCCAAGCGCCAGCGCCACGCACGGCGCCGTGCCCCCACGGCGAGCGCGCGGCCCGTGCAGCAGCCCGGCGCGGAGCCCCGGGCCGTGCACCCGCAGGGCGCCCCCGTGCCCGGCGCGGCGGGTGCCAGGCACCCCGGGGCCGGCCCGACACCAGATACGCAGCTAAATAATAAATGAGCGGCGGCCGCGCGCGGTCCCTCCTGTCGACCGCGGCGCCCTGAGTGTCGGGGCCCAGGAGTCCGGCTCCCTCCCGCCCACCACGGGGCTCCGGTCCCGGGGAGCAGAGGGCGACGCAGCCGGGTGCTCAGTGCTGGCGGCTGCTGCACCCGCACGGGGCCGGCGCCCCGGGGCCCGCTGAGCCGCGGGAGCAAAACAGGAAACCAGAGAGCTCCGGCACGGCGGGGGGGGACGGGGGGGAATGATTTTCTTCCTACCCCCGCGTCGCGCCGGGCTTGTTGGGATGCCGGGGGTCAGAGCAAGGGGCTGGGGGACACCAGGCCCCCTGGACTCACCCTGTGCTGCTGGGGGGCACCGCGGGCCCCCCCGCGCATCCTCGGCACGCTGGCCACCGCCGCAGGCTCTGCAGGGGGAAACGGGGGTTACGGAGCAGCCCCCCCGGCCCCCGACACCCCCCAGCTCCGGCGGCCGCCCTGCACCGAGCGCGGGAAGCGCCGGGGCAGGGGCCTGGCCGAGCCACCTGTGTCACGAGCAGGGCGGGCTCAGCCGAGGGCCCCAGCGCCACTTCCCCTGACAGGCGCCCCGGGCAGCAGTGCCCCGTGGCGAGCGGGCCCAGGCGTTCGGGGACCTGCAGCGGTGGCGGCAGCGCCGGCGGGGGCAGCAGCGGGACCCCAGACTCCCAGTTCCAGCCTGGGGCAGCGCTGGGGGGGCTCACGGCCCCTTCCCACCCCGCTGGCTGCTCGTCCTGCCCCCCGCCCGGGGTGACGGCGGCGCGGGAGCCACCGTCGCAGGATGCTCCTGCAGCCGCAAGGGCGCTGAGGCGCCTTGAACTCATCGCACCCAACGCGCAGAGCTTGCGGGGCCAAAGTCCCGGCCAAAGCCCTGAGATGGCAAAAGGCACCGAGGGCCACCAATGTCCCCGGGCAAGATGGGGGACAGCTGAAGGGCCCAGGCCCGGCGGGGGGTGCAGAGGGACACACGCAGCAGGTGGCAGCGGGCGGGGGGTCCCTGCACGGTCGGGGCGCTGCAGAGCCGTCCTCGTGGGGAGGGGGCATCCCGTCCCCGTGGGGCCCCCGTGCGGATGCCGTGACCTTCAGCGGCCGGACGGCGCTCCGGAACGTGACGGGACGGACACGGCGGCGCCGAGGGGCGGGGGGACCAGGTGATGGCCCCCCCCCCGCCTCACCTGGCGCTATGGGGGGGCAGAACCGGGGGGGCTGCCCCGTCCGCGGCGAGAGGGTCTCGGCCGCGGGGACTCCTGCCCCTGCCGGGGGGCCGATGCTCAGCGGGGTGCGGGGCGGGGGTTGCGCCCTGTGCGCCCCCATGCAGCGGGGTGGGGGGGGCGCTTGCAGCGCCGCGTTCAGGCGATGCCCCCGGGGCTGCTGCAAGGGGGGGGTCGCACAGAGGTGCCCCCCACCCGTGGTCCGC
>NW_020455517.1:732108-736836 GCF_003342845.1 Nothoprocta perdicaria
CCCACGCCCCCCCGCCAGGGGACGGCGCGCGTGCGCCCATTGGCCGCCGCGCCCGGCAGTGGGCGGGGCCGCAGCTCCCCATTGGCTCACCCGCGGGCGCTGCTGCCCTGCGGGAGGGGGCGATTTGCATATTTAAAGCGGCCGCCGCCTGCCCGCTCCGCTCTCCCGCTACATGGGGCGGGGCGGAGCGAGGAGGCGCGGGGGGGGGCACGAGCAGGTGCAGCCCCCCCGCCCGGATCCCACCGGCCGAGCCGGGAGCACCGGGAGCTTTGGGGGGGGGGGGGCTGCAGTGCCGCCCCCCGCGCACCGGCAGCCCGCGGAGCCGCCGCGCTGCTGCAGCCCCCCCTCAAGGAGCCCGCGGTGCTAATTGCTAATGAGCCTCATCCCGCGCGGGGCGGCGGGCGCGCATCCCGGGCTGAGCTCATGCCCCAGCACCGGCTGACACCGGGGCGGCCGCTCCGCAGCTGCGGGACGGCAGCGCGGGGGGGACCCAGGGCGCTGCGGCAGCGGCCGAGGCTCGAGCAGGACGCGGGGCGCTGCGGCACCCAGCGCTTCGCTCCCGCTCCCGTTTGTCCCCTCGCCCCTGCCGCTCCCCCGGGACAGGAGCGCTGGGCAGCGCTGCCGGCGACGCGCGGCCTCCGGCTGCACCGGCGGCACAGGCCGCACCGCACTCCTGCCGGCACCCGCGTCCCCGGCGGTGACACCCGACCGCAGGGCTGGGCCGCCTGGGTGGGCGCACTGAGCTGGGTGTGCTCCGAACCTCGCCGTGCGAGCGGGGAGCGTTGCCCGAGCACACTGAGCATTGCTGTGCATGTAACAAGGGGTGCGTGCATTCTGTGCACGCTGAGTGCTGCTGTGCGCGCACCAAGCCGTGCGTGCTGAGGGCTGCTGGGCATAGTGAGCACTCCTGTGCATGCACCGAGCCGTGCACGCCGAGCACTGCTGTGCACGCACCAAGCCGTGTGCACAGTGAGCATTGCCGTGCACGCACCAAGCCGTGCACGCCGAGCATTGCCGTGCACGCACCAAGCCGTGTGCACAGTGAGCATTGCCGTGCACGCACCAAGCCGTGCACGCTGAGCGCTGCCACGCACACACCAAGCTGCGCGCTGCGCGTTCCCGTGCGCGCTCCGCGGCACCGTCGCTCTTTGTTAGCGCTCGCTCCGTGACACCTCCTGCTTTTCCCGCTCTCCGCAGCCTCGGCCGGGCCCCAGCCCCTCACCGCGGCCGTGCCGGGGGGAGGCTGCCGTCCTGGGGCTGGCTTGAGGCCCCTGCAGCCCCACAGCACCCCAGGGTGCCCAGGGCCGGGTGCTCTTGGTGCAGCCTGTGCATCTTCCCAGCTGGGTGCTGCACTTGCAATTGCAGCCCCCCCACCCGCACCCCGCAGCAGCCCCCAAAGCCCCTGCAGTGCCTGCGGGGGGAGCATTCCCAGCCCTTGCCTATTGCTCCCTTTGGCTCACACAGCCCCACGCCGGGCAGGGAGCACCCGGCAGCGCTGGAGACACCGTCCCCACCACCTGCATCACGCACCCCAGGGCTGCAGGGGGGACGAGGGGGCCCCACCCGGTCCCGTCCCCCTCCCCAGGGCCGAGCCCTGCTCCCCTCCTCGGCACGGGCGCAGCCGCGGCGGCTCCGGCAGGGATGCAGGCGGTTGCCATGGAAACTGCTCCATCCTGCGCCTGCCCCCCGCCCGTCCCCCCTCCCCGCAGCAGCACACGCAGGCGGACGGCGCCGTGAGCTCGTTATCTCTTTAATGCTTGTTTGCAAATACACTGACCAAACGGTGACGGCGTGTGCAAGACGGGGCGCGTGCCAGGGCCCGGAGAGCTCGCGGGGGCGGGCGCGGCCCCCGCCGACATTAAAAACAGCCCCCAGCTAAGAAAAATAGATAAAGCACTAAAGGTGAAACATTCACTCCCTCCCCAGCCCCTCCCCGCACACGTAGGACGATACAATCAAAAGTAAAAAGGCCCCCGCGAGCCGCTCCCCGGCGCTGGGGGCTGCAGCCTCACAGTGGCAACCACAGATAAATAAGAACCTCCCGCAGGAACAGTTTTGGTTTGTTCAGTTTCTTGTGTTTTCTGGTGTTTTTTCTTCTTTTTTTTTTTAAAAAAAAAAAAAGTCACTACAAAAAGAGCCGGTGAGGAGCCCCTACAAAACCGCTTAGTGTTTGTCCTCGCCCGGGGGTCCGTGGTCCCAGCTCCCCCAAAGCCCCTTCACCCCCCCGGGACATCAGGTTCTCCATCCAGCTCCTGCAGGGATTGAAGGAGAAGGAAGAGGCGGCCCCGGCCCCCAACACAGCCAAGAGCCCCCGCGGGCAGGGAGGGGGACCCATGGGTGCAACAAGCGGGCAGGTCTCAGCTCGGTGCAGAGCGAAGCCTCCCGCTGCTTGCCCACGAGGACGAGGGCTGGGAGCCGGGCAGGGGAGGGGGACACGACTGCTCTTGGCGGCACCTGGGGGGCTCCCGTCAGCCCTGGGGACACGCGGACAAGACGGGGCGAAGCCCCCTCGCCGTGGCTGGCGAGCGGTGCCGGCCATGCAGGAAGGGGACACGTGGGACGCAGCCGTGGCGGAGCTGGGCAAGGGGGGTCCTGCCCTGGCTCCCCCAGACTGGGGGTTCGGCCCCCGCTGTGGCGGGGGGGCAGTAGTGGCTGGTGGGGGAACAGCAAACGACTAAAAGTTACCCTGTAAAGTGGAGCTCGGCTCAGGCGGCCGGGAAGGCCGGGAAGGGGCTCAGCAGCGCAGGGCGCGGGAGGGGGCAGCTCTGCACCCCCTGGCAGGGCCACCCCGTCCCCCGTGGGGGCAGCGGCCGTGCGGAGCAAGGGGTGGCTCTGGCGTGGGCCAACCACACCGCAGGGTGGGGGACATGGTGACAGGGTGACGTGGGTCCCACGGGACCCCCAGGACTCCATGCAACCCCCAGGACCCCATGCCAGCCCCCAGGGAGGGGGCGCTCGCCCCCTGCCAACCCTTCCCCTCCATCCCCTCTGAGCCATGGGGAGGGAGGAGGCAGGCGGAGGAGGAGGAAGGTGAGGATGAAGCCCACACGTCCTCCCCGCCACCGGCGGGCCGGGACCCTGCTCAGAACTCCACCTTGCAGGCGGGGAAGGTCTCGTCCTGCATGGCCACAGTGCTGTTGCTGCCCAGCACCGTGATGCCAAGCTCCTGCTGCCGCTCGTGCGTCTCCTGGTACCACTCGTGCATCACCAGCGAGTCGAAGGTGGGGATCAGCGTCACCTGCGGAGGCACCCACGGCACCCGCTCAACGCCCCTGCCCAGCGCGAGCCCCCAGCACCGGCGCCCAGAGCTTGTGGCCACAGCTCAGGGCTTTGTCCCATTTGGGAAAGAGCTGGAAATGCTCCAGGGAAGCCTCAGGGCTCCTGCTCTCCAGCTCCTGCCGTTATTTCCTCCCCATCCCACCATCTTCAGGGGAAACTGAGGCACGGCGGTTGCCCCCACAAAGACGCCCGGCTCGAGGAGCAGAGCCTGGGAGGGCTCTGGGGCCAGTCCCAGCAGGCAGGGGCAGCTCGAGCGGCACCGCGGGTCCCGCCGCGCTCACCTGGATGTCGGTGCCCCACTGGTGCTTGCCGGCGAGCAGGGCGTCCAGGATGCTCCTCATGACGCCCTCCTTGAGGTGGTCGTCGCCGCTCACCACGTAGCAGAGGGAGCGCACGCGCCGGAAGAACTCCTCGTCCACGGTGCGCGCGCTCCACGAGCCGGGCACGTAGGCCAGGTCCACGTAGACGGGGGGGCCCGGGGGGGCGGCAGCCCGCGAGCCTGCGAGGACGGGGACGCGTGGGCTGCGAGGGGCGGCACCGGGGCGGGCAGCCCCCGACACCCCGGGGCATCCCGCCCCAAAGCCTCGGACGGCATCGCCCCAGCGGCGGCGCCGGAAAATGGGAGCCGCCAGGAAGCTCCGGCACCGAGGCCGGCTCGGGGCATCCCCTCCCTCCCCGCCGCCCCACAGGGACCCCAGGCCTTACCTGCCGGAGACGCCCGGCCGGCTCCGGCCAGCGACCTGGCTCCAGCGCTGCGGGTGGCCCCAGGGGCGCGGGCGTCCCCGGCCGCCCCGCCATGGGGGCCTCTCTTGTCCGCGAGCGGCAGCCTGGCCTTGTCCCCGGCGTCACGGGCCGAGCCCCCAGCAAGGCGGGCCTTGGAGGCCACGCTGGAGGGCTTGGCGGGGTCGGGCCTGGGGGCGGCGGGCGCCGAGCCCACGCGGGACGGCGTCCTCTTCACCTTGCCGGGTTGCTCCTTCTTGGGCGCGCGCGGCTGCTCGCCCGGCAGCGCCTCAGGGTCCACCATGCAGATGCCGGGCTGCGCAGGGATGGGGCAGGGGTCCTTCATGGGGGCGGGCAGCGGGTCGCGGGCCCTCGCCAGGCCCCGGGCCGGCTGCTCCGAGTCCTCGTCCGACTCCAGCCCGTCGGCCAGGATGGAGGGGCAGTCCTCGGTGGCCGGCGGGATGTCAGAGTCGGACAGGGTGGGCAGCGACTCGCTCACGGAGGTGGGGGGCGTCTCGGCCGCCGGCTGGCGGGGCTGGCCGCGGCGCTGCGCCAGCGGCTGCGCCATCTCCTGCGACAGGTCGCTGTCCGACAAGTCCCGCGGGCTGACGTTGGCCGAGGGCGACCGCTCCGACTTGGGGTGCTCGAACTCGCAGGGCGACACCAGGCACAGGTCCACGTCGTGCGGCGAGTCGGAGCGGCGGCCCGGCTGGCGCGGCGGCGCGTCCC
>NW_020455517.1:736991-752975 GCF_003342845.1 Nothoprocta perdicaria
GCGGCCGCGGGGTCCGGCTCCGGCGTCGGGCCGCTCCCGCGGGGCCGGCTGCCCCCGTCCTCCTGGGGGGACTCGCTCACGGGGGGCAGCACCTGCTCGAAGGAGACGGACAGCGACTCGTCCACCTCGGTGGAGTGCGGGGAGCCCACCTCGGCCGGCAGCGACGGCGTGGTGATGGTGGGGGACACGTCGGCGACGTCGTCCTTGAAGGGGCTCAGCGAGAGGCCGCCCGCCTGCCTGTCGTGCGCGGAGCCGCCGCCGTCGTGCGCGGCCCTGGCCGGGGCCCAGCAGTTGGGCTGCTGGTTGGCGTTGGCGCCGGCGGCCGCCTCCTCGCCCGCCTCCTCCACCGGCGACTGGTGGAAGGGTGTGTGGCCGGCGCTGGCCGGCCCCGAGCTGGCCGGGGACATCATCTCCAGGGTCTTCTCCTCGGAGCTGCCGCAGGGGTCCTCGCCGCCCTCGGCGCAGTGGTTGAGCAGCCCGGTGGGCGTCAGGTCGAAGTTGACGCTGCGCTCGCTCCTGGGGGTCTTGGCCAGGGGCGACGGGGGGCCCAGGGCTTTCAAGGGGCTGCTCTCGAGGTGGCGGAAGCGCTGGGGGCTGTCGGGCTCCTCCAGGCCGTTCTCCACGCAGCCCAGCTCCGCGCGCGCCCTGCTCGCGCCGCTCTCCGGCGGCGACGGCTCCAGCTCGCTCTCCGCCGTGGTGATGCCTTCATCTGTCGAGTCCTCCTTCCTCCTGCCCTCGGCCCCGGGCAATGCGGCCTCCCGGCCCTGCTCGGCCTCCGGCAGCAGGTCCTCGGGGGAGGACGGCTTGGAGCCATCCGACGCCCCCAGCTCCTTCTTGCCGCCGGCCTCCTTGGGCGCTTTGCTCTTGGGCTTCTCTGGCTCCTTCTTGAGGGTGGATTTCTTCATGCTTCCGGCTTTGGCCAAGGGTTTGCGCGTGTCCGGGACGGGCGCTTTCCGGGCTGGGGGCTTTGCAGCAGTTTTGCTCTCGGCCTTGCTGTCCTTCACGTCCTTTCGCAGCGTATCGGCCTTCACTTCCTTCTTCACTGTCTTCACCTCCTTCCTGGCTTCACTCTTGGCCTCAGTCCCATCTTCCTTCTTCACCGGCTTCTTCTCTTCTTTTCGGGGAAGAGGCTCCTTCTTGGGCACCGTTTTCTCTTTATTCACCTTGGGTTTTGTGTCAGCTTTGAGCTTTTCCATGGAGGAGTCCAGCTTGGCTCGAGCATCCTTGGCTCTCTCCTCTTCTGACCCTGCTCTAGTCACCTCTCCCAGTGATTTTGGTTTCTCCTTGGTCCCCGACTTCACCTCCTTCTTCTCTGTCTTTGGAGCCTTCTCCTTTGGCGCTGGGGTCCCAGTGTCCACCAGACTCAGCTTGGAAGCAGATTTCAGGCTCTCCTTGCTCTCGGTCCTCTTCTGCTTGAGCTGCTTCTCGGGCTGGGGTGCAGACAGCCCCTTCAAGTCGTTCTTGGTGACCACGGGGTGCTTGAGGAACTCCAGGTGCTTGACCTTCTCCAGCCCCTCCAGGATGTGGGTCTGCGGGGTACAGCCAGGGAAGAGGACCCGGATGATCTTCTCGGAGGGGCTGACGGGGTGCCAGACGAGCAGGGCGCAGATGGAGGTCAGACATTGCAGGGGCAAGTCCTGCTCCTTGGGGTAGCTATTGCCTGACCAGTGCTGCATGAGGAACTCGAGCTCCTTGGTGCCCTTCACAGGGTTCAGGACGTACATGTCCAACCGGCCGACCCCCATTTTCTGGAAGAGGACGGTGGGCTCCACGCGGGGGCTGCTATCCCGCGCCAGCGGGTTGGGGCGGATGCCCAGCTTGTCCAGGTAGCGCAGGGCGAGGGCGGCCTCATCGCAGCTCTTCAGCACCTGGGAGTTGCCCTCGATGTCCTTCAGCTTCTCGGAGGCGTTGAGGAAGACGACGCCGAGCTCCGGGGAGATGAGGTTCTTGGCCCAGTCGCCGTTGCCCTGCGAGCCCTGCGACGGGTCCTCCTCCAGCTCCGCCAGCTTCCTCTGCAGCAGGCTGTTGACGCCGGGCAGGCTGTCGGTGCCCGCGTGCGTCACCAGGATGGAGTCGATGCGGTCCAGGTGCCGGACCAGCTTCCAGAAGGACGACTTGGGGTTGGAGCCGCCGTTCACCAGCACGTTGAAGCCGTTGACCGCAAAGAAGGCCGAGTCGCCCCTCCCGCCCGGGAAGATATAGCAGCAGGGCTTGGAGAGCTTGAGGAAGCCGACCATGGTGGGAGGCTCGAGGAGCTCAAAGGGGGACTGGGGCTCCAGGGACTCCGAGAGGTACTCCATGAACTCCTCCAGCCCCTCCATCTCCGGCAGGATGCAGCCCGGGTTGTACCGCAGCTCGATGAAGTCCTGCAGGTTGTGATGGTCCAGAGCCGAGTCCTTCCACTCTCCGAAGTCAGGGCAGCTGATGGTCAGCCTGGCCTTGGCAGAGGGGGCAGCGGAACTCAGCATCTCTCCTACCTGCGAGGACAGGGGGACAGGCAGAGCTCAGGCCCTGTCCTGTGCAGGGCAGCCCCTGGGGAACCTCAGCCCTCGCTCCCTTGGCGAGCGCAGGGAGCCCCTTCCCCTGCCCGGCGCTCCGTGCCCACAGGGCATCGGCCCTCGGGACTCCCCTCGGGCCCGGGGATCCTCGGGGCCCCTCGGGACTCCCCTCGGGCCCGGGGGAGCTCAGGACGCTGCCACAGAGCAGAGGGCTGGACAAGTCCCGCGCTGCCACGCACGGGGCCCCGCTGCGCGCAGCCACCCCAGGACACGAACAGACATCAACGGGGAGCAGGGGTCCCCGCGCCGGCGCTCACCTCCTTGTCTGCGAAGATCTGGATGAAGTCCCGCAGCGCGAAGCAGCCCGTCTGCAGCATCAGCTCGCCCGTCTCCTCCACGCAGGGCCCCGCGAACACCAGCAACTTGTGCTGGGACACGTCCGTGATGAGGGTTCGCAGCTGGGGACGGAGGGGACGGCCGTGAGGACGCGGCGTCCCCGCCCGGACCCCGTCCCGCCTCCCCGCCACTCACCTCGTCGCACAGGGACTTGTCGGAAGGGTTGAGCAGCACCAGGGTCTCCAGCACGTCGCCCCGGTGGTGGAGGGTGCGCTGGCCTGCGGGGAGCGAGGGCTGAGGCCGGCCCAGCACCTTCCCCAACGCCACCCTGCAGTCTGGGCACCCTGCAGGGGGGGGGACAGGGCCTGCCCCTTCCCACCCGCCGCCGGCGGGACGCCGCGGGGGCTGCTGGAGCTGCCTCTCCTTGTTTCCTTGCGCCCTTCCTGCCGCAGGGAGGGCAGGAAGACGGGGCTGGCCCGACGGGGCCGGCCCCTGCTGCCCTCCGCGAGCGGGGCTGCACGGCCAGAGCGTTACCTGCCCACGCCGCGGCCTGCCCCGGGACACGGCCTGCCCCGGGACACCGTGTCCCGGCACTGGAAGGACAAGGGGACGTGGAATGAAGTCATTTTCCGGAGCCGCGTGGCCTCGGACATGGGCTGCTCGGCTACGTTTCCTTGGGAAGCCTCAGCCCCGCGCGCAGCCAGACCCCAAAGAGCACCGTGTCCCCAGAGGTGCCGCCAACGTCCCCTCTCGGGCTGGCCGGGCTGCTCGGGGACGGCAGCGCCCGGCGGGCACAGGAAGCGCTTTGGGCACGTGGGCCCCACGGGACTCGGCGCCGCCAGCCGGGCTGGCCGCGGACGGGCAGGGCCCCAGGGCTCGGCGGGCGGCCACGAGGAGCTGGGCGTCCCACGAGGAGGGACGGGGACCCATCTGGCCTTCAGCACATGAAAGAGCAGCAGACAGCGGTGGTTCCCGCCGCACAACCCCCATCTCGTAGGGTGGCCCCCAACCAAACTGCCCACCAACGGAGGGGGCTTTGCTGGAGCCGGGAGCTCCTTTCCCAGCTCACGAGCCAGCACCGCATCCACTGGCGGGAGCGAGGGCATCCGGGCAGAGCCCTGGACGTGCTGCTCCGCGGCGGAGCGCGGGACGGGCCCCGCGGAGCCGCCGTCGCCCCCACGCGCCGGCCCCGACAGCTGCTGGGCACAAAGCAGAGCCTGTTCCCGGCGGGGACGGGGGCGGCGGGGACGGCGCCCACCCCGGCACGGGCTGCAGCTGCGCCCGCCGGCTCCCCCAGCGCGGCACGGAACAGGCCGCCCTCCCCGCGGCGCACCGGAGCCGCTGCCGCCGCCAGGCTGTGCTCGGAGGCTCCGCTTCATCCCGCGGGCAGCGCTCGATGCCCCCCGGCTGGGCAGCCCGCCCTGCGCGGGGACCGCGCCGGGAGCGGCCCCGGGGCCACACAGCCAGCTCAGCACAAAGCCGCGGCCAAACGTTTGTGCAGCTCAGCACACAGGCGGCCCGCGCCCGCCTCGCCCGGGGCCCGGCTCTTGGGATGTGCAAATTGACCGAATTAAGCATGGCTCGGGGAGCAGGGACCCCGCGGGCGCGCGGGGAGCTCCGGACTCACCCTTCACGATGCTGGAGAAGGTGGCCGAGTGGCGCGACACGAAGAGCTTGAGCTGCTCGTCCAGGTTGCAGGCGGTGAGGTCGATGTCCCAGGAGCGGATGCCTGCGGGACGGCGGGATGAGCCGCGCGCCGGGGCCTGTGGCGCCTCCCTCGCCCCGGCGCCGGCTCCGGATCACGCGGGCGGCCGGGGGCCCCGTGCTCTGCCCCGAGCCGGCTCCCGAGAGCCCCCAGCCCGGCCCGGCGCCTCCTGCTCCTCGCGGCGCCGGGATGCTCAGCCCCTGCTCCCGCCACACAGGCCCTGCGTCCCGCCGGTGCGGACGCGTTCCCAGCCTCCGCGCTGCCACGGGAGCCTGACGGGGCAGGGAGAGGGACCCGCGCGGGGAGCAGCCGGGCCGGGCGGCGCCCGCGCTGGCACAGCACAAAGCGTGGGCAGGGCACGAAGCGGCGCCCGGGGCAGCACGTGGCGCAGGGCGGCGGCGCTGCCGGCAGAGCCGCGGCCCCGCGGCTACGGGCGCGCCGACCGGCACCTCGCCCTGCATCCCGGGCGCCCCGGCGCCCCGCATCCCGGGGCATTCCGGAGCATCCGGGAGCATCCCATCGCCCTGCGTCCCAGAGCTCCCCGGCGCCCTGGATCCTGGAGCATTCCGGAGCATCCCATCGCCCCGCGTCCCAGAGCTCCCCGGCGCCCCGCATCCTGGAGCATTCCAGAGCATTCCAGAGCATCCCATCGCCCTCCATCCTGGAGCTTCCCAGAGCTTCCCATCGCCCTGCATCCCAGAGCATTCCGGAGCATCCCATCGCCCCGCATCCTGGAGCTCCCCAGAGCTTTTGCATCCCGGTGCTCCCCATCACCCTGCATCCCGGAGCATTCCAGAGCATCCCATCGCCCCGCGTCCTAGAGCTTCCGAGAGCTTCCCATCGCCCTGCATCCTGGAGCTCCCCAGAGATCCCCGTCGCCCCACATCCCGGAGCGGCCGGCGCTTCCCGCGCTCCTCGCCGGCCCCCGGGGCCGTTCCGGGCGCAGCGCTGGCGCTCCCAGGCGCTGCCGGCCGGGCCTTCGCGCGAGGCTGCGCCGGGCTCCGCACCGGCCTTTTCCGGAGCCCCTGGGGCCGGATCGGCGCCTCCCCCGGGACACAGGCTGGGTTGGGGGGAATGGAGGAGTTGGGGGGCAGGCACCCCCGGCACAGCCCCCACGGCCCTCCCTGGATTCCCCAGGGATCCAGGGGAAGCAGATCCTGAGGATGCGAGGCAGGAAAGGAGACAGAGCCCAGGGACCCAAGGCAGGAGACAAATCCCAAGGAAGCAGATCCTGGGTATCCACAACTGAAGAGGTCAGAGCCTGGCGATCCCATGGGGATCCAGTGTACAAGGAGGGGCAGATCCCAGGGAGACAGATCTCTGGGATCCAGAGGGCAGGTCCCAGGGATGCAGGGCAGGAGAGGGGACAGATCCAGGGGATACCGCAAGCACAGATCCCAAGGGTCCCAGCAGGCCGATCCCATGAAAGGCGGCAGATCTCAGGAATCCAAGCAACAGATTCCATAGGTACTGGCAAACCAATCCCAGGATCTAAGTGAGCAGATCTAGGAGGGCAGATCCTGGGGATCCCAGGAGGTCAATCCCAGGGATCTAAAACAGGAAAACAGGTAGATCCCAGGGATCCAAAGGAACAGATCCCAAGGATTCCAGCAGGCTGATCCCAAGGATCCAAGGGAAGAAAGAAGGGAAGCTGATCCCGGGATCCAAGTGACAAATCCCATAGGTCCGATCAGGTCAATCCCGGGGATCCAGGGCAGGAAAAGGGGGGCACATCCCGGGGATGCAGAGGCGCCGCCCCCACCCCCCCCCGCAAGCAGATCCGCGGGATGCAGGGGGCGGATCTCGGGAATTGAGGGGGGCAGATCCCGGCGATCCCGGGCGGATGCCGGGCCCGTCCCGGCGGGCGGGCGGCGCGCGGAGCCCCCCCCGCGGCGCCGTCCCCGCTCACCTCGGCGGAGCTGGCGCAGCGCGGCCGCGCGCAGGCCGGCGCGGTGGCAGCCGCCGCCCACGATGGCGAGCAGCGAGTAGCGGCGGGGCCCGGCGGCGCCGGGCGCGGGGCCGCCACGAGCCGCCGCCATCTTCGGGCCCCCCGCAGCCACGGCGCGCCGCGGGACACGCCCCGCCGCGCCGCGTCACCGCCGCCGGGCACGCCCACTGACGTCACCGCGGGCCAATGGGCGGCGGCGGGCGGAGGAGGCGGGGGAGCCGCGCCCCGCGCGGGGGGGTTCTTAAAAGGGCAACGCCGGGGTGGGGCCGTGCCGGGGTGGGGCCCGCAGGCTTCCCGCGCTGCAGGGCTGTGCAATGCAGTTCAGAGCTGTGCAAAGCAGCGCGCGGCTGTGCAATGCAGTTCAGAGCTGTGCAAGGCAGCGCGCGGCTGTGCAATGCAGTTCAGAGCTGTGCAAAGCAGCGCGCGGCTGTGTATCGCAGCGTGAGGCTGTGAAATGCAGCACAATGCAGCGCACGGCAGCACAAGGCAGCGTGGGGCTGTGCAAGGCAGTGTGGAGCTGTGCAATGCAGTGCAATGCAGTGCAGGACAGTGCAAGGCAGCACAACGCAGCGCAAGGCTGTGCAATGCAGTGCAATGCAGCGCAGGGCAGTGCAAGGCAGCACAATGCAGCATCGGGCTGTGCAATGTAGCGTGGGTCTATACAACACAATGCAGCACGGAGCTCTGCAATGCAGCACAGGGCTGTGAAGTGCAATACTAGGAGCGTAGGTGTCAGCTAGCAGCTGTGAAATGCTGTGCTGCAGCGTGCAGTGTCATGCTATGGATGCGCAGTGCTGGGGGTGTGCACTGCAATGCTACGGGCGTGCAGTGTGGGGCAGGCAGTGTGCAACACAGTGCAGAGTGCTGTGGTGTGCAGTGGTAGGGATAGAGCATTGCAGTGATGGGGAGCATGCAGTGCATTGCTAGTGTGTGCAGTGCAGTGCTAGGGGTACCCAGTGCAAGGCTGGCATGTGCATTGCAGCACAGTAGGAGCAGGATGGGGCACGCAGCGCAGCGCCGTGCAGTGCGGCTCGGTCACGGCGCCCAGCCACCCCAGGCCCCTGCGCCCAGGCTGCACCTGAGGCCCCCAGTCTCCCCCAGCACATCCCGCGCTGCAGCCAGGACCCGTGGCCAGGGGGGCAGGTCCCCAGCAGCGCGGCCGCCCCCTCCCCGTGCAGCCCCAGGCTGCCTCAGGCTCCAACGCCGCAGGGCAGAGCCCGCGCGGCCGCTTCCCTGAGCGAACACAGCCCCGGTGAGGCCGGCGCATCCGCCGAGCCCTGTTCGGACACTAGGATGGGAGCGAGCGCAGGGCCAGACCCCTTCCCAGGGGCGCACACAGAGCCGGCA
Organism: Nothoprocta perdicaria; assembly: GCF_003342845.1. NCBI lineage: Eukaryota > Metazoa > Chordata > Aves > Tinamiformes > Tinamidae > Nothoprocta > Nothoprocta perdicaria. Next base: position 744,826 of record NW_020455517.1, read on the forward strand.
GCCCACAAACCAGCTTTATTGCAAAACGCTGGCACAGGGGAGCCCGCGGCCCCTGCGACTCCGGGCACTGACAGCGCCAGTCTGCCACAGGGAGGGACGGCGGCTCCCTCTTCTCCTGGGGACCCGCGGCTGGACCCCCTGGCTGCACTGCGAGGCCGGGAGTGCTGCTGCCTGCCCCACACCTGCCCCTCCCTGGGCACAGGGACACGGATCCAGCTGGAAAAGGGGGAAGAGACAGCAGTGAATGACAGGAAAAGGACACGGGGACATCCCGGGTCCCCACTCGCCCTGTCAGGGGTGTGAGAGCAGCGTCCCCTGCCCAGCTGCGCAGACAGGGTCCTGCTGGGGGGTCCCCATGCACCCACCTGCCCTCCTAGCTGCGCGGAGCCGACCACTTCTGCCAGCAGCCACCGGCCACCGCGGCCCGGCCCTCACGGACACCCTGGGGGGGCAGAGCGGAGGAAGGGGGGGATTGCTGGGGGGGCCACTCCTTCACCGCAGGCACCCCCCTTACCCCACAGCCCCTCCAGACCATGTAGAAGCCAGTGTGGTAGCCACTGAGGTACCAGGACATCAGCATGGCGGCCAGGGCTTCCTCCTCCTCCTCCTCTTCCTCTTGCAGGACGCACAGTGGGGGCCACGGCGGCGGCACGAGCTGCAACCGCCACCCAGAGCCCACGTTAGGGACAGTGTCAGCACCAGGGACACGGCCGTGGGTGCCCGCAGCCCTGGGCACCCCCGGGGAGCTGGGGGTGCAGGACACTCACGTGCGGATCCTGGCGGGGGCAGGGGGCCCGCTTGCCCTTGCTGCTCTTCCTCCTCCTCCCCGGGGGCAGCTGCCATGCCGGGATGGGTCTCGGCCTCCGGGGCTCCCCGTGGGGACCGTCCTCCACCTTGCAGGGACACATGGGCGTCAGTGTAGCCCCCCCAGACCCCCAATTACCCCGACAGTCCCTCGACGCCGTCACTCACCGGCCGGGCCCGGGGGTTGGCGGGCGGCAGGAGGTCGCCCAGCGCCTGCTGCTCCTCGTTGCCGCAGCCGTCGAAGCGCAGCAGGCAGGTGCCGGCGGCGGCGTCCAGCGCCCGCACCGTGGCCGGGTACAGCAGCCCGTCCCCTGGCCACACGGCACGGCAGGCGGCTCCCACCGCCCACTGCAGGGACGGGACGCGGTCAGGCTGCCCCGAGCCCCCCGTGCATGAGTCGGGCTGAGGGGACGGGCTCTTATGTCGCCCACTCACCTGGGAGGCACCTTCTTTCTCCTCCTCCTCCTCTTCTTCTTCTTCTTTCTCCTCCTCCTCCTCTTCTTCTTCTTCTTTCTCCTCCTCCTCCTCCTCCTCTTCTTCTTCTTTCTCCTCCTCCTCCTCCTCCTCTTCTTCTTCCTTCTCCTCCTCCTCCTCTTCTTCTTCCTCCTCCTCCTCCTCCTCCTCTTCTTCTTCTTTCTCCTCCTCCTCCTCCTCCTCTTCTTCTTCTTCTTCCTCCTCTTCCTCCTCGCTGGGGGTCACACTCAACGCCAGGGACTTTGGGCTCTGGTCTGACTCCTGATCCAGGGCATCCTGGGGGAGGCCGCAATGGGGTGGGGGGCTGAGCGGGGCCCCCCTCCTGTCCCAGTTCAGCCAGTCCCAGGGCAGAGTTCCCTAGGCCCAGCCCCGACCCGGTTCCATCTTCTCCCACCCCAGTACCCTGGGTCCACCCTAGCCCAGACCTTCCAGTCCCACTCCAGTCCGAGACTTCCCAAACCCATTACTCCCAGTCCAGGTTAGACTGGACCCTCCTGCTCCAACCTGCTCCCAGTTCCCCCACCTCGGTACCCCCGGCCCAGCCTAACCCAGACCCTCAATTCCCGGCCCGGTCCTAGTTCTTCCAGCCTGGTACCCCCCAGTCCAGGCTAGCCCAGCCGCTCCCATCGCGGTCCGGTCCTGGTTCCCCAACTCGGTGCCTCCGCTCCAAGGCTCTTCAGGCTCTGCAGCCCCGGTCCGGTCCGGTCCGGTCCGGTCCGGTCCCCCACCCCCGGGCCCCGCCGCCGCCTACCCGCGGTCCCTGGGCTCTCTCGGCCATGACCCGGCGCAGGCGGCACCGAACCGGCAACCGCACGTGTATCCCCACGCCGCGCCCCGCCCCCGCGCGCGGCGCCCCCTGGGTAATGTAGTCCCCATGGCGGCGGCGCAGGCCGGGGCGTGGCGAGCCGCGCCTACACTTCCCATGAGGCATTGCCCGCGCTACCAGCGAGTCGCACGGGCAGCGCGCCGCGGGCGCTCTTCAAGCGCGCCCCCTGGCGGCGGGCGGGAGCGCCGCGCCGGGCGCAGCGCGCGCGGCCATCGGTGCCGCGAGCTGTGTCGGTGCTCAGCCCCTCGGCAGCTCCCCCGCGGAACGTCGTTAGGCTGCTGCTGCTGACGGAGATTCCCCGTCGCTGCCGGCCAGGTGTAAATATTTACCTAAGGGCAATTAGCAGGCGCCATAAGCAGCGCTGGGCGTGAGCACGCAGGCTGCACACCGACAGCACGGGCGCCCTTCGTGCAGCCGCAGCCCCGGGAGACGCGGGCAGCTGGTGGCCGTGGCTGGGGGTTCCCTGGCGCCCGCTGTGTTGGGGCACCAGTGGCCGGGATGTGCCCGACAGGTAGGGCAGGGATGGGGGACCCCTGGCAGGACCCTGCAGAGACAGGGGATGCAGGGTTGGGATGCAGGGATGGAGCGAGGGCAGCCCGAATCCTGCCCGGCCGCAGCAGGGCAGCGCGTGGCCAGGCAGGCGGCCCGCTCGTGCCCAGACATGCCCGGAGCTGGCCTGGCCACAGGAGGCCTGGCCTGGGAAACGACACGGAGCATGAAACCGGAGCGTGAAACCGGAGCGCGAAATAGGAGCGTGCAACCCGAGCGCGCAAGCAGGGCGCCGGGAGCGAGCCGGGGGGGCCCGGAGCAGCGCGGGTGCAAGCGAGCGCGCCAAGCGGGTGCACGCGGGGCGGCCCCGCACAGGCTGCGGCCGTGGGCGGGGCGGGGGGGGCACCGGGGCCCACGCGTGCCCGGCGGCGCGGGGGGAGCGGCGCCCGCGCGTGCCCGCCAGGGGGCAGCCGCCTCCCGCCGCCGCTCGCAGAGCCGGGGAGCGGAGGGAMCCCCCGCACACCGGGGCGCTGCTGCACGGACCGGCCCCCCCGCCCCGTTCCCAGTCCCGGCGCACGGATCCCACCGCCCGCTTTGCAAACCCCAAGGTGCAGGCTGATCCTCCAAGGCGGATCCCGGTGCGTGGACATCCCCGCCTCGCAACCCCCACGGCACGGATCGATACCCGCCCCCCCCGCCCGGTGCAACCCCCAGTGCACGGGCCGATGTCCCCGGCGCTGCTCCGGGCACATCCCGCGTGGGGGGGCAGTTTCTGGGCGGGGGGTTCCGCGTGTTCCCAGCTCGGGACACTCCAAAAATACCCCGCTCTGCCCCTCCCCCTCCCGGAGCACCCCCTCCCCACGTGGGGCCCGCGCGCGGCAGCCAATGGCCGCGCCCGCCGCTCTTCTCTTTGTGAACGGCCAGCCAATGGGCGTGCAGGAGACGCCGCGCCCCGCCCCCGGGAGGCTATAAAAGGCGGCGGCGGCAGCGCGGCGCTCAGAGTAGCGCGCGGCAGCGGAGCGGGCGGCAGCACCGGGAGCGGCACCAGAACCGGCACCGGGACCGGGACCCTCTCTGGATTATCACCCGTGGACTGCGCTTATTTCTGCCTTTTTTCCCTTCTTTCCGTCGGATCCTTGCGTGCCTCGGGCTGCCCGCCCTGTGGATTACAATTGCACCATGACCCTGGAGGAGCTGGTGCCTTGCGACAGCAGCAAGTAAGTGCGGGGCACAGCGGCGAGGCCCGGCCCGGGGCCGGTGCCGCCGGTGCCGCCGCCGCTCACGGGCCCCTTCGTCCCCCCCGCAGGATGCAGGCGGTGAGCGAGGCCGTGGAGCGGGTGCTCGTGGCTGCGCAGCGGCAGCACCGACTCACCGTGGGCGTCTACGAGTCCGCCAAGCTCATGAACGTGTAAGTGCCCGGGCTGCGCGAGCCGGTGCGCGGGGTGCAGCGGGCGGGCGGGCGGCTGCGCGAGCCGGTGCCCCGGGGGTTGCGCCAGGATGCGGGAGCCGGTGCAGCGGCGGGGACCAGTGCAGAGCTACGGGGCTCTGTGGGAGGCAGGAGGATGATGCCCGGGAGCAGAACCAGTGCAAGGGTGTCTAGGAGGGCTGGAGCAGGAGGGATGCCAGGGACTAGCCCCAGTGCTTGGGGACACCTGGACAGGGGGGTCTCTCCCCCCCCGCCCCCCAGCACCCTCCCAGATGCTGGGATGGGTGCTGTGGGGTGATGCAACCCACCCCCCAACCTTGCACGTGCCACGGGGCGTCTGTGGTACCTGCATCCCTGGCACCTGCACCCCCGCTGCTCCGGTCCCCTCACGTCACCGCCGCCGCCCGCAGGGACCCCGACAGCGTGGTGCTCTGCTTGCTGGCCACGGACGAGGAGGACGAGGGCGACATCGCCCTGCAGATCCACTTCACGCTCATCCAGGCCTTCTGCTGCGACAACGACATCCACATCCTGCGCGTGTCGGGGATGCAGCGGCTGGCGGCCCTGCTGGGGGAGCCGCCGGCGGGCGCCGAGCCCCGCGACCTGCACTGCCTCCTCGTCACGGTGAGTGGGCCGGGGCCGCCGCGTCCCCCTGCATCCCGCCGTGTCTCCTTGCATCCCGCCGCTCACCTCCTGCTTTCCCCCTCCCGCAGAACCCGCACACGGACGCCTGGAAGAGCCAGGGCCTGGCTGAGGTGGCCAGTTACTGCGCCGAGAGCCGCGACCGCAACCAGTGGGTGCCGTGCGTGGCCCTGCAGCAGCGCTGAGGCCCAGGACGCCGCGTCCCGACCCGCCCGGAACGGCGGGGAGAGAAAAAAAAATGCAGAAAACCCCCCAGCAATCCGCGCGAGAGGGAAGGAGGCGCAGCCAGGTCGCCAAACGCGCACGCACCACCCACCGATTTTATTTTTCTTTTTAACCGGAGAGGTGCCGGGAGCCTCCGGCCGCGAGCCGAGACAGCAGCGGGATGAGCCGGGCAGGAGAGGCGGGAGCCGGAGCCGCCGGGCGTCCCGCCGGCCCCGGGGCTGGCGCGGCCGCGCCGCGGAGCGCGCACGGATGGAGATGGGTTTGCTTTATTTTGGCATCCGGGACTCGATGGGAGCGAGCGCTGCACACGGACAGGACTTGCAAAGGAGCTTTTTTTTTTCTTTTTTCTTCCAAGGGATTAATATTTTAGACATTCAGAGACTCATGACAACAAGAATCCTTCTTTGCACTCAAGCCACTTGGAGACCCAGATCTAAAGCTATTATAGAGATGATCTATTCTTGTACTGATTTGAAAGAAAAATATTATTTACAATAAATTTCTAAACTGACCCTTGGCTGCATGAGTGTCCCGCAGGCGGATGGGCGCGGGAAGGGGCCGCTCCTGGTGCGGGCGGCTGCTCCCGGCCGCAGCCGCGGGGCTGGTTTCGGGGCGGGGAGGGAGCGGCTGGTGCCAGGCGGCTCCAGCACCAGCAGATCGAGCTCTGGCAGCGGCTGCCGCCGTCCCCGGGGTTCTGTGGGGGTCACAGCGTGGGGGGCAGCGCTCTGAGCATCCCTGTGCCAGCGGCGTGGCTGGGCAAGAGGCGCAGAGCCGCTCCCGACTGTTCCCACCCCCGAGGACCAGGCAGGGACCCTGATTTGCAGGACCCCCTTCCCAAAGCTTTTTTTTTCCCTCCCCCCAAAGCATCCCTTTTTGGCTGCCCCCTCACCCTGCTGCAAGGGGCAGGGGCCTCTTGGGCTGCCCGGGTGGCTCCAGGAGACCTGGGAGAAGGGGAAACGGAGGCCGCAGCTCCCCGTCCTGCGCTGCAGCACCCGGGGCCACGCGGTGGGTGGGTTTGTCGGTGGGCGGCAGCTGTTCGAGGCCCTGCGGCCGCCCCCGGCCCGTGGGCTGAGCCGGGTGCTCCCGGGGAGCCCCCGTGCCGGCCGCAGGGAACCCCCGGGAGCCGCGCGACTCACCGGGGAGCCCGGTGCAGAGCGGGGAGCTGCAGCCCAGGAGGGAGGAGGCTCCTGCCCTGCTGGCCAAGAAACCCCCCGCCCGGCACTGCCTGCACCTGGGGGCCCTCCCCGAAGGGTGGCAGCCCCTGCGCCCTTGGAGCCCCCTGCCCACCCCGCTCCTTGGAACTGGGTGCTCAAGTGCAGGGCAGTGCCACTGTCACCTCCCTGGGGGTCATTGGCCCCGACTGTTTGCTGGGCACCCCCTGCATGCTCCCCCTCACAGCCCCCCCGCATGTCTGCACCCCTGTGCCGCACTCGTGCACCGAGGCTGCTGCGGCGCATGCGGCGGGAGCCGGGACTCGCCGGCGGGTGACCCTGCCCGGCTGGGACACGGATCCGTGTGCGGCCCTGGCCCTCGTCCCGCAGGCCCTGGCAGCGCCGCGCAGGGAGCTGCCGGCCTCGTCCCTTGGACGCTGCCCTCCCGGGGCACGGGGGCAATGCCCGGCCTGCAACCGGATTTCCGGCAGGCGCTGCCAGGGCGTGGGAAAGGGCCCGGAGCTGCCCCGGGCGCCACCGCAGCCCAGCCCCGCTGCTGCTCCCAGGGGAGCAAAGTGCAATCCCAGGGGAGCCGATTCGGGGTTGGGGGGGGAGGGTGCATCCCATGGGAGCCGGCAGGGTGAAGCTGCCGGGACAGGCTGGGGCGCATCCACCCGCCCGGCATCGCCCTCCTGCCTGATCCGGGAACGCCAGGAGCCCCCGGGGGCGGGAACGCGGGGCCGTGGCCAGGACCACCCTGCAACAACCCGGCCGGCACCGACCCCCCTGGCAGAGCCGGGGGCTGCGGGGGGAGATCGGTGCCGTGGCTGCCCGGACGCCTGGGCCCGGCAGAGGCTGGCGGTGACTCAGGAGCCCGTGGCCTCCTCACCTGACCGGCCCCGCCGCCCTCCCCGTGCCTCAGTTTCTCCATTTGCACGAGGTCAAATCACTCCTGCCATGGGGACTGATGGGTCACTAGGGCCTCGGGGGCCCTTCCAGCAGGACAGACGGACAGACGGACGCGCTGGGCCTCACGCCGGCTCCCCGGCCGCCCTTATCACGGGCGCCAGCACCCGTCCCGCCCGCACCGGCCGGGCCCGATAGCGGCCGCCGCGGCGCCCCAGGGACGCAGCGGGCCGGGCTGAGCGTCCGCGAAACTCATTTCACTGGTGATCCCGGTGATCCCCCGCCGTCCATCTGTGCAGCCGCCGGGAGCGGGGGCACGGGCGCGCAGCGGGGCCCTTCGCGTTCCCGCCGCCCGCGTCACTGCGCCCGCGCGGTCAGGCCGGGCTGAGTCACGGTGCCCGCGGCCCCGGGGGCTCCTCGGCGGGGCCCAGCCCCCAGCACCCCCCCCCCGCCCCATCCCCGCGGAGCCGCCCCCGCCCCGGGACCCCCCGCCCGGCGGCCCTTTGTTCTCCCCGCTCCATTGTTCCCCCGCCGTGGGAAGAGGCCCCGTCCCGGCGGGGGGGGGGGGGCTGCGCGGGGACCCCCTGGCCGGGCGAGGGGGGCGGGATCCCCCCCCCGGCTGCGGCGCCGCCTGACTCAGCGGGGGGGGGGGGATCCCGGCCCAGACGCGGGGGCGGCCGGGGGGGGTTCGGCCCGCGCTGACTCAGCGGCCCGACACGGCCCGGGGGGCGGGAGGGTCCCGCGGGGGGGCCCCGTCACCCCCCCGGAGCGGAGCGGGGCGGAGCCGCCGGCGCCTCCTGCCCCTCCCCGGCCGCCCCCCTCCCCGGGCGCGGGACCGGGAGCGGGACCGGGACCGGGAGCAGCGGCGCTGCGGGCGGAGCGGGGCAGCCCTGGCGCGTGCACGCACGTGTGTGCAGCTGCCAGCGCGTGCACGTGTGTGTGTGTGTGTGTGCACGCGTGTGCACGTGTGTGTGTGTGCACGTATGTGACTGTGCACGCGCGTGCACACGAGAGCGTGCGTGCTCCCGCGAGCGGGGTTGTGCAAGCACGGGGACGCGCAGCGCCACTCACGCGTGCATGTCACAGGTGGGTGCATGTCTCGTGTGTGTGCACGTCTCAGGTGTGTGCACGTCTCAGGTGTGTGCATGTGTGTGCATGTCCCATGTGTGTGCACGTCTCATGTGTGTGCACATCTCATGTGTGTGCA
>NW_020455517.1:753163-805458 GCF_003342845.1 Nothoprocta perdicaria
TCTCATGTGTGTGCACATCCCATGTGTGTGCATGTCCCATGTGTGTGCATGTCCCATGTGCAGTCACTTGCGTGTGCCGGGGCTCCCTATGGGTGCTGGGCTGGGCCGGGCGAGCGGCGGCGGCTCTGTCCCCCCACCGGCCATGGAGGCCCCCCAGTGCCGGGGCCCTGCCGGGGAGGCTGCGGTTGGGAGAGGACGGGCCCCACGGGGCTCCCGGCGCCGCGGCGGAAGCCGGAGCAGGATGGGCCCCGTGGCGTCACGGCCGCGTTTCCAGCGCGTCGCTGCAGTGACGCCGGGACAGCTGGGATCCCCCGCGGCCGTGGGTGGGACATCCACGGGGGGCTCCCGGAGCAGCCCCCGTGCCGGGGCAGCCCCACGGAGCAGCGTCCCTGCACCGGGTGTGGGGCTGCTCCTGGCACGGCCAGGACGCTGGGGGCACCCGGCCCGTGCACACGCGTGCGATGGTCCTGCACAGCCCTGCACGCGTGCGCACACACGTGTGTCCTGCACACGTGTGACTGCTGTCCACCACATGTACATGTATGTGATGGTCCTGCACAGCCCTGCACGCGTGCGCACACACGTGTGTCCTGCACACATGTGTGACTGCTGTCCACCACATGTACATGTGTGCGATGGTCCTGCACACGTGCGCACACACGTGTGTCCTGCACACACGTGTGACTGCTGTCCACCACGTGTACATGTGTGCGATGCTGCCCATCCGGTGCACACGCGTGTGGCGCTCCTACCCACGCCGTGCACACATGTGGTGGTGCCCACCCTGTGTACACGTGTGTGGTGCTGCTGCCCACCCCATGCACATGCATGTGATGCTGTTGCTCATCCCATGCACATGCGTGTGATGCTCCTACCCAGCCCATGCACATGTGTAATGATGCTGCCCCCGTGCATACACGCGTGATGCTCCTGCCCACCCTGTGCACAGGTGTGCGATGTTGCTCATCCCCTGCACACGCGTGTGATGTTGCCCGCCCGTGCACACGCGTGTGATGCTCCTGCCCACCCCGTGCACACGCGCGCGGCTGCCGCCGCAGAGCCGGCCGGTTGAGGCCACGGAGGCGGCGCCGCCGGCCCCGCCGCCCAGGCAGGTAATTATAGCAGCAGCGCGGCTATAAATAGCAGCGCGGCGCAGGGCGGGTATTTTTAGCAGGGCTGCAGCGCTGCCACCGGCTCCTTGGCCGCCCCGACGCCGCCCGCTCCGGGCCCCGCGCCCGGCGCCGCCGCCATCCCGGGCAGAGGCTCTGGCCGCTCCCGGCGCCGGCGCTGCCGACGCTCCGGGATGCTGAGAACATCCCTGCGGCCCCGGCTCGGCCCCCGTCCCCATCCCGCGCTGGAGATGCCCTCCGGGTGCGGACGTGTCCCCAGCGCCATCCCGGCCCCCCGCCCGCTCGGGCAGACGCTCAGCAATCCCAAGCATTCCCGGCACGCGGAGGCAGCGGCTCCAGGGCCCGCGCGGGACGCGCATTCCGGCCGGCCCGGCGGCGGGAGCAGCTCCAAGCCCTTCCCAGAGCCGCGGGCCGGGACGCAGCCGCCTTCCGGGAAGGCGGGCGGCTCTGCCAGGCCGGCTCCGCGCGGGGCACAGCGTGGCCGGGAAGCGGCTCCCGCAGGGCCCGGCGCTTCCCGGGAAGCCGGGCGCGTTCCCGCGGTGCGGAGCGAGCACAGCACGGCTGGCACATCTGGCAAAATGGGAAGTGAGCCGTTTATTGTGTTCTCGAGCCACTTCTTAACAACAACTGCACGAAATATCAAACACTGCGCGAGGGGCCGGGCCGCGGCGCGCGGGAGGGACCCGGGGCCCACGGGATGGGACGGGATGGGACGATGCCGAGCGCTGCCGTGCGCGGGTGGCACCGGCTGCGCAGGCAGCACCCACTGCATGGGCTGCAAGGGCTGCACCCACTGCACCCGCTGCATGGGCTGCACCGGCTGCACGGGTGACACCGGCTGCAGCGGCTGCGCGGGCCCCGGGCCGCGGTTGGCAATGACACCGGTTTGGCAAATGATACTGAGCAGAGCGGAGCGGAGCGGGGAGCGGGCGGCGCGGAACCAAACGCGCTACGCTTTTCCTATGCGCTTAAATCCAGGCCGTTTTCCAAGCGCTCGCAGGAGCAGGGAGGCCGGGGAGGAGCCGCCAGCACCGCGGCCCTGTCCCTGTCCCCATTGGGGCTCCGTGGCCGTTATCCCGAGTGACGCCGGCCGGGACAGCCGGAGCAATCCCGCTGCTCCCTCCCTGCCCTCACCTTCCTATTTTTGGCAGCAGTTTTACCGCACGCTAAAAACACCCTGCGGGTGCCCAGGGCGGGCGCTTCCGTGCCCAAAAAGGCCCCCGTGGGGCTGCGGGCGCCTCCTGGCCCCTCTGCTGCCCGGAGTGCTTGGAAAGTCTGGAAAAGTGTCTTTTTTTTTTTTTTTTAACCTTTTTTCTTTTTTTCTTTTTTTTTTTTGGCAAATGCACTAACAAAGTACAAGCAGCTACCATACTTTGCACTTATATCGATGCTATACAAAAACATCTACAGAATGATCACTGATTTACTCAGACGAGGCAAAAAATAAAATAAAAAACGGGTGAGGATTTTTTCCACCTAACGAGGCAGCGACGGCAGCGACGCCGGAGCCGAGCGGCGGCCGAGGGCGGCGCCACCCGCGCCCATGTCCCCCGGTCCCCGTCCCCGGTGCAGGCGCCGGGGGCCGCGGCCGGGGCACGCGCGGGCTCCCCGGCTATAGCACCATGCTCGGCTCTCTAACACGGAGGAAGAATCAGCAATTTGGAGTAGAAAAATAAGGCTGGACTTGTACGAGAGCGAGGAGGGCGGCCGGGCGCCCGGATCCCGGCGCCAAACCCGAGCGGCGGCGGCGGAGCCGCGAGCAGAGCCGCGGCGGTGCCCGGCTCGGAGCGCGGGACGGGGGCCGCCGCTTGGGTTAGTGTTAAAAATGGGGGGTTCCAACTCGGTTTAAAAAGGCAAGTGATCATCGCGTGCTTAAAAAAGTGTCGGCGGGAGGGGCCCCCGCGCGCCCCGGGCCCGCATCCGCACGGCCCCGCTCCGAGCGGACGGCGGCGCCGCGGGAAGCGCCTGGCCCGGCTCCCACCCCTTCTCCTTCTCCCACGCAGGATCCGAACTAAAACTTGGCAAAAAGCGTCCAGGAGGGACGCGCGGTGAGGCCGGCGGCACCGGCGCGTCCCAAGGCGCCGTTGGAGCTGGTGAGGGAGCCCAGGGCTCTGCTCGAGGCGTCGGGCGCTTCCCTGAGCTCTCGTGGTCTCCGAGCACCCAGTGCCCCAGCGGCTGCCCAGGGACGGCCCCGGGGCGGATGCGATTCCCTACAGCCCCAGGGCTGCCGGGATTCCCTGCGGCCCTTCCCGCGGAGCCCTTCCCGCAGCCGGGAGGGTGGGAACGCCAGGCCGAGCCTTGCTCCACAGCCAGGGTTAGTGTTCACGCTGGGAGACCCCCCGGGCCGCAGCAAACAATTCCCGGCTGGATCCTGCACTACGGAACCCTGCGCCCATCCCACCCCGGAGCCGCTCCGCCCGGGAAGGACAGCGGGACGAGGCGCAGAGCTCAGCCCCGCCGAGGAGTTAGGCCCGGGCGACGTTTCCCAGGCCTCGAGCCAAGCTTTGGCTGCCGGCACCCGCAGGGGCTCTCGCGGCTGCCGCGCTTCGCTCGTGCCGCGCGGCCGCGAGCGCCGCGGTGCCGCCGCCTCGCTCCTCCAACTCCCACCTTAGCCATTGCCAACCATAATTTTTTTTTCTTTTTGGAACCCGCGGGTTGGTTCTGGTCACTATTTTACTACAAAACCGCCACCCAGCTGGAACCTTCTCCCTCGTTGCCCGCCGCGGGGAAGAGCAATCGGCCCCAATTCGGGAGTTGATCGGGACCGTATCCGGACCGGGAGCCGGTGGGACCCGCCTGGCGCTCTGCTCCCGAGCTCCGAGCCCCGGGGCCCAGGTCCGGTGCTGACCAAAGCGGTTCAAAACTCCCCTTCCTCCAGCCCCCCGACCCCAACCGAGAATGTCACCGTTAAAAACGCACCCCCCAACCCAGAATTTTTGTTTGTTTTTCAATTTTACCCCCTCTCAAACGGCCCCTGCTCAGGAGCAGCCCCGCTCTGCTAACCCGCCTGCAATTTTGGAGATTTTAAGGTCTAGTCGAATGCAGCGTTTAGTGTTAAGCCCTGGGCGCAGTTTAGGTGGCGGGAGGCGCCGCGCGGGGCCCTGCTATGGGGCGGCTATAGGATGGTACACGGCTTTTTGTCCTTGAAGGGGTTCTCCGAGGCAGGCACTCCAACCAGCAGCGGGTCGTTCCTGGCATGTTGCTCACAGTAATTCATTAGCTCCGAAGACGCTTTGGAGACCTAAACGGTCCGAGAGAGAGCAAGGTTAAGGAGGAGGGCCCGGGCTGCCCGCACGGCACCCGAGGGAGAGGATTTTGGAGAACGTCCTGGGAGGAAAACGCGGAGCGCTCGGCTTTTCGCAACAGAAACTTCACGGGGACGGTCAGAAATAAAAAGGGGAAATGAATATGGGAAAAAAAAAGCTAAGATCTGACATAAGTAAAGTGATGAGCATGGGAAAAACTCTCGGCGAGAGATTAAAAAAGATGTTCTTGTTCTCATTTTTAAAGGCTTTGGGATGAAAAGGAAAGAACAAAAACGCTTTCTTGGAAGCAACCACCCTCTGATGTTAAAAGTGGACTTTTGAAACCATTAGAAACTATTACTTAAGGCTCTGCTTATTTTAGTTCAAAGGCCCATTCTGGGAAGCGCGGTGCCCGCGCGGGGCGGGCGCAGGGCGAGGGAAGCGGCCGCGCTCCGGAGCGGGAGGCCTGGGAAGAGGCGGTGCCGGGAGCCCCCCGAGCCCCCGCGCTCCGAGGAAACGGCTCCCTGGACACCGGGAGCCCCAACCCGGCCGTGCGGCCCCGTGCGGAGCGTCACGGGATGCCCGCACCCCGAGCCCCACACAGGCTCTGGACCAGCCTGCACAAAAAGGTTCTGCAAAACTTGCGTTTCTTTTTCCTTTTTTTTTTCAACACTTGCAAAGTTACGCAGCTTTTCAGCCGCAACTGAGCGCAAACCGCTGGGAAGCAGCAGCGCTGGGGACCAAACCACCGTTCTCTGCAGCTTTGGGCAAAGCCCGTAGCCAGCTCTTTGAGAGGCCACCTTGGGCTTCCTGCACCCTTTTCTGCTGGGATTGTAGCCGGGTCGGAGCATCCCGGCTTTATGATGCACACTGCCTCCGGCCACACACTGCTGGGGACCCAGCACCGGGACACAGTAATTCCTAGGAGTGACTCTGCGGGGGAAGAGCTGTAATTTACTGTGTTTTCCCTAAAACGGCCCCTCTGACGGGTGCATCGCTGGAGTCTGGAAACTGGCGGCCCAAAAAACAGCTACAAAACCCCAGGCTGGTTTAAAAAACGAAAAGATACTGAAAGCAGCAGCAGCTCCTCCTGCACATCAAAACCAGAGCTGAGGAAGGGCTCGTCGCTGCAGATGGAGCAGGGACTGAGAGTCACAGAAAAAGCATAAAATATTCAATTGCGGAATAACAGGGGATTTAATCCCTACTTATTTAATAGGCACTGTGGTGTGTAGAGCGCGTGGAGCATGGCCGGAGCCTTGTGGGCCTGGCCCCGGGGACCTTGGTGCCCTCATTGGGTGCACATGCCCAGCTGGCACCCTGGAAGCCGCTGAGGTGACGGGTCTGCCCTTGGCCCACCCAAAGCCCCTTCCCGCTCACCTTGATCCGCTCGATGCCGGCTTCGATGCGGAGCTGCTCCACCAGCTTGCGGGCCTGGGCTATGTTGTTAGTGGTTGACATTGTCGGCCATCGGTTCTAGGCCCCAGCACCGGAGAACACTGGAAAACAGGAGCGGGGACACGGTGAGGTTGGCACCGCGCACGGGAGGGACCACGTGCCGCTCCACGTCCGCCTCCGGAGCCGGCCGCGGCGCCTGGGCGCTGCCGGACGCACGCGAGGGCTTCCACGAGCTCTGCGGTGACACCGGCTCGCCGCGAGTTCCCCTTCCCTTGAACAACGCCCTGCTGCCACTTTCCGGCTCTTTCTTTCAAAATTAAGATGAAAATTGTGACGCTTAAGACGAAGCCCCGCTCGCTGGCTCGAGGGGAAGCGAAACGCAGCCGGGAGCCGCCGCCTTGGGAAGAGAGACGTTTCCAGCTGGTGGAAGCCGCCGGGCGTGGGGAGCATCTCCCGGGCTCCTCGGCCTATCCAAGGAAAAGCACGGGAGGGTGGAGGCCGATGGCGAGGAGGAGGAGGAGGGGACCATCGGGATGAGCTGTGCACCAAACCCTCAGCTCAGGAAAACAGCACAAGGACCTGCTCCTGGATCAGGCTGCTTCTCTAGATAAAAGTGCATTAAAAAGCATTTAAAGGACTACAATAAATCCTATAAATAAGATTTCTTGTGTTCACAGTGTCCTGATGTGGCCACAAACAAGCTCTTTTTGGTGCCTGCACACTCACGCTGCGCTGCTTTGCACGTCCAGCACTCGGCAACTGTTCTGCACAACCCTGAAGTCAAACCAAGGTCCAGCTTCCTCCAGGGCGGAGCAGATCCCTGCCTCTCCTGCACAGTTTCCCTTATTCCTAAGGCCACTTCTCAAGCACCACGGAGGCTGTGAACGCGAAGCCTTTGGAGAAAGAAATCCCGGCTGTGGATCAGAGCCGTGGAGCAGCGCGCGGCCGTGCCAGCGCGCCGCGACCCAGCACGTCCCCGGGGAGCCCGTGGCTCCCGGGGTCCCTCGCCTTGCAGCCGCCCTTCACCATCCCAGCGGGACGTCCGGCCTGCTCCGGGATATTGCAACAGAGCTGGAATCACGAGGGCGAAACCGCCCCCCCGGCAGCGCGCTGGGAACGCCGGCCTGTCCCGGCACGACCGCGCGCTCCGGCTGCGCTCCGGCCGCGCTCCGCGCCTGTTGCTTGTGCTGGGAACCCGCCCGGGCTCCTTCCCGCAGCCGGTGGCGCCCGTGCCAGCGCCCGCCCGCAGCAGGAAGCGTTACAGCAGGAAACAAACACGCGCTGAGGCCTCCGGTGCCTGAATTCCTGCCATAGCTGCCATAGCTGGCGCAGCCGCTCCGCGCGGGCCGAGCAAACAGGCGGCCGCCGCTGGCCCCCGCTCGCTGCTCCCCCCGACAAAAACGGCTCCGAGTCGGGCGTTTGCAGATGTCCCCGCGCTCGAGCTGCCGGGGAAAGCACGCGAGGAATGCAGCTCGGCACGGCATGCGGCTGCGGGGGAGCATCCGGAGCCCGTCCCCAAGGAGCTGCGGGAATTCCCTGCCTGAAGAAGGAGCTGCAGGTGTTGGGGACGGGCAAGCAGCGTCCCCTCCGAGGCACGGCGGCGGAGCTGCATTTGCTGCAGTGAAATGTGTGCGCCTGGGGCACAAAGCACATGGTGCATGGAGCGCATGTGCCGGGTGCAGGAATTGCATGCATCCAGTGCACGAAGAGCGTGCACCCCCCATGAATTGCATGCACCCTGTGCAGGAAGTGCATGCAGCTGGTGCACGAAGTGCACGCTCCGGGTATACACAAAGCACATGCTCCAAGTGCACAAAGTGCATGGATCCAGTGCATGAAGCGCATGCCCCCGGTGCACAAAGTGCACGCACCCTGTGCACAAAGCACACGCTGCAGGCGCACGGAGCACCAGCACCGGGTGCACAAAGCACATGCACCCCACGCATGAAGTCCACGCACCCGGTGCACGATGCACGGGCGCCCTGCGCGCCGGCCACCGCGGCGCAGCGCACCTGAGCGTCCTCCTGCGTGCCACAGCACAAAGAGCCGAGGCCTCGCGCTGCCGAGCGGCTCCGGTTACGTGTCCTCGGACACCCCGGCGCTTTCGCCTGTCACACGCGAGTCTGGCTCCCCCGGCCCTGCTCCCGCGGGCGCTCCGGAGCCTGCGGGGCCGGAGCGGCGGGGCCCGCGCAGCCGGCCCTGCTCCTGGACATGAGCTCACGCTTTTCCGGAGCACAAAGCGGCTGCTGGGGCGCTGCCGGTTACTCCTTGTCTGCGCACAACAAAGCCGGCTCCACTTTTCTTTTACACTTCCTGCAGCAGCAGCTCAGCAGCTCAATGAGCTATTGAAATTTTCCCCGAGTGCATTTTTTTAAAAATTATTATTGATTTATTTATTTTTTTAATGGTTTCTCCCGCTTTCCCTGGCGCGGGGCTCAGTGGGGCAGGGTGCCCGTCCCCGGCACGGCCGCGCGCCCGGAGCCGCCTCCATGCGGCTGCCTCCTTCCCAGCACCCTTTCCGTGGCAGCTGGAGCACGGAGAGCTGCCGGGGGCTCCCGTAGGTCTATCTGAGGTCCGGTCGGAGCCCTGGCCCTCCCCGGATAAATCACAGCTAATCCCAACAGGCTGCAGCCCGGCCGTGCCTTTCGAGATCTACGAAGCACAGAATCACTCTGGTTGGAAAAGACCTTCAAGATCATCCTTCCTTTCCCCCTGCCAGCGGATCCAGGCGGATGCTCCAGTGGGTTTTCCCAGCGTGATCTCCAAATCACAGGGTCGCTGCTTTGCTTTCGGTCCAGCCACTTTGGCCTCTCTCAGCAAAGCAGGAAAGGTCTCAAAGCGGGGACATTTCAGCTAAAGGGGACCACAAAGTGTAGTGGCAAGCTGTATGAAGCTGCTGCAGAGGGCAATCAGAGCAAGGCCGCTTCTCACGTGCGAGATGCTTCAAATAAAAGCAAGAAAACAGAGTCTGCTCTGGTCTAGGTGCTGATTTCAGGTTTGCAAGGCTTCTTCGAAGCAGTTTTACCCTGCCTGCCGACACCGAGCCGGGCACACGCACGGTGCACAGTGCACAACAGCCCCGTGCAGGTGGTGGCGAGGCCTTAAGTCCGGCCTAGGCATCCCTGGCATCCTCCAAACCAGGGCCTAGGAGGAGGAACACTGATATTTTAGGAACAGCTTGATCTGCCCTTGCACCTCCTGCACGGAAGCGCACAGCTCGCCCTACAACCCGGCAGCAGAAACACAGGACCCCGCAGTACCAAAACCCCCTCTTTTGCACAAAGGTGGCAGGGAGGATGAGACTTTTTCCAATTTTGCTGTCAAATTGCTTTTTTTCCCCCCATATGCAACAGTTTCAGAAACAAACAGGGATAAGTGTACGTGCCTTAGTATCCAGAAATTAGCCCGACATAAAAGCAATTCAAATCCAGCTTCCGCCTGCATTTATGGCCCGAAAAGGGCTCCTGATTCCAGCGGGCAGCCTGAGGACTAAATCTGCACATCCTGGCTAGAGCACCGTGTGCTCTGTCCTTGTCTGCGAGGCCTTGAGAGCCCCACGCACAACTTCGTGCAGCGCAGGAAGCCGGGCTGCAGCGGCACAAGGGAGAATTAAGTTATAGGAGATAAAAGAAGGGGAAGTTTAGGCTGAGTATCACCAAGCTTCCTGAGAAACTTCCATAGCTGCACAGATCTAAGCTGGGAAATGCCCCAAGCATCAGCACCCAAGGCATCCGAAACAGGCAGGGGAAGCTTAGCAGCCCGGGAGAGGTTTCATACCCTGCCTTTCTGAGCGTGCAAAGGGTTATTTCGAGTGCAGGGAAATGTTCATTTATTGGCCTTGCGTGCGAGGGTCGTCGTTTCGGGAGACTAGGAGCTCTCAGGGCGTCACTCCCGATAAAGCTGAGGAGCTTCGGCCGCTTCCACGTTCCCCTCCTGGCCCCGCGTCTCCTGTTCTTGGGGTGGGAAGGGTCTGTGAAAGCCCCCGAGGTTTCCACAAAGAAGCAAATGCCCAAAGAGGGGGGACGCTCCAAGTGAAGCAGCCCCAGGCCCCTGCCTTTCCTCCACAGCCTAAGCCTGGCTTTGGTGGGAACGCTGCACAGAGGCGATTCTAGTTTCAGGCTGCAGGCAGAGAAACGGGGAGGATTTGCATTATTATCCAAATTACCTGGATTTGCACATGGATATAATGGAGCCGAGCAGACGTGGGTGCAGGTGAGCGGTGCCCAGGCAGACCCTGCTGCAGGAACCCCCACACTGCTTGTTATCCAGTGAAGAAGATTTGCAATCTCCCATTTATTTTGCTTCTCCCCAAAACAGGACCATTTAGGAAGACACTCAGCCATGCGGATTTGAGGAGGATTACAGCAGAGCCCTAACACCACTAAAATAAGAAGTCAGAGCAAATACGGCGAGGAATACACTTTATTAGGGCTTATTATAGCTTCTATGGACAAAGGATAGTGGGCCTTTCGCAGGGCCTTGGAGAATAATTAGAGCAATAAGCCCAGGCGAGAATGTTTATTGGAAGCTCACCGAGCCCTGTATGAAGGGGATGGAAAGGCCAAGGGGGCTGGCTTCAAGCGAGTTAAAGTTTTCATTGTGGAAAGAGCGTTTGGGGGGAATTACATCAGAACCACAAGCTACAATATCCTCCTTGTGTGGCAGGCCCGGCCTGCACGCTCAGTGCTCCTTGGGAAGACAGGGAGCGGGCAAATAATCGGAGCAAGGCAACCACTAAGCGCCTTCCCAGCACAATATGCCCCTAGGCTGCCTTCGAAAAAACGTTAGGAAAAAGAAACAGGGTTTGTTGATTACATTGACTGGGGCTATTATACACGTATGCATTCAAATGGCATTTCCAAGTAGCTAAAAATAGTTTTCCAGCCCCCGTTAAAGTAAATTGTCAGTAATTCACCCCTGTTTTATTGTTTGCAAGCAGTGTGCAGGGAAGCCCCTGGGGCCGAACACCCCGATCCGGGCGGGATTGCGCTCGCTGCGCCCCGAACCATGGACTGCTGCGGGAGGGGGCATATGGACAGGCACGTACACGTGCGCGCACACGCGTGTACGCACACATAGGTATATATACCCCTACCTGCAACGGTGGGTGCATCTACAGCCTGAAGACAAAGTGGCCTCGCGCCTCCTCACTGCCCCGGTGCCACTGCAGAGACCCGTCGGCCACTGGGACCATGAGCTGCGGCCACCGGGCGCTCGGGGACAAGCTGGCACTCGGGGACACGCGCTGCCCGCGTCACTCGTACTTGTTGACCCCAGGACTGCAGCTCCGGGCTGATTTATTTCCGTGCAAACTGGTGCCTCCGCGGAGAGCAGCTCCGGGCGAAGTCTCCCCCTTCAGCCCGAGTTCTGCAATGTCAGGAATCAAAGGCCGGAGCAGCCCCATCCCCGGGGGCGACCACCGGGACCCCCAGCCCCAGGGGACGGGCCAAGGGCCTCGCAGGGTTCGGCTCCGGATCCGCTGTCACTTCAGCCTCATTCCGGGGTCTGCACGACCGGACCCTTTGCAAGCATCAAGCTCGCAAAAAGCAAAACCCAAAAACTGTGGTTATGACAAAAATATTTGCTTGAAAGATTGAACACAGGAGGCCGAGCACCCGAGCCCCTTCTGGGAGGTTTCAGAGCTGCTCCGTGCTGCCTACAGCACACCTAAACCAGCCTCCACCCAACACACATCAAGCGCAGCACTTTTTTTTGGCTGTCACAACATTATTCTGCACGTTGTGCCTTCGGAGAGCATTTTGAAAGCCACAACATTACCAGAGCCAGCGCGATCTCTGCTCTGACAGTGTTTGCCTGGCGACCAGCAGGGACTAAAAGCTTGGCCCCAAGGGCCAGGCGACGTTTGCAAAACCACGGCCCATAGAAAGTTTTGCTCTTTTTGCTTTCAGTCTGCCCTGCTTCAAAAACGTGCTGATTTTTGCTGCTTCTGCTTAGGAAAACTGCTCTTCTGAGGTGAAAAAAGAATGGTCTAAAGGTACAAAAGCAGAAGTGTCCACATGCACCCGATTAAAACGAAAACGTGCATTTCTGTGCTGGATTCCTGGCTGTGCTGTCAGCTGAGTATCTCACAGGGGCCAGACAAGCACCCCTTGCAAGCACATTTCTTACCAGAATTTTTAGCACATTTCAACCTAGCAGAGCTTGAAACCTGCCCGACCAGCAGCTGCTGTGACCTGCACAAACACCGGAGAGCTGGTTTTCCAGGTTCACACACACGCTCCTCGGTGAGAGCTGCTCATGGCAGTGCTGTCCTCGGCATTGAACCACAGCTTTTGCTAAGGAACAGCCATATGAAAAGGGTAATTCTGCACCCAGTGGTTCTGCTCCGCACACACCTGGGCTGCATCTGCTTGTTTTGCTGTGAGCAGAGCAGCATCTTCTGCATTTTGCCAGCGCTGCCGAGCTCCGGGGACCAGATATTGCAGCTTGCAGGGAGGCGACCGCAAATGCGCCCTCCCAGGCGACGCTGCAGGCAGCGCCGCGAGCAGGACGCAGCTCCAAAACCCCGAGTGCAATTTCTGCTGCTTGCAGCCTGAGTCAGTGAGCAATCCCGCCGGAGCAGGTCGGAGCCGAGAGCTCCTAGCGCCTGCCCGGCTGACGTGCAGCTCGAGCACAGCGTGTTCCTGCTCTGCTCGTCTGAAGGAGCCACCTGCAAGGTGCAAACTGCCCCGCGAGCCGCGCGCGAGCAGAGCGACGGGGACTAAAAGGGACTAAAAGCAACGAACTCTCTAGACGTAATAGTGCCATCAGTGAAGCAAGGCAAGCGAGCCCTGAAAAACACAGCGCCTAGACGGGTTGTTGCTAAAGACTTGGACATTGCAACACGGATTAAGTAACGCCTGGGCTCGACAGCCACGGGCGAGGTGGCCAGACAGCAGCTGAAGACACCGAGCAGTGAGAAAAGGGCAGTTTCCACCAACCTAACCCCGCGAATCCTCCGCGACCCTGGCCAAAACCAACCCCATCCTGCTCCCGTTAGCATCTCCCGCGCTGGCGACAGCTCCTCGCAGTTCTGAGCAAGGAGAAAAGTGATTCAAGGCAGAATTAAGCAACGGCCACGGGCTGCTAATGAGAGGGACACGGAGAATCACAGAGTGTTCACGGTTGGAAGGGACCTCTAGAGATCATCCAGTCCAACCTTCCTGCTCCAGCAGGGACACCCAGAGCACGGGGCACAGGGCGGCATCCAGGCGGGTTTGGAGACCTCCAGAGAAGGAGACTCCCCAGCCTCCCTGGGCAGCCTGTGCCAGGGCTCGGGCACCCTCACACCAAAGAAGTTCCTCCTCACCTGGAACTTTGCTGATGCCAAACACTGGTCCCCTGCATTGGATCCCCTGTGGGATCCGTATCCCTGCCTCGGGATCCCGCCCATGCAGGGGGCTGCAGCCCCGCTGCGCCCCTGGCTGATCCCACACTACGGGGCTGAGTTTAGAGCTCAGCACATCGCAGTGCGAGGCCTCCTAAACCCGTCCGGGCCGCTACGGGGCTCGTGGGACACTGCGTCCCGCAGCGGCCGGCTGCCAAACAGCCCCGTGGCCATCGGGGACGGCTCCCTGCCACGTCCTCGTGAACACGAGTGACCTTTGGGGACAGCCCCGTCACGTGAGAGCAGCTACTGACGCCTCCTCTGTCCCTAAACAGGCTGCCACGGGAGCAGTCTTGTGACTTTCCCTTCCCAGCTTTTCTAGTCATCTTGTTTTTATTACTGCTGTATCTGCACGGCGCAATCTAAAAATGCCCGGGAGGAAAGCACAATAGTCCTGCAAAGCAGAGGCCCCCTCCTCGCCCCGTTAAGTCATTCTGCTTGCAAGGAAAAAGGGAGAGACTTGTTCCCGACGCAGAGCAGGCCACAGCGCGAGCAGCTCGATGACTACTCTGCACTTGTTTCATCCATCAAAGCAATTACACGGAGAGAAAAGGCCAGCATCTGCACGTGACTGCAGCGCCTGTGTAGCTGTTTTCATGCACGCCTGGCTCTTCTGCTAACGCCGATGACTGCAGCATCATGTGAGGCTTCGCAACAGGGAGCAACTCCTACATGGGGGCCTGGAATCCGCGGAGCCGAGGGGGAAAGGAAGCAGAAGGTCGTTTTCTTTTGTGCCTCTTCCAGGAAGTCAAGTGACGCCGGCTTGGCAGCCCTTGAGGCCTCCGCAGTGGCTCCGAAGGGGCCGGGAGGCTAAAAAAGGCCCTTGCAAACTGTGCAAAAGGGCCCTGGTCCTGTGCAAAAGGGCCCTGTCTGCGGGCAACCGTGGACCTTTCGCTCGCTGTTTTCCATAGCCCTGGGCTAGGAGCTCGAAAACCCTCTAGGGCTTTTCCTAACCTTCCCATTAGCAAAGAGACAAACCCAAAAGCTGCTCAAGCTTCCCGGGAAGTTCGGGTAACACGGAGCAACCGGTGCCGCGGCGGGTGCCCCTGCTCTGCCGACGCTGCCCCTGCCCCTGCAGGGCCTCGGGCTCCTGCAAGCGGCTCCGCTCGCTCCCCTGCCCCGTCACTTGCAGGGATGCTGCAGGCTGCTCACACCTTCCCCTCTCCAGCTGCCCGGGGCCTTTCTGAACCTGGCCCCAAGTTTAGGCACTAAGGGCTGATCAGACCTTTCCGTGCCAAGTCACTCCACGCTGGTCTCCATGGGCCTGCGCTCGGCCCTGCGTAGCAAAGCCCAGCTCAACTCCAGGCCCCCGCGGGCTGCAGCGCATGGAGCAGACCCTTGGGACAGCCACGGCAAGACACGGAAACCCAGGCTGAGGTCAGGCAGTCACCGACTTTTCCAAGGAAAAGAGAACAGGCCTCCAAGGGCCGCAGTGCAAACTTATTGTTTTCCTCTGGGCCTGGAATATTCCTGGGAAAACTGAAAAAATCCACATAAATACTCCATGTCAAGTGACCAGAAAAGTCATTTTTGGCACATACGGGGTCTCTGCAGTGGGAATCTGGGCAACCTCCCTGGCAGGCGCAGTGAGTGCCGCGCCACGCGGCGCTCGAGCTGGGCTGTGCCCAGGCCACAGCGGCCCTGCGGCACCGGCCCGCGGCACCGGCGCTCGCCGGGGGACGGTCCCCTCCGAAACGCCTTGCTTCGGCTCACAAAACACACTCAAAGGCACAAGGACCGGGTCGTGGAGCTCCTAGAGAGGGTCCTGCGGAGAGCGGCAAGGATGATGAAGGGAGGGGAACATCCCTCGTACGAGGAGAGACCGAATGAGTTGGGTCTGTTCAGCTTGGAGAAGAGAAGGCTGAGAGGGGATCTGAGCAACATGGATAAGTTCATGAAGGAGGAATGCAGGGAGGAAGGGGCCAAGCTCTTCTCGGTGGCGGCCAGTGACAGGACAAGGGGCAATGGGTGGAAGTTGAACCCCAGGCAGCTCCATCTCCAGGTGAGGAGGAACTTCTGCACTGTGAGGGTGCCCGAGCCCTGGCACAGGCTGCCCAGGGAGGCTGGGGAGTCTCCTTCTCTGGAGATCCAGCGCTGGCGCCGGCCCCGCGCTGCTCCCGGGCCTCAACCGGAGCCGCCCGCGCGCGGCAGCTCCACGTGCCCCGACAGAGAGCCCAAAGGTGGAGGAAAACTGGCAAACCTCCGCAGCCACGAGGTAACCCCGGCTGGAACCAGTGGCGGCCCCAAACACCGGAACCAACGTGATCCTCTGGCTGCCCCTTTTATGGCAGCGAGCAGTAGGGGACAGGCAACAGGAAATTCATATTCCCTGATAAGCTCATTTCCAGCGGGATTAGTGGAATTTTACCAGTTTAGCCGTTCATTTACACAGATACAGCAAGAGCTCTGCTGGTATCGCTCGTCAGGCACGGCGCTGCTGGCCGGCCCCGCGGCAGCGCGGCAGGAGAAACTCCAGCCCTGGCCCACGGGCAGTGTACGGGATTTGGCTGTTAAATCACTGCTGCTGCAGCCCTTTCAGCACCCTGGTGCAACTCGGCATTGTAAAAATGAAGAGGTTCTGCTACTAACCGCAGGCCAGGCCCAGCTCAGCCTTACAGCCCACAGGGAATGCTGCTCCCGGAGGAAAACCTGGTGCTGGTGGCACTGCGGCTCTGCGGGGCCTCGTCCTCACTGGGAAATATTAGATGGCAAAACTGGCAAAAGCCACCTCTGAAATTAGAGCAAGTGTGGTGGAAAACCTCCAGCTTTGGGAAAAGCAAAGCCTTTTGCTTTCAACATGACTCAGGAGCCGGGTCCCGGTTAGCTGTGGGCCCAGCCTCCCGAGCCCAGCCTCCCGAGCCTGCGATTTAAGGGAATTTTGCTGGATCCACATCTGCACCACCAGCGTCTCTACCCGACAGGAAGGAGCTGCCACCAGCTGTGCTGATACTGAGGAACCCCCACGGAGCAGCTTTATCCATGAAAACACTGCTTCTTGGTGGAGCAAGCCTAGACCTCATCCTAGATGCACACCCTATAGCATGGTAATGCATAAAGGCACTTAAAAAAATACAATCTCGCTCCTTTTATTATGGCTTTCACCTTAAAAAGCACGATATAAGGTTGGAAGCGACGCAGTCAATCAGCATAAGAGCCTCCAGGTTAGACAGCAGGCTACGTGTGTGTCCGTGAGCACGAGACAGCAAACACCGAAAGGAAAATACATGATACAACCCAGAAAACAAAACCCCCAGCAGCCGGTTAAGCACCGGGTTTATTTTTCTGGTTCAGCCACGAGTCTTGTTTGCAAGCCAGCCACGGGGCCAGGTCAGCCCTGCCAGGGCCACGGGACCGGGCCTCTAGAGGCCGGTTATGAAGCTTCTGAAAGAAAGGGGCGAAATACAACCAAAATATTTGTAAAACGTAATGGTTTTTTTTTTTTTTTCTTTTTTTCCACCACCAGCGCAAACTGTTTTTCAGGCATCTGGCCAGCACCACTTCAAAGAGCAGAAAAGCCTGTGGTTTTCAGCCGGCTTTGTGCTGCACTATGAAAGAAGGGAGCGCGGGGCTCGGCGAGGCGGCCCGGCAGCCGTCACTTTGATGCAGGGAACCGACGTCATGGGCTGCGTGACGGCCGGCGCCGCCGGGGAAGCCTCCGCCGGCACCTCCCTCCCACGCGGCCCCGGAGGAGGCTCCGATGCCGACGCACAGCGAAAGGCCAGGGCTGAGTCACGGGCAGCTCCCGCGCGCAGGGGCGGCGCGGCCCCGGGGATGCCCACGGGTGAGGGCCGCGGGACGCGAGGCAGGAACAGCGAGGCTTTGCCGCCGGCCCTCACAGCATCCTCCTGGGCAGGCTCCGAAGGCGCCGGAGAGATGAGTGGATGGGGAGGTGCACTAGGAATCGGCTCGATGGCAGGGTGCACAGGAGGGTGGTCAGTGGTGCGGAGTCCAGCTGGAGACCCACAGAATCCCAGAATGTCCAAGGTTGGAAGGGACCTCTAGAGATCATCTAGTCCAACCTTCCTGCTCCAGCAGGGACACCCAGGGCACGGGGCACAGGGCGGCATCCAGGTGGGTTTGGAGACCTCCAGAGAAGGAGACTCCCCAGCCTCCCTGGGCAGCCTGTGCCAGGGCTCGGGCACCCTCACACCAAAGAAGTTCCTCCTCGCCTGGAGATGGAGCTGCCTGGGTTTCACCCATTGCCCCTTGTCCTGTCACTGGCCACCACTGAGAAGAGCTTGGCCCCTTCCTCCCTGCATTCCTCCTTCATGAACTTATCCACGTTAATCAGATCCCCTCTCAGCCTTCTCTCTCTGAACAGGCCCAACTCAGTCTCTCCTCATACGAGAGATGTTCCCTTCCCTTCATCATCTTTGTTGCTCTCTGCTGGACCCCCTCTAGGAGCTCCACGTCCCTCTCATACTGGGGAGCCCAGAACCCGTCGTTAGCGGTGTCCCCCAGGGGTCGGTCCTTGGTCCTGTTCAACTCATTCATTAACGACCTGGATGAAGGCATGGAGTGCTCCCTCAGCAACGTTACTGATGATACCAGACTGGGAGGAGTAGCTGACAGCCCCGAGGGCCGTGCCACCATCCAGAGGGACCTGGATAGACTGGACGACTGGGTGAAGAGAAACGTCATGAAGTTCAACAAGGGCAAGTGCAGGGTCCTGCACTTGGGAAGGAACAACCCCGGACACCAGCACAGATCAGGGACTGACCTGCTGGAGAGCAGCCCCGCAGAGAGGGACCTGGGCGTCGTGGTGGATGAGAACAGGCGCCTCCGAGCAGGAGGGGGTTGGCAACGCCAGCCCAGCCGCAGAGCCGCCCGCTGCTGCAACACGGGCCTTTTATGCAAGTTTTAGGTTAATACAGGACCATTAAGCACACGTTACAGGCTTGTTTTGCAACTGGCTCCTGACTGTCTGCAGAACTTAATTTAGACACATGAAAAAGGCAGGTCTTTACTCTGCCAGAAGTGCAACTTCTAGCAATCCCGGTTTGCTAAGAAAGCTGATTGGCAATTCCTCAAATTCCAGCTCGTTAAAGCCTGGACCTCAGTCTCACCTCCCTGTTTAACCGATTGAAGCCTGGCACTAACCTGGCTACACCCAGGACGCTGCTCTGCGCTTACTGCACTGGCAGCACAACCAGTTTAATGGTCTTCTCCATTAAGAGAAACGGCTTCAATCTGATTTCTGCTTTTTTTCTGAGCAGGTCTGACTCAATGCAACAGCCAGGGCACTAAACCTTTCTAATCATGGACTGACAACTACTTTATTAGCACCCAGAATGAGGTTTTTGTTGAGAATGGGGCGAAAGCTGCTCCCTCCACTGAAGCGCTGAACTAAGGGACCAAAAGGTTGTGGCTAAGGAGACACTAGAGGACTTTTAATCCTAAACCTACCAGATACTTTAAAAGCCTCTCTCAAGCAGGATCATGCTAGTGCCTCTAACGCTCCTTCCAAGGACTCCAGCACTCCGCAAACGGCCCAGGCTGCTGCGACGACCGCGGGCTGCAAAGCCTTGGAGGGCGCCTCGGCCAACAGCCGTGACCCCCGGCGCGCCACGGATGCAAAACCCTTCGCTCATCCGCCGGCCTGCAAGCAGCTACAAAGAATAAAGTGCGAAACAGGGAGGAAGCTGAAGGAGGAAGGGAAAGTTCACTTTACGCTGCACTTACTCATTTGATGAGAACTCTTGATTATACCGAGCTTTTAGCGGGTAAGAGCACCCGTTGGAGGGGGGCACCTTTCGGTGAAAAGCTCCCTATTACTCAGATAAATGTCTTCCCCAAACGGTTTTCTCAACAGAGCTCGAGGTTACTGTACAAGCTCGTGGTGACAGAGAAGGCAGGCGGATATTTCAACCCGTGTGGGTAAAAGGGAGGAGCTTCAATGGGATTTAGCAGAAGCCGGAGCTGCGAGGGGACGAGCGGGGACTTGTGGCAGCGCGGCCGCCCCGGAGAGCTGCGGAGCCGCCGCGGGAACCGCTCGGAGAAGGGAAGGGAAAAGCAGCTGCTCTCCCTCCCGCGGAGGCCGCGGCTGCGCTGGCCACCGGCGGCACGGGGCAGGTCCAGCGGGAAGCGCGGCAGCAGCGGCCGCGTCGCTCCAGAGACATCCGGCACCATCGGGGAAGAGACCGTGGACTTTCTGCAAGCGCCTCTGAGGCTTTCGAGCTGGGGCAGCAGCTGAACACGTGCAAGGGAGAGTGGCTTGTTTTTATTTATTAAAAGTGGAAGGAACTGCTCCCGTAAATAGAAGCTGCAGGAACCAGCGCTGATGACACCTGTGCTGAGCTCATTCGTCCTCAGCAGATGCAAACACTTCAGCTCACCCTCGACTACAGATGAAGCGAGGCCAGAGACGCTGTCCGGGAGCATTTGGGGAAGGAAAGTGCTTTCTTCATCACCAGAATAGGAAAAGACTTATTTCTGAGGAAGAACAAGAAATTCTCCTAGAAGAGCCAGTTTTTCAAGCCCGCCTTGAGCCCAAGTTGCTCGGAAGTGTCACAGTGATGTCCCATACACAGCCCAGGGCTCCTTCTGCGGGGACAGGGTGACAGCTTGGAGATGGCCACGAGCAAGAGGGACAGCACCCACGGCAAGGGTTAACATTAGCACGGCTGGGCTTAAAACACTCCTTTGAAGCAAAACTCTTTCAACGACATGAAGTGGTCTAGCACCGAAACTTGCAGCCCCTGTCAGCCTCAACGCGCCGGGTTTGTGTTTATTGCCCCAAAGCAGCAAGTTTGTGGTTTGCAAAAATGCTGGGTTTGTGCTCGGGACACCAGACACGCACTGTGCAGTGTTTAAACAGCAGCTCCTTGCACAGGCTGTAAACCCCGAGCCGGGCATGGCCAACGATATCGTGTCAGGAAACTCTTTGAGATAGAGCTATTTACCCCCCAAGTTTTGCAGGGTCCGTTTGGGCAAGGGAAGTGCAATGAAAGGCAGAAGCTGCAGATGAGCGGCGTGGGCCAGGCCACGGCGAGGCCCGGGGAACTGCAGCGCTCCCAGCTTTTCCGCGCTCTTTGCCTCCCCTTTTCCAAGGAATCCTGGGGAGGTCTCCGCGGGAGCGGAGAGGCAGCTCTCCCGCGGGAGGGCAGCAGCTCGGCTGTGCCGGAGAAGGCCTGCGAGCCGAGCTCTCCTTCCCGCCGGCTTGTTTGGCTCCGCTCCTCGTTTGTCATCCTCCAAGAGCACATGAGTCACGCTGGGCAGCGCAGCTGCTGATAAAAGCACACTCCATTTGGGAATATTAGCAGAACAAAGCTGGCCACAAAAACAAAGCCCCCGTCCACCAGCTCCCCAGCAGCTCTGCCAGTAAGTGCTGAGTAAATGTCACTGGCTTCAGCTCTGCATCAACATCAACCTCTGCAGGACGAGGAGCACGAGGCTCGGGCGCAGAGCCTGGCCCCGGAGCTCCCTGCACCTCTGTCCCAGCAGGAAGAGCACAAAAGCACCAGCGGAAGGTATTTGTGCAGGGCTGCCCGACACTGCTGCATTTTTTGCTGCGTATCCTTTGCCAGAGCAGCAAGGCATTTACTCAGCAGAAACGAAGCAATTAATGGAGCAGTCATCCAAGATTGCTCAGCTCTTCCTTAGACGCCTGAGCTGAAGCAATGCGGAGGTCGGAAGCCTGACCCAGGGGCCAACAGCTCTGCCCTAGGAAAGGTATCTGCATGTAAATAAAAGTGCACCAGCTCGCCTGAAATACAAGTTCCTGAAAACAGATCTAGTAGTTTTTGCACAACTCTCCCCTGCGGGTGCTCTCCTTACTGGTTCAGCATCACCTGTTATCACTTTGTCACACCAGCATTCAAATGGATGCTGCTCCTAGGACATATTTTAAGTGCATGCAAATAGCTGCACTGAACACAATTCTGCATGAGTAAAAGGCTGCCAGCTTCAGTGCTGACCACCCGGGGCAGCTAAGGCATCGTCCCACCGCATTTCTAGCCGGATTTTAACGCTCCTCTCGGGTACATCCTGCAAAACAGAGCTATCTTGTTGCCTATAAAAAAGAGCCAGGACAAGCCCGGTGACTTGAATGGAACAAAACGTGCAACTGGGCTCCTGAGGCCGGCGAGCCAGTCACCCAGGGGTGCAGCGCGCCCCGACCGCGGCCCCGGGGCGCTGCGGGTGCAGCCAACGGGCAGCGTTGCAAAACTGCAAACTGTCCCTTCGCTCTTCAGCACCCCCATGGCACCCCCATAGTGTCTTGTGCAGCCAGCTGTGCTTGCGGGGAGCCTCTTCTGCCTGGCCCCAAGGATCTGGGCTCCCTTCGGCGTTACGGCGCAGCAGCTCGGTCCGGTGGGGTGAACTGCTCCGTGGCACCCGTTTGCTCTGGGAAGGACGGCTTGTGCGTGCCCTGGGCTCGTCCTGCTCCCTCTTGATGAATGCAAACAGCTTTTAATCAAAAGCACTCGAGTCAAGCGTTCCGGTCATGCTTAAAAGAGGCAAACCCAGCAATGCCGCGCGCCAGAGTCGCAAGCAGGTTGTGTGGCACGACGTCACCGAAAGTAAACTCCAAATACTCAGGATTTTCCTTTCTAAATATCGGGTATTTACAAGAAGTGGGTCAGCTGGCTCGGGCTTGCTTGGCAGCCGGACCCCTGACTCCAGCTGAGGTTCCCAGGAAGCCTCCAGCGCTGCTCCGGGGCCCGGTTGGGCAGGACGGGCTGCTTGCACAACAGCAGGATCCCCCAAACGGACGCCAGCTCGTTAGAAAATAAATAAATAAATAAATAAGCCCACAGCAAATTTGCAGTTAGAAAGAATGACCCTTGCGGAGTCAGACAGAGCTACAATCCTATAAAAATGTTAAAGCGGGCACTCAGCAGCAAGCTAATTAGGAATCAATTATTTATCTAGCAGCACATTAAACCCCACAACTTCTTTGGTTTCAACCTCACACAAAGATAAAGGGGGCCCTGAGTCTGCAACACTTACAGGAATACCCAAATGTTTCTGTACACCTTGAGGCAAAATAAGGCTCTTTAAAACACCAAGGATTTCATGACAGTGGAAAACTGAGCTCCCGAGCTGATTTATGGCCTTGCTAACAACATGGGAAGCTCATTACAAGAAACAAACAGCTGAGGTGCTGTTTGTCACCTCTCCCCATCCCAACACGCCGCCGTCTTAAGCTATTTCCCAGCTGCTTCCCTGCCACGGGAGGGGAAGGGACTTGGGTGATGCAGAAACAGCGTGTGCAGCTCATGGGCACAAGCGCCCGCTCGCACCCAAGCACCGGCCCAGCCGGGAAACGCAAAGGGCGACTTCATAGAATCGGAGAATCCTTAAGGTTGAAGGGACCTCCAGAGCTCACCCAGTCCAACGCCCTGCACACGCAGGGTCACCCAGAGCACGGGGCACAGGCTGCGTCCAAGCGGGTTGGGAAGATCTCCAGAGAAGGAGACTCCCCAGCCTCCCTGGGCAGCCTGTGCCAGGGCTCGGGCACCCTCACTGGCAAGAAATTTTTCCTTAAATTCCTGGGGAACTTTCTGGTGGCCTTGCAGATCAAGTGCTCGGTGGCTACGCACGCAGGCCCCTTTGTGTGGGCCTTCCAAGTCCCCGTGCTCCTGCTGCTCCGGAACGGCCTGTGTACACCCTGACAGCACTAGGAGAGCACAGAGCTGAAGGGAGTGTCTGAAGGCAAAACTCACACAAACGCTCCCCGTAAAAGACTTGGCCAAGGTTTGAGCACTTGATCCATCCCGTGCGCCGCTTTGGACGCCAGATCGGGACGTTACGAACTTAGGGCTCCACATCGAGCTGCCAAAGCAACAGAAACAAGCATCAGGCTGCTTCTCTGGTCCTTGTGGGACTCCAAGAGAGCTCCGAGCCGATGGAGCTGCTGCCGAGCGCAGCCGGGACGGGCGACCCGAGAACGGCGGCAACACGCAGTATTTTTTGCCTCCTTGTAGCTGACGTGCAGCAGTGAGCCCCGAAACCTAAATAAATCTATCAAGATAACGGGAGAAGGCAAGGGGTGAGGATTAACTGATAACTGCACATGACCCACAAACCTCATTAGTTCTGCTGCTCGCTAGAAGAAAAGGAAGCAGCTAGACGTTACATGAGAAAAAAGCAAATGCTAGAAGCATCTTTTTTTTTTTTTTTTGGTTTTCTAAAAGGCAAGTTTCACCCG
This sequence comes from Nothoprocta perdicaria, assembly GCF_003342845.1. NCBI lineage: Eukaryota > Metazoa > Chordata > Aves > Tinamiformes > Tinamidae > Nothoprocta > Nothoprocta perdicaria. The sequence continues at coordinate 776,474 of NW_020455517.1, forward strand.
AGCTGGGGGAGGAGAAGGGCGGGCAGCCAAGCCAAACGTGCTGGAAAGAGCAGCGAGGAAGGACAGAGGCGCCGGGCCGGGGCGCAGGAGAGCGAAGGGCTGCGCGGAGCCCGTGGCGAGCGCGGGACTCCGGCGATCGGGAGCCTCGAGCGCTGCTCAGGCCTGCAGATTCACGGGGCGGTTGGGGCTGCGAGGGGCTGGCGACGGAAGGGACGGCCACCAACGTGTGCCCTTGCGCTGCTGAGCGTGCGCATGCGCAGGGGAGACGCGCTGCTGACACCCACCTTAGTGCCCGGGTCCTCGCTGAGTCCCCGGCCCGCTGGAAACTCACGGCGCTTCCCGGCTGCCCCTGCCCCGCGGGAACGGGAAGCTCGGATGCTCGGCTTGCAGGGGAGCCCGGGCCCTTTCCGGCTTCCCAAAGGCTCCCCGGAGCGACCGTGCGGAGCCGGGGAGCCCTCACGTCGGCTGGAGCTGCTAATGCCCTTCCCAGATGCACATGCAGATGCACCAGGCTGGAAACGGGCGCCGCGGTCGCTGTGGATCTCACACGGGAAGGAGAGGCCGTTTCCCCCCCCGCGAGCAAAAACACCGAGGTGCAAAGTCCTCTGCAGAGCTAACGGCTGCATCCCCATCAAGGAGCAAAGGAAGCACCCGACCTGCAAGGGAGGGAAGGAGAGCGGACCCAGCATCCCACCAGCAAGAGTCCTGCTCCGAGGCGGGCAAGAACAACAAAACAGCCAAATTCCTCCCCAAAAACAAATACACGGGGCGCGTTCCCATGTGCCACTAACTGCAGCAGTTCAGTTGCTTCAATCTCAAGTCTATTTGCGTTACTTTAACAAGAGAGCTCCTCTATTACAGCATGCAAACACGACGTGGGAACGCACTCGATCGAGGCTTGCAGAGCAAACAGGTTCCCTGGGGAAGGAGGTTTAAGGGTGATGGTTGATTGGGACAGAAGATGCCATGGAATTCAGCTTAAGCAGCAGGTTAGGTTGGGTCTTTGAAGGCAGGTTTATTCTGCTGACCTCAGACATCTGACGAGGTGAAGCCACGCTGGGATATTAAACATCTTTGACCCCAAATTCAGAGTCCCATGCTCTTATTTCTTCTATCTATCCCAAATTCACAGACTGCATTTCACAGAAACCTCACAGAAGTTGTGTTCTTACCCCTAAATTTCAGGCTGATGCAAACTTAGCACTAAGGACATCAAGAGATACCAGGAAAGGAGAAAACAGGGGGAAAAGCCGTGGTTACAAACATCCGGAGAGGTTCAGAGCATCGCTCCGGACACTGCAACCCGGGCAAGGCCACCTGAGGAGACAGAAGCAGCACACTTTGCCCCAGATTTTTTTTTTTTTATTATTTTCAAACTGTGATTCTCTGAATTGTATTAAAAACATGCCATATACAGAGGCTGCCAGTCTCAAATTTTGCCTCCTTGACTATTTGTGCAGCGATGGTTGCATCTGATTAAGAAATGCTGAGGAGGTTTTGCACATGCTGCAGAAATAAATTATTTGAAGGGTTTCTCACACACTCGGGCCAGAATGAAACGGTGCTTGAGAAGCCCAAGCAGAGAGGGCATTGGAACGGGCATCACTAACAGGAGGGACACGGGAACAGGACCTTCCAAAGCCTGGAGTCATTATGTGGAGTTGGGCGAACACTCCCCAAACGCTCCCAGTGTCTTGGTGGGTGCAGACGAGGCAGGAGCAGAGCTGCACACGCTGCCTGTGCTCAAATGCAGCTGAGCACCGAGCAGCGGCCGCTGCAGCTGGAGGTTTTTTGCACATGAGCCCCAGAGAGCGGCCACAAACACATGGGGCAGCTTGAATGTGAACGCGGTCAAACCTGCAGCTTTCCGCCAAACCTGCAGCTTTCTGTCAAACCTGCAGCTTTCCGCCAAACCTGCAGCTTTCCATCAAACCTGCAGCTTCCGTCAAACCTGCAGCTTTCCGTCAAACCTGCAGCTTTCCACCAAACCTGCAGCTTTCCGTCAAACCTGCAGCTTTCCACCAAACCTGCAGCTTTCCACTAAGCCTGCAGCTTTCCGTCAAACCTGCAGCTTTCCGTCAAACCTGCAGCTTTCCGTCAATCTTGCAGCTTTCCGTCAAACCTGCAGCTTTCTGTCAATCTTGCAGCTTTCCATCAAACCTGCAGCTTTCCACCAAACCTGCAGCTTTCCACCAAACCTGCAGCTTTCCGTCAAACCTGCAGCTTTCCGCCAAACCTGCAGCTTTCCGTCAAACCTGCAGCTTTCCGCCAAACCTGCAGCTTTCCGCCAAACCTGCAGCTTTCCGTCAAACCTGCAGCTTTCCGTCAATCTTGCAGCTTTCCGCCAAACCTGCAGCTTTCCGCGAGATCTCCAGCTTTCCGCCAAACCTGCAGCTTTCCATCCCTGCTCCCCAGGACTGGGCAGTCAGTTCACTGCTCCCTAGCCCTCCTCCTTTTCAGCCTTTCTGAAAAGCAAAAAAAGCCCTTTTAACAACTGCCCAAGTTGATACTTGGTCGCTTTGGCCCTGCGGGGCACTCGCTATCGTTAAGTAAGCGGGTCTGTGAGTTAAGCTGCTCTGGCCCTCGGTTTTGGAGTGAAGCTGCTGGGCTCGGGGCAAATGCATCAAGTGCAGCCGGTAATCTGGGCTCCTGCCCAGCGCCTGGGGAGAACAACCGACCTCCTCCTCCTCCTCCTCCTAGGCTGCCGTAAATGTCCACAAAGCCCTTGGCCCCGCACAGGAACCGGCGCTCGCTACGGAGGAGACGGGATTCTCGGCCGAGCTGATGGAGCCTCCGCAGCGCTCGCACAGCTACCGGCACCAAGCCCAAAGAAAGCGTCCGTGCAGCGGGGAGGTCCACGAGAACAAATCACCAGCTCCAAGGGCTCGCGCCACCCTGTGAAAAGGGTTAAAAATAAATCCCTTAGTGGGCCTGTAAGATATGTTCACTGGAACAGGATGCCAGGGAGCTTGTGGAGGCTCCTTCTCTGGAGGTCTTCAAAATCCACCTGGATGCCACCCGGTGCCCCGTGCTCTGGGTGTCCCTGCTGGCGCAGGAAGGTTGGACTGGATGATCTCTAGAGGTCCCTTCTAACCTTGAACATTCGGTGATTCTGTGATGTTCATTGTTGTCACACAGCAGGGAGGGCCAAAATAATCCGGTGCTTAAAATCCGCCTGGCGCTCTAAAGCGCATCCAGACCCACTACGGCTGGGCAAGGAGAAGCTGGGAAGTGGCAGAGATCCGTGCGGAAGCCCCTGCTCTGGGTTTCCCGAGCGGGAGCGACGCTGCAGAGCTGTGCGGGGGGCCAGGCCGGGCCGCCCCTCGGCAGCCTCCAGAGCCCACGCGCCGCCCCGGCTCCGAGCTCGGCGGCCCGCGCGCCAGAACACGTCTGCAGCCCCGGGATCTGTTTTTGCTGAACGGACCTTTATACCCTGCAGGGCACAAGCAGGAAACCGCCTTCGTGCCTTGTGAGCTAAGCTTGATTTTCAAAAGGAACCAGGCCTCTTGGGGATCCCGGGATCCCGTTATTCCCTGTGCCTGGGATTCCGCCGGGAGCTCCGCTCGGGACGGAGCGAAGCTGCCCCGAGCCTGGGCCAGCCCCACGGGATCCGCTCAGCCACACGCTGTGGGGCTTCTCCTCCTTCTGTGCTCAACAGCTCAATGCAAGAGGGCAGGGGAAGGAGCTCTCCTATGGAGCTGGGGAGCGTTTGGCTGCGGAGCCGCTGCCCTGCGGTAACGAGCAGCTAATTTGTTCTTAGCCCTCTTCCTCGGACGGGAGAGGAGAGCAAGAGCAGAGCCGCTTTGCAGAGACAACTGCTTTGCAAGAGCAGCTGAGTGAGTCACGCTTTCTTCATACCGAAACCAGGCAGAAGGGGCAGCGAGCGGCGCTCAGAGCTCTTGAAACGCCAGTTTTTGCTGTTTGAGGGCCAGGCTGAGGCAGGGCTGCAAGCGGCAGCGGCCTCCTCGGCAGCTGCGCTGCAAAGCTCCCTCCCTTCTGCCTCCAGACAGTTGTGTCCAAGCCAGACACAAAAATGTGCATTTTGCAGCCGGCCAGCTCCGTGCAGGCTCTGCAGCCGCCGCTCTGCGAGGGTGGGACCTTGGCGCCGTCCCTCCTGCAGCACGGAAGGGAAAGGGAGAGGAATTCCTGGCAGCGGGAGCTGCTCCTGCTGGCAGCGCTCGGCTCTCGTAGCAAGGCTTTATAAGGAAATTTCTTGGATGTTGCTGCTTGTTGCTAGGGTTTTTTTTTCTGCTTTTTTGTCTTCTGTTGCAGATGCAGCTTTGGTACAAAGCTGAGGTGGGCCCAGGGCAGGAGCTCCTGCAGGGACTGCAGAGCCCTGCAGAGAGCCCAGGAGCCGCTGCAGAAATACCACGTTGCTGCTGCAAGAGCTGCGAGCGCCGCAGGCCACCGGGCGCCCGCAGCCAAGGCCAGAAGCAGCAAAAAGCAAAAATGCAGGAGATCCGGGTGCAAGAAGCACCGAATAGACATGACGGGACAGACACACATCAGACTACGTCCAACCTGATTTTCTTAATGGCCAAAAAGCTCCTGCTCAGCTTCCAGACCCTGCAGATCAACTAAATCTCAACATCTGGCCAAGCTCGTATTCGGACGGGAGGCTTCCAAGGAAAGCCCAAGTCTGGTTTGCAGGGGGGGATTTGCTCCAGCCCATGACTTAGACACTTGGCACATGAGGATGTGTCCTCACGATGACACACAAAGTCCACATGAATAAAAACCTACCTCTGCCTTGTCTTTTTCCCCAGACAAAAGTTGTTTTAAATGTCTGGCCTTGGTCTGATGCAGGTTGGGTTGTCCCTTAACACCAAATTGGAAAAAAGCCACAATAAACGAGGTGGAGAGAAGCAAGAGGTAGGGCGAGAGCAGCGCTGTGCGAAGCGCCGTGATTCAGCTCTCCGCAGCCACGGCGGCTCCTGCGGCTGCGGGACCGGCAGCACCGCACGGAAAGAGCAGCCCAGGGACACTGCTGAGCGGAGAAAGCCCTAACGGGAACATTTCTCCACTGAAAATTGCCATTAGGGCTCAAAAACCAGCAACTTTCCTTCCCGATTTCTAACCGAACTAGCTGCCTGCCTAATACGCAAGCTCCAGCAGCCTTTACTCAGTCAAATGGTATTTGGGGATTGCAGCGTCAGCTACAGCACCGAGCCACTGACAGCTGCCCATACGCATTGTATTTTAATAAGTGCAAACGAGATTTCAAATGCCACAGGTCTGGGGCTGCGTGTGCAACTAATAACGGTGTCTGGGAGGCTCAATGACCTGGAGACAGGTCTAGGATTCCGAATCCAAGCAAATCTGGAGCAAATGAGGGGTGGAGATGGCAGCAGCAGCTCTATGTGCACCCCGCACCGGGATGCGAGGCCGACAGAACCTCGGGAGGTTCCTGCTGGTTAAGCACTTCTCCATGCACCTCTACCTAGAAAGATAAATATAAACAATTCTGTTTAATTCAAGCTTGCCTATGCAACGCTATTCTGCAACTCGAAAACACAAATTTGGTGAGATCCAGATAAGAGAACCAGGGCTTTCACACCGGAGGCTTAGAAAACCATTATAAAGATAATAGACAGTTGCATTAACCCCCCAGCCCCGCTCCATGATTTGCACTTCAAGCAGAGCCAGCTTCACGGCAGGTCAGACCTCTTCCCAGGGCAGACTGCTGCCCCATCCTGTCTGCAGGACTCGAGCTCCTCCACTTAGCCCCCAACCAGCGCTTCCTATCTCACCAAGAGAAGTCTGGGGTTAAAACCGGAGTAAGCACCTTTTTTTGGGTTTTTTTTTTTTGCATTGATTAGATATGTTTAGGGTGCTCTAACACTTCCAAAAATGCTTACAAGGAGCCAGACCAAGGCAGCCCGGATAGGGCCACACGCGCCCGGTGCGGGACCGGCCACCTCGGCTGGAGGAGCCCCACTCGGGCACCGACGTTACCTGCGACACAGATGCCAGCGCGCTGCCTCACTGAGGGTGCCGGGCGCTGCCCTGCGTGCCAGCCAACATTGCAGAACAAATGTCAGCCTTGCCCCGTCATCTGTGACTCAGGCAGTGAGCACCTCCTGCACACAGCGCTGCCAGGCCGGGGACATCGCCGTGCTGCAGGTGACGACGGCCTCAAGGACTCATCCCGGTGACAGGGATTTTAGGTGTTTCGAAGGAAAGGCGGATGCAACTGCTCTGGCTGCTTGCCTGGCAAAGGCAGGTGCCCAGACTCGGTGACAAGCAGGGACCTCTTCTAAACCCGAGTTCTCCAGAGCTCCTCGGCCACATCTCTTGCCAAAAATCCGATGGTTTTCCCAGCAAAGCAGCAGGCAAATAGCAAGCGGGGCTGTGTTGGCTGTTCCTGGTATGAGGAAAGCCCTTTGGGAGGGGAGCTGCTGGCGGCCGCGCGCAGGTGGAGCGTGTGGGAGGGCAGGAAGGGCAGAAACCAGCGGCAGCGAGAACTGACTCAGCCACGTTCAGCCCCTCGCACGGCCTCGCGCCGGCGAGCAGGAACGCTCAGGGCCCTTCCAGAACGAGCACGCGCTGGCCACGGGGCATGAGCCCTCGCCCTGCCCCTCTGCAGGCACCGGTATCATCCTTTCCCCCTCTAAAGAGCTTAAAAACGAAACAACAGTAAAAAGGAGCAAGTTAACTATGGCCCAGAGCAAGCCTTGTTCAAAGTTCAGGCTAGTGCTGCAATTTAAAATGGAATGCATGCTGTTTTCTTTTGCAGAGGTAGGTGAGGAATGGATACCTTAGCAAAGCTGACAGCTGCCCGTGTAAAGAGAGAGGCCACGGGACCAGCTGAGGTACCGGCAGGGAGGGAACTGGCAGAAACCAGCCGCATTTGGTGCTCCCATTAGCTAATATTAGTATTTACAAAGATTTCTGCAGTGCCTTCAGCTAATTCCCAGAAAAACACGTGCCTGTAGAGAGTGCATTTAAGCTTAGGAAGCTTTCCAATGTTTTCTTGAGAAGAGATGTGATCACTCCGCCGTGCTAACTGTGGTCTGAAATCCTGCTTTGCTGGGCGGCTGCCAGGCACTGGCCCAACCAGCAGCTTATGAGGTCTCCGGTCATCTCCTTCCAGCTATTTATGCCAATCTGTTTGCTCTTAGGCTTGAAGAGTCTAAAGCAACCTCAGACTGGGGGCAGAAGAACAGAAATGAGTTACAGAACCATATCAGAAAGCGTGTAAAGAAACACTAATTGCTCAGAAATTGGTGCTGGTATAACAGCTACGAGAAAAGCAGCTCTCTGATCTCGGGCTTGCAAGGACAATGACAGCCAGTAGTCATCAATCCTGAAAAGAGCTTTTAACTTCTCTACAAAAAAAGACCGACTAGAAAAAGCCACAGATATTTCTAGCCACTCTGGACAATCCATTTCAATGGAGGGCCACCCACTTGGGCACTGAGTCATGCCCAGCGCCCCGGCGGGATTTCATGGGACAGGGAAAGGCGCTGGCGGCTGCACCGGCTCCTCCCCAGGCCGGGTATTCAGGGCTTGGAAATCCTATTAAGTCTGTGCAACGTTTTCACGTTTAACAGAGCCTACACAGATACCTGCATTGACAGCCCTTGGGGCCAGTGTGGGAGCTCTAGGTTCCGTTTCTTCCTTGCACGACAGCAGCTCTTTCCGCAGCCTGTTTCCTCCTGCTGAACCTCTGGCCAGCTGCTGAGAGCAGAGGCCACTCGGGCTGATCTGCGGGGCTACCTCCAAAACAGAATAGAAATAAAAATGCTCAAGCCTAGCAGGCAAGGCCGCTGAAAGGTACCCAAAGTCTCGCTGCTTTTTTTTTTTGGTATGAAACAGCACCTTATTTAGACAATTTGAAAAATGTTACAGAGAAACACACCGGCTGGGAATTTGCATAATGGGCGCCTGTGTCTGGCTTACCTAAGAGGAGAAGAATCCTGGCCATCAGTCAGTCTAGACTGCGGTGTTGAATCCATGGGAAGCAGGAATCTCCAGGCCAGAAATAACAGCGCAGAGCAGCGTGGGGTGCTGCCACCTGGCGACACGCGGCACGGGGACGCGGCCGACACGCGGCCGCACGAACCGGTGGAATTGGCGTCACCCGCAGCACCCACCGCTCTGCCCGCGCCGCAGCTCTGTGACCGTGTCTAGGTGCCGTTGTGCCCTGGCGGCTGCTGCTGTGGGTTTTGGGTGCACGTGCCCTGCTACACCGAGGCCTGTCTCATAAACGAGCATCCGATAATCCCGGTGCGAGCGGCTTCGCAGAGACCTCTGCCGTGCAGGCCGCGCATTGCGGGCGGCCCCGCTGCGACCGCCTCTGCTCCGCCCGGGAGAGCGGGCTGCGGAACGGGATATTGGGAATGCACACAGGGCCGCGCGGCCGCCGCTCGGAGCCCCGGCTGTGCCGCGGGCACGACGAGGGACGCGCTGCCTTCGGCGCCACATCACCCACAGCTCTGTGCAGGGGCGCGACAGCGGGTCCCGAGCGCTCCCCAACTCCGTCCTGCGCCGCATGGACCCCCCCCCCCGAACCCCTGTTGGTTGGGGGCAACGTCCAGAGCTCCCAGACACAGAGAGGTCTGAAACAAGCAGCTTTTAATAAAATTAAGCGACTCTCCTGCTCAGCGACGGGCTGGTCACCTCACCCGGCTGACGGTCCCTACCTGCCGTATTGCAGACGAGCGACAAGAAACACGGGACTTGGCAAGAGGAAGGGACCGCCGCGGTCGCTCCATTAGCGTAAAACATTCAGCTACAAAGGTGGCTGGAAAAAAGCCCCGCTAACGTCGTGCTGCTGCAGCCCGTCTCCCGCGGCGAGGCTTTCCTCTGTTGTGCTCAAGCTGCCCTAGCAGCGTGCCCGCAGAGACTGCTGAAAGACTCCTATACATTTCGTATAAGCAGCTGCTTATACAAGCCGGGCATCTTCACTGTGAGGGTGACAAAGCACTGGAACAGGCTGCCCAGAGAGGTTGTGGAGTCTCCTTCTTTGAAGATCTTTAAAACCCGCTTGGATGCAGCCCTGTGCCACGTGCTCTAGGTGACCCTGCGTGAGCAGGGGGGTTGGACTCGATGACCTCTGAGGTCCCTTCCAACCTTCGGCATTCTATGATTCTATGATTCTATCTGGCGAGCAGCGGCGGGTACGCGGGCAGGCCGGGCGACACCGCGTCCCGCCTGCGCCCACGGAGCTGCCCACGGAGGCACCCAGCGCTCAGACCCACGGAGGAGCAGCGAAAAAGCACAGCGCTGTGGGAAGGCAGCGGAGAACAGCTTGGAAAAGGAAGCTGGGAAAACCCGCTGCCCAGCCTGGCAGGTCAGAGCAGACCAAAAGGTCCTGCTTTGTCCCACTGTAATTCCCAAAGCTACGTGTCCAACGCGGTCTCTCGGCTGGTCACGCAGCTAGAGGAGTGAGGCCGCCCCCCCCCCCAGGGTTACATCCAGGTTTCACCCCAAATTTAAATCCTGCATGTGGGGACACGCAGGGCAAATGCAGATCGGCCCAACTGGTCTGTCTGTCCCAATGACACATTTTTTTTTCTATGCTCTGGGATGATATAAAACTCTAGGGCAATTTAAATGAGTACAGCTGATATTTAACTTATTTCTTCTATAGAAAAGTCATGAGGCTTTAATCACTGTGTAGCTTCATTAATTAGAGATTACGAATTGCAGATTTGTTAGTCAGCACTACCAGATGTGCCAGTGCTGACTGTTTGCACAGGGAAGACTGGAATTGATGATTTAATAATTTCAAGAGAATATGAGGTGATTTGCAAGAGCTGTCCTCAGCAGAACGCATGAGAAAAAAAAAGCCAGTTTTGCCTTGTCACACACTTGCAGAAAGGAACAGTTTCTGTGCAATGTGATGCCAAAGTTCAGAGAAAACAGGAGGAACAAATGAGGTACTTAAATTATGTGCTGAAATTGCTGCCTCTGCCCTCACCATTCTGCTTAAAGGCCATGGAAAAGACATGACATTTCCAGTTTTTAATATTGTAGCACAGAGTAAAAATCCTATGATATGAAAAGAGAGAGCCACTGTTTGCAGCATCTCCTGTTTCTGAAGTACTCGCTGGCAAGTACATACAAATGTTCCAACCAAGGCGAGATAAAAAAAGAAACTAAATTAACGCAAGGGGATGATGAAGTTAAATTCTGCTCCTTCCCTCAGCAAGGAGGAGGGCTCCCACACACACCTCATATGTCTTCTGACTAAGAGGGACAAGTCTCCTCTGGAATCCCTGGATCTCACTCCCTAATTAAGGAATTAACTAGGAATTAATGGTCCCTGCCGCTCCACACGGGCAGGAATCGCTTGTTGGCCTCAGACCAACAAGAGTCAAACCAGAGCAGCAGCAAAGTTGAGCAAACAAGAGACCAGCACCAGCTCCTGCAGGACTTTCCAGCTCGAGAACTGCCCTATCCGTGGATGCTGACCGTAAATGAATGCTGAGACAACCCGGGAAGTTTCCGAAGGAGACAGTTCTTCTTGCTCACCAGCAACTTCTGGAAAGGGAACTGGAATTCAGGGCACTTAGCATCAGTTTATTAAACAGATGGTGCGTTATTAGAGGAGCTATAAATTGGAAATATACATTTCACTCCATTGGCTGCCTTTATTTCAGCAGTATTTACTTCAACAATCAGTGTGATAAAGGCCCTGCATTCACCTCGGTTGTCCATTTTTAATGGTATCAATTTTCTACACCAAAGCACACGATGTCCTGGGTACATTCTGAAATCAACATCGATTTGCTTGAACTTTATGACGTTTCCAAGCACATCTTATTCTCTTGCACACAACAGGCATATTGGCCGTGAAGACACTTCCACTTGTTTTGTAAGTAATATGCATGACCTAGAGGCCACGCTGTTTATTTTTGACACTTGATCTGAATTTGCAGCCCCTGGAACTGGAGATAACTGGTGTTTCAACTACTGGATCGGAGTTCACTTAAATATTCTGCCCTAGATTTTGCTGCAAATTACCTAGGACACCACAGTCAACAGATGCTGAGCTTAAGCCCACCACGAGGGAAAGGGGGAGGAATCTGCACCTTTGTGTTATAGGTGGGGAGCAAAAAAAAAAAAAAATCTACTCATATTTCTAGCAAAGAAGCCACTAGAGAGTCCTCTGCTAAGCACAGCCCTCAAACACCAAGAATTAAAAGTGTTGTGAGATCACAAATGAGTTGGAAGAACACTAAGGGGAAGCTTGAAGCCATAATTAGTTATTTCACATCTTGATGCTCCCTTGTTGTATCATTTTATGGCCCTCCTTGGGATGGGTCTTCCTGCTTACCAGTAAAACGTTGCTCAACCTTCCTCCGGTCGGCCCGGTTTACCACACTGAAGTCAAAGCTGTCGTGAGCAAGTGCTATGGATTAATTCCAAGAATTCATGTGAGGCGAAATCCAGCTCGGCTTGTTTTCCTCACTCGCTGTCTGAGCACAAACAAGGTTTTCTGTTTGTTTTTCTAAAGAGGCAAAACATGCCACTTTCTGTCTGCTGGGGCTTAGGCCACAGTCTGCTTTGCTCCTTTCGCCTCCTCCTTCCTCCAGATTTCAGTCAATGAAAGGCAAAATCCCCTAGCCAAAATGTTTGTTTTTAATCAAAATTTAATCACTTTTCTTCCTCCTCATATAGGAAAAAAGACTCAAACGACAGCTCTCAGTGCAAACACCCAGGCACATACCGGTTCCAGACAGCACACTTTCCCTGCCATTTGCTTACCTACATTCATAGTGAGTTAGAACAGGAAGCTTTACAGTTTCACACAAATTCTAATAGTTTTGTGCCGCCTTTGTCAGCGCAAAAGGTTCCAAGAGCTTACACAAAATCTGGGAAATCCAAGCTGAAACCTCTTAGATTACAGGAGTATTATGCACGTAGAGGAGAGAGGTAAACACCAGAAGCCCGGTCTGAAACCGCATGTGCGCGTGAAGCACCGAGGGTATAAAAGGAGGGCGAGCACAGGAGAAAAAGCCACGCGCCCAGCCAGGATCTCCTCCAAGTAGCTCCCTTGTACGGCCCGTGCCCAGGTGCATTTCCCATGGGATTATCCACACGCTCACCTCTGGCAGCGGGCGCCCTGGCCGGGGTCCGAAACGCAGCGGCAGAGTCCAAAAGGGCCCGCGGATCCCGTCAGCCCGAGGGCAGGCTCTTCCCCAAATAAAGCAGCAATCAGCGCAGCGCCGCAGAGAAAGGGTGAGGGAAATCGGTGCTCTGGAGGAAGTTCAATTATCAATAAGTAAACAGGCTACTCAGCCACTTCCCTGGAGGATGCAGGGCCTTTTCGAAGGGAAAGGAGCGGATATTACTTCCCCAAACCCTGCTGTTTCTTGCTAGCTACTCTTTGCAGTGGGTGAACTCGTCCCCTTCAGTCAGAGGCCACCTTAGAGCCCGGCTGCGATCCCCGCTCCAGGGCCTCCCAAGTTCTCCAGCTCTGTGGTTTTATGGCATGAAAGAAACAATCCCGGCTTCTAAACTGCAAACAGATTGAAACAGCAAAGAGCTCGGCCCTGCAAGGTCCATGTGCTCGGGAAGAGGTGGCGAGTTCGCCTGGGCTCCTGCCAGCTCCCCTCTTTGTCCCGTTGGGGCAATGGGAGCCCCAAACCAGGCCATGGTGACCCTGGCCCCTCTCCTGAACGGAGGTTGGAGCTGAAAGTTAATACAGGAACAGTCTGCAAGGGAAACAACAACAGCTTTCCTCGCCGAGATCCAGCGGGGACACAGGCCAGCTTCGGCTTGCCGCAGGAACGAGCCTTTCGTCTGCTGGGTCTTCGGTGCCGACGCAGGGGCCGGGGTGTCCCTGCTCGGAGGGAAACCTGGGCACGTTGCCCAGAGGAGCCGGCCCCGCGCGGGGCACCGAGCGCGGCAGCCACCCCTGACACCCGCCTTTCGGTGCATGGACGGACCCGTTCAAAACGGACCCAAAATTTCATCTGCTTCCCACGCACCCGACACACACGCTGGTGTTTCCTTCAAGGGATGTTGAGCAGGAGGTCCTGCTGGCAGCAAACCCCGGGCGAGGGACCCCAAGGTCCTGCTTTAAGGGTCAGAAGGACTCTGCCGTTCTTGTTAAGCCCAACTATTCGTCACGAGGAGGTGTCAGACTGGTGGGTTTGGGGAAAAAATCCTCGCTGACGTTTGGCCCTGCGTGACCCGAGACGGGTCACGGGGCAGCACCTCGAGCGCCGCCGCGAGCACGAGGAGCCGCTGGGCGAGGGCCGGGGCAACAAGGAGGGCACCGAATCTCGGGACTTGCTGGAAGCGGCAGCGTCAAACAACGGAGGCCGGAGCCGGGGCCGCAGCGCAGAGCCGGGGCACGGAGGGCACAAGGCACACGGGGCGGCTGGAGGGCCCTTCCAGCATTCCCGTCCGCAGGAAGGGCCCGCGGGGCTTCCCGCAGCACCCCGGCGGCGCTGGCACATCTCGGAGCGGGCCTGAACGCCCACAGGGATTAACAGGAAAGCGCAGGGGGCAAAAAAAAGATTAAAGACCTAACAGGCAAGTACTGACGGGTCACAGGCTCAGCTTGATTATGCCTTAGGATTCTTAAAGGGTATCTGAAAATGTTACAAAGCGTAAAAATCAAAGACACAGCATCATACGGGAAATAAGATAGCAGCCCTGTTGCCTTTACGTGTATTTTAGGAGAAAAAAAGAGTGGAGAGAAGCGCTCAGGATGCGACTGGCAGCGGAGGAGCCACCTCTACCCCTTCCCTCCCGAGGCCCGGGCTGCCCGGCACGCGGATCCCAGGGCCGGCACCACGCTCATTCACCCCGTTATGCAACGCGGAACAGTCATGGAAAACGCAGCTGTCAACGGGCAGGAGGCTCCTTTCGAGATGCCTGACGGATCCCTAATCAGGAATCTCGGGAACTGCTACGTGCTGCTCCATAGGCCGGCACCGAGGCCGCCCGAGCAGGCCCTGCTGAGCGGGACCTAGGGAGCAGCGGCTGAGCTGGCTCCGCACGGGACCGTGACTCACCCGGGACAGCCACGAGCCACCGCGTGGCCCTGGCCCTCCTCCTGGCCGGGCAGGTCCCAGACCCGCCACCGCCCCCAAATCCAGCCAACAGCCACCTTAAAGGGAGAAAAAACCTGACGGCAAAGGTGCAGCTCCTTGAAACTGCATCGTCTTAACGGGAGAACCAGCTTGGTTTTAGTTCTGCTGCTTGCTCTAACAGCAGACAAAAGCTGTTGCTCCAGAGGTAGACTTCATCACGTCCCTAAAAATGTACACCTATAAATAGAGAAACTGTTATCAAACATTTGCATCTGGACAAAGAGCACAAAATGTTCACGGTAAAGGGACAAGTTGTGAAGTTTAACTTTTTCCCATTAATTCCTCCAAGGAACGGGCAGATTCCTTTTCCCTGACCGCAGAAACCCTGCCGCTTTCCAGCCCGCGGCCCAGGGTTTTTGCTAAGGAACAGCTCCCTGCGAGGCTGCTAGGGAGTCTGTCCTGGCAGCCCGCGCTGGAACCTCCCGCGAGTCCTAAAAAGGAAAGGTTTCGAGGAGAGAAAGAGGAGCCTTCCCAGGACAGCCCTCACACCTCAAGGGATCAACACCACGGACACCACGCAGCAGAACCGAAGCAACCAGCTCGTCACCTCCAGCTCCCTCCAAAGGCACATTCCTGCTCTGGGGAATTGCTTCCCAACTGGCCCTTCCTACCCGGGCTTTGTTTTTCCTCCGAGCAAAATGAGGGAAAAGTTTAAAATCAACCTCGTAGGCAGCGGCATTCCATTTGCAAGAGTTCATTCTTAAAAAGAAAAATAATAATAAAAGGCAAACTAATTCCTTGGTAAATATTTGGGGTTACAGCTCCGCGTAGCAGGATCTTGTCAAACGCTTCCAAGGTTGCAGAGAGCCAGTAATTCACTCAAGACAGCAATCCATGGAAATAGCAGGACTTATTGCAGGACAGAACTATTTTTAAAGGCTTTACTTGCAGGGTGCCAATTTCCTAAAACTGTTTGGAAAATCACATTTTGAAATGCACAGACACTAATGGAACAGGAATGTGCTATAGCAACAGGCCTCTTTTGCTAGGAGATACACTAGGTGTGTGTCTGGACTTTCCAAATCACTTGCCTTCCCCCCAAAAATCACCTTTTCCTCCTTGAGCTCTCATCGAGGATAACAACAACAAACCGGGTGACCGCAGGGAACAATGTTTATTTATAAAGCCTATTCCTAATAAAACCTACCATATTTTTGGCAAACCGCTCCAGCTGTTTTCAAGAAAATCAAAACAGTGACAAAACACTTCTGATTAGGCTAAAGCATCGTGGTAGTAAAGATTATACGTAATATATACTTATCTATATCCCTATCAGCACACTTTTATGATGGCTCTGACGGCACTTGAATAACTATAAATTCCAGCAATCCATCTATGCTTCACTTTGGTATTTACACTGTAATGGATTCTCCCTTGCTGCTGCACTGGGATATTTTTTCAGCTCCTCTTCCCATTTCAAGCAGCTCTTAAGCTGCTGCACGTTTAAAAAAACCTCCTTTTTCGGAGGATGTCAGTGACATGAAAGAACTTATGCGTTGCTCTATGTCTCTACCTTATTCTGCCATTACACAAAGTGGAAAAGAAATGAAGACAAATATCTTCCCGAAGAAGGATTTAGAAGCAAGGTTAATAGTTTCATTTTATATGTGGATGCTTCTCCAGGGATACGGTTTTTTATCCCAGAGCAACTTCTGAGGTTATTTCAATGTGCTTTTAGATTATACAAGTGCCCTATCTTCTAGAGGCACTTTATCTAGTCAATTAGTAAGAAAATGAAATAAATACCTTAATGAATCCAGGGAAAACAGAGTGCTCTCAATATACTGCTGATTACTAGGCCAGGGCAGCATTATTTCTGCAAAGGTAAGTCACCAATAAAGGTGCCTCCCTATAACATTAAAAGTTGTTTCATAAATAAGAACAGGGAGCTGTTGTGCATGCTCTGTAGCAGCAACAAACTGCAGAGCCAACAACCAAAGTGTTCACAAGCAGGTCCTGACAACAGAAACCAAACTGTGACAATTTATTCCTAAATCTGACTTCAGGAACCTGCTAAAAAGCCCAGAGCAGACAGGGCAGGGCATGAACCCACTCCAAAAAAAATGCTGCCTCAATAGTGAGCAACCAGATCTGCTTTTGAGGCAGAGATTGGCAGAGGCATTTCCCGTTTGGAGTCCCAACACAACACGGAAACGGAGAAGACTCCATCAGTTTTCCTTTGTTGTTGTTTTTCTCCTGATTTCCTTATGTTTTAAATTAGCTGTGACTCACGGCAAGGCGCTGCACTAACCCCCCGAACACCCCTCCTCTCGCGGAGGGGAAGCCAAGTGCAAAAAGTAGGGCAAAATGACGCAGGGGAAGCGCCGACTGAGGACACGCTCCGAGGAAAGCGAGGCGGGAGGAAGCGCTGCCCCAGTCCTGCTACCACGTGGGGAAAGGACAGACGGTCACACGGTGACACCCAGCTCATTTGTTAACGAGGGTGCCAGGCAGTTACTCACTTCAAATTGTTTCAGGGAGCTGCAATTACTCAGCTTGCTGGAGAATCCTGCTGCTTCGCAGAGCACGGGCAGGATGGCGCCTGGCAGCCGCCGGCTTGCGCGTGCCGAGCTGTCCTCGGGGATGCACTGCCCTCTCTTGGAGGTTTTGCTCAGGATCCCAAACCCAGCCTTGGGAAAGGGCTACGGAGACCAACGCGCTAAGGGCATAAAGAATAACATCTGTCCAAGGGACAACGAGCAACCGTGCTAAAGCTCCCTGCTGCTACGGGGCCCTGAAGAATGAAGCGCACGTGTCTGCTGCGAGAGCTGCTTCCCAGGTAGGTCCCTTTTACCTAATAACCTTGCAGGTACCTTTAGACAACCCTATGAAAACTTTAATCTTCTCACCTGGAATTGCAAGGCGGATAACACACGGCCCAATTGTGCCTATCACGGGGTACACAATAACATCTAAAAAGGCTGGTGATACCCTGTGGTGTTCAAGATCGTCATCAAGAAAGGAATTTGGGGGAAAAAATCCGAATTACAGGTGACAGCTACATGGGAAAACTGGTTTTCTGTGTGACCTTGGGTAATTTTAGACACCTAACATTTGAGCATCTAAATCACAAACATGGACTTTCATAGTTCACCTCTCCAGCAAGGAAATAGGAGTAGCCTCCATCAGAAAGTCTGAGCTAAAAAAAGTTACCTTTGCAAAGACCACAGAACCTACTTTACCACTGGGAAACACAGCCTCTCTCTACTATTATTTGAAAGTTCCAATTTTTACAGCTAAGATGTCTGAAGTTCAGTCATTATTTATTTATTGATCAACCCTCTGAGAAACACAGCCTTAGAAAACAAGACGCCCAACCAATCTCCCCTGTGAGCAGCCTAAGCACAGCAGGCAGATTTAGAGCACCAGAAAGGAGCTCAAACCAGACAGGAGACAAAAAGGAGTTCAAATATTGCCCTGGTTTTGCAAAAGGCACCTTTGAGGCTACACGGTGGCTGGGAGCACAGAGCGAGCAGAACCCATCGCTGCAGTCTCTGCAGCTCTGCACAGGGCGAGGAAATAAAGCGGCCAATTCCGACGCACAGGGCAGCAGAAGGAGCAACAGCCCTTCCCGAGGACCAGCCTTCCCATATGTCCTGATCTTTCCTTGGGAATCACGATCTTACAGAGTGCAGAGCTGGGAGTGCAGCTCAGGTCCTCGCCCCATGAGAGGCTGCTGCTTTAGGGAGTCCAGGATAAGACTCCAAGAATCACCAGTGAGGCAGCACAGAGATTGTGGATGACTTCCCGGTGCTGTCGCACAGAACATACCTGTTTAGGGAACGCTCAAGGTGTTGTCTTCAGCGCAAAGGCAGATGCTTCCTCTGGCTTGCAAAAAACGGACAGCTACCCTAAAAGAAAGGGGAAAAAAAGAGCTTTCAGCAATGAAAATGTTACTGCGGGGACCACTTCCCGCACACTGAGCTTTGAAGCGAGCAGCTGAAGCACCTCCCGTGCACCTAGCATTCTTTTCATGTAGAGCTGTATGTCTACAAAGACCCTCTTGACATTGACCACAGGGTAGTGACAGGCGCTATTTTCCCCTCTTCCGAGCCAAGGTTAGAGGGGGCTGTTGCAGATACATTCAGAGCTGGCTGGAAGGCAGCGGCACGGAGCTGGAGGGCCAGTCTGCACCCAGTGCAATTCAGATTTGGGTCTGAAGATGGCTCCATCGCCCCGGAAAATGCCCTTGCCGGAGCCTGCCTGTGCAAAAGACAAAATGCCACGGGGTGCACAAAGGGGGAAGAAGCCTTTGGAGTGCTTAGTCAGCCATCAATCACACACTATTTGTCACGAGCTGACAACAACGATGCCACCGAGGCGAGAAAGGCGTCACATACGCGCATTGTGTTTCTCGAAAGATGTAAGGCTGCAGTATAGAAGCTACAACAAAAGGAACCGGAGAAAAATAGCCTGCAGAACTCGTGAAAGTCAAAGAAAAGGAGTGACAACGACAAATTTAACTAAAGGGGAAGGCTTCTCTGCAGGATTTCATTTTTTTGCTCCTCATCACAATGATCAAATTAAAAAACCCACACGCTTAAATTAAGTACAAGTTAAAGGGGAGTTAGAAACACAGTCATTCAGGATCATTATTTAGCTTCGGGAAATTGCCGCATTAGACTCCTTTGTCAAGTGAGAGAGGATAAAAATCCGCAAAAGCGGATGAGAAGTGGGGCTATGTCTCATAAAGGAGCCGCAGGATGTCCAAGGAAAGCGCGGGTTTGGATTTACGGGGAAGGACCCAGGACCCTGGCAAGGCAGCGGGGTCCACAGCAGGACGCGGGGCTGTGCAAGGCGCCCGTGTGCCCGCCACGGCCACGGGTGCTGCGACACACACCGCGCCACGCAGCCCTGCGCACAGCGTTGGTCCTCACACCCTAGAGAGCAGAAAAGAGGTGCACAAGAGGTGCCCAGCCCCGTGACAGCTCTGCGACTAGTAAGTCTTTGCTCAGGGAGCTCTGCAATGCTTGAGGCACTTGGAACCCCTCTGATAAACGCCTGGCCCCACGAAAAGCAGGCGAGCTTTGTCACGGAGCCCAGCGCCACGGGGATTTACCCTCACGCTCACACCGCAGCGTGTCCAAAGCTGCCCAGGTCACTCCTGCAGTGCTCGATGGCTGGGCGCTGGCTTCAGCACTTCCAGCACGGCAAGCCCACACGGAAACAGGGCTGCCGAGACCGCTCCGGGGCCACGGCAGCGGATGAAACCCTCTCTAGGCATTAGGAGCAGACCTGATCCACGCTGGGATAGTCAACGGAGGAAAGCACAAAGGGAACGCGCCATACAAACGTGATTGCAGAGAGGAGCACGCTGTGAGCTCTGCTTTCTTTAAAGTGGAGATAAAAAGAGGCCACCGGTAGCAAAGGCTAGTGCTGCAACAGGCCACGGGGCAGAAGCTCCACGGCTGCGGCTGCTTTCCTGGCAACAGGGCGAAACCGGGAGCTGAAAGCTCCGCAAGGGCAAGTCGCTGCACAGCTCCGTTCCACAGGGAGCTGGTTGATGTCTAATCATTAACAGTAAGGAAAAACCCTAGATAAAAGTCACCTAGCGATACACGAAAGCAAGGCTGCATTCGAGGCGGCAGGGCCAGGGCAGGCGCCAGGAAGCGCGCGGTGGCTGCTTGTTCCTGTTATGGCTCTCCCCATTTCCCCTGCAGAGGGGACAGCTTCTCAGGAAACACTAGAAATGAGAATTAGAGGGTCATTTATTTGTTGTCAGAGGCAAGCAGCAAGGCCGCTGGCTCTAGCACGGCCACGGAGGTGCACACAGATCGGTGCATTTTAGCACTGCCCTTACAGATAAGGGACAAGCGGCAGGCTCGTGTGCCACAACAACGGCTCGTTTGCGCAGTGCAAAGGGTTCAGATCCCTGCAACCAGGGAAAACAGGCACAGTGCAAGGAAAAGGCTCTAAATTTGAAATCAAAAGAGGTACAAGCAGAGCGAGCAGCAATCGGGCCCCCCATCTACATGCGTTTCCTGCGGCCGAAGGTTGCTCGGACCCCGAGCCCTTCGCGTGACAAGACGGCGACGCTTCCCAGCCCGCTTTAATCGTCCCCACAGTTTCACGCTCTCAAATATTGCCAAAAAGAGTCCTATTTGGGATTACTAGAGGCACCACAACAAAACGTTCATTGGGCTTAACAGAACTGTTGACTACTACTTATTCTTCAAGCCTTTATTTATAGCAAAACCCCTCAGATTGTATTCTATGCTTGAAAGCTTCACCAAAACAGGCTTTTTTAAATACATATTTAGAAAGTATTTAGAATAACACTTTGCCCCTTTTTAGTATCTTCTATCAAAAGCTCTCAAAAGCTCCTGAAGAAGCAGTAGCTCCTTCCCAACCGATCTGGAGCTGAGGACTCTCAACTGCCTCAGTATCGTCATGTTGGCCCTCCTAAAAAGCCCTGATCGGAGGCTCAGGAAGCTCCTGAAATCCGCTGTGCCGGAGCCGGCACATCAGCAGGCCCAGGAACAGGGGCTGCTCCATGGGCACGTAGCGGAACATTCCCGGTGCCAGCAGGGCCTCCGAGCTCGGGGCTCCCTCCACCGGCTCCGTCGGGCTTTTCCAGGCGGCCAGAGCGGCGGGCCAGGCTCCCTGCACTGCTCAAACGAACGGCTCGTGTCGCATGCGGACCCGACGCCGCTGCCTTACCTCCCGTTTTGGGTAACTTATCAACGTCCCCCAAGCAAGCCCCTCTGCTGGGAGTCCAAATCCAGCAGCCTCCATCTACCTTGTGCTCAAGCAAGCAACATCCTATCAGGCCAGGCAGGAATTTCAACCTGGAATTACAACATACGGCAGCAGCATATGCAGGGAAAAAGCCGAGTAGGGCTTGACTTACGCAGCGGGCAACAGCTTCAAGGATGACGTTACTGAAGAGAGGAGAAGCCGAGAAACACACGGAAGTAGCAAATTCAGGAAGTCCTGACGAGAAAAGCCATTGCACTTGGGAGCCTTAGGCTCCTTGGACTCAGTAACTAGAGCAACAAACTTGTGTGCAGGGAAGAACCTGGAAGCAGATACTCCTCGTGCGCACGGTCAGGAGTCCAGGACTGGCATGGTCAGGAGTCCAGGAAGACGCTGGACTTTGGTACCTTCCCCCGTGGCAGCCCTTGTGCCCAGTCCCACCCTCATCTCCTAACGAGCTTCCTCCTCTGCAGGTAATTAGCTTGTTAAGCCTGCCACAACCTTTCCTGTGCCTTGGTTTTCCCTGCGTCTTTTCCTGGCCATCCTGGTCCAATCCATTTCCCTGGGGATTTGGTCACGGCACGTTTATTGCACGGGCAAACGAAAGCCCGAGTTTTGCCTGCAGACGGATCCTATTCCACCTCCAAAATCACGGCGTACACAGCGTTACCCAAACAGGCGCTCCCGGCTGTTATTCACAGCCGGGAATAGGAAGCGGTTGTGCGAGTACAGCTGAACCGCAGCGCCCTGGCTGCGGGAGGCGACGCTCGGAGCGGCACAATCCCGCTGCTCCAACGCCTCGCAGCCCTCTGCTATTCCAGGAACGCTGGTCCGCAGGTGGGATTGGATCCGTGTTCCCATGCCTGATGCTCTCTGCTGCTCTCTGGAGCTTTGTGCCTCGCCAGCCCTGCCCAGGAGCAACAGACCCAAGGTGAGAACCACCTGCAGATAGCACCGGAATAGTGTTTTTCACCAGAACAGCGTTTTTCACATTTTTTTGATTTTCACTAATAGGCACCTGTGCTGATAAAGAACATTTTTTTTTCCCCCCTCTAGAATTCTAAAGAAATGCAAGAGTTAATCACTCCTTTGAGCCTCTGGTAGGTGTCAACCCAGATCCCTAGAAAGAAAAGCTGAGGGTGGGATAATAACGCAGAGGACGTTAACTGTTTAATTAGTAATGAGAAAAGGCATTTTCTGATCAGTCAGAAGCTGCTTTTTTAAGCCCAATATTGACTGGCAGAAGCCCCGCAGCGTAGGCGCGTCCCTCTGCCTTTGCTCCCCTCCAGCTCCGTAACCCCACGCGCCTTTAGGAGCGCCCCAAAACAGCGGCGGGGGACGAGGGGCTGCGCGGCTGGAGGCTGCCAGCTGGAGCAGCGCCCGGCTCAGCTCGCGGGAGGCCGCGTGCCTGCCCACGGGCCGCCCGTGCTGGACGGGGCCAGCAAAGCCCCCCACTTGGCATTCCGGGCGAGCGGCCGCCAGCTGCAGCTCGCACGCGCCCAACCCGCCCGCTGTTCCGGAGCGAGGCCGTCCTTGTCCTCCCCAAGCGGAACGGCTCGTGCCCCGCGGCGCTGCTGGGAGGTAATTACAGCTCTCAAGTCCCGCGCCGCTCTTCCAAAGCCAGCGTGTCCCAGGGCCGGGCGCTGGCAGCCGAGCGGCCCCAGCTGCGGCGGAGCCGCTGCCGTCGGGTACGTCGGAGCCAACAAATGTACAACCCTCCTTTCAGCAGTGTCCTCGGCTTAAAATCCAGCCTGCATTTCCATTCTGTCGATGTCTTCACAAAGTGTCCCGGCTATTTAGCACGTGCAATAATAGCCCAGTCTTTAAAGAAAATTCTTTGACCTCAACTAGCTGCTACAAAAGACCGTAATGCCGCAGATTTGAGCGCTGACAAATGCATTTGGCATAGCACCTCTGCAACAAAAAATGGGTTTTTTTCCCCCTTTTCCCAGAAGGGTATTCACAGCAAGCTCCTTTGGGATGCGGGGCAGGATTTACGCTTTAACACAGGCGGAAGGGACTGCGGGCTCACCAAAATGGAATAAAAAAATCCGCCTTTTCCCTAGCAGCTTTTTCCATGGCCACATTTCCTGGAGCTTCCTCCCAGCCACTGTCAACACTGCAGCTCCCAGAAGGGTCTGAATGCACTCACACGAGCAGAGCACACACAGCGCGACCTAAAGGGCAGGTCCGAGATGGACATGGGAGCTCTAGAAGCCAAACTTAGTGCAGGGCTGCAGGGGAAATCGGGGGATAAAGCTCCCGACGTGTTCACCGAGCAACCTTCCTGGATAACGTTTGGATCCTCAACTTGTTGACTTGTTGATCCTCTGCACGGTGCTGGGTCTCACCTGCCCAGCTGATCCAAACTAATGGAGGTCAGAGAGACCCTGCTGGATACACCCACATTCTGGAAAACAACCAGCTCCGGGAAGTGTCCGAGGGCCACGCAGCACCGTTACAAACTGGAAGCGAAGGCAGCGACGTGATCGGATCTGCCGCTTTCTTTCCAAGTGCTGCTGCGTTCCCGTTTCTCCTTGGTAGATCCTTTCCTACAGGAATGTCCGCCCATAAACAACTCCCAGCTCCTGCACTAACAGGAATCCCTTTTCCCTACCTAGAATCACTTTTCTGATCAGCATCTAATTCCTTCCTACCTGCAATCATCTTTTCCTTGCTGAAGGCAGCAACTAGAAGACAAGGTGAAGTGTCCTTGGTCAACAGATTTAACACCCTCCTTCTTTGCTATTCCAGGGCCCTGGAACCTTCCATTCCTCTGGAATGAGGAGCCCACCACAAGAAATCTGCAATATTAGACTTATTCTATGTGCAACATGGAAAAAAAACTCAGTTTAAAAAACATCATCACTTAAATGTCCAGGTTTACAGACTTTCTTTCCAAACCTCACTCCATTCTAAGTCTTACATGAGATTAATCTGCTCTCAATTGCTCAGTTTTACTTTATTTTAACATACTCCTCCAAACCTCGCTTGCTTTTCAAAACCAAAACCTTCAAACGTTTCTTGCAGAGAATAATACTTGCTCAATACTTATCTAAACCACAGCTCGCAGCAGAACACACCCAGTACCAGGAAGCTGTTACACTTCATTTACTAGTCATAAGCCCTTGACAAAACACTCATATCTTACCTGTTTAGCACTGCTTTTGTCTCAAGGTTGAGAGGTCAGTGCCTGGCAATGGGAAGCCTACAGGTCAAGTTTAAGAGCCTAACTCCATAGGTGATGCAGCAGCTGGAACGACAACGGCGTTCGGTCGGGATCAGCAGTGGCGCCAGCTGCTGTCCAAGGGCCACGTGGAGCCCGGGACAACGAGGATGAAGGAAAAGGGATGCCAATTCCCTTGGATCCCTGGGGACACATTCCCTGGAGCGACCTTCTCCAACACCCCAATGCCACGTGCTTCAATTTTGCAAGAGCCAGAAGTGGATGCACTTCCGAGGCCACCTTTATATGTGTGACTCCAAGGCTGGAAGCAGGATGCTCGTATCGTTCAGCCTTAAGTAAGGATCTGTCCTTCCTTAAGTAAGGATCTATCCTTAAAAACTGAAGCCTCTCGCGCCTGGATTTTTATCCTCGTGGAGAAGTGACAACATGGTAACATTAAATTCACAACGTTTGTGTTTGGAGATGGTACCATAACTCACAGCGAGTAACTGAAAGGAGAAGCTGTGAAACGTCATGATTTATCGCACGTAAACACCCATCGTCTGCCAGCAGCCGAGAAGTTCCCCTGAAACTAGAGGAAATGAGAATAACCATGACTACAACAGGAATAAAGGCAGCTCCAAACACTTTCTGTAGCACATCTGGAGCTGGGGAAGGGCTTCTCCGCAGATTGCAGCAGCGAAAACCGCGCAGGAGCCGGGAAAGGGTTAAACACACAAAGAACAAAAATGCACAAGGTCTAAACCGCAAGAGCAGAGGACGCAGAAATGGACAAAACGCCTTCGGGGCTCAAAAAATACCAAACTGGTCTAGGCATTTAAAAATAGATTTTGTTTTTCCTGAAGGGGCTACGTTGCAAAGAGCCTTCGGAGCAGAGGGGCACAGGGCCCGTCCCGGAGGGCGGCCCCTCCGGGGGCACCAACGTCCCCGAGCAGCCCGCAACCAAACCTGCTCCTTTCGCCAGCGCTGCCTCCGCGTGCGAGCCGGAGAAACGCCCCGAGGAAGCCTCGCTGCGGGGGCGGCGCTTGCTTTTGCTCTTTCTATACAAAGACAATAAACCGGGAGCTTCCTCAGCTTTTACAGCTTCTTCGGATCCCATGAACCAACAAGCAAACAGCTCGACCTGCAAATTCAGAAGAGCTTTCAGTTATGCAGAAACACCACAGCTTACTGGAGTTAACAAGTTTTATCTGCTCTAATCAATCAAAAAGAGTGTAATGAATTAGGAGAAGCACAATCCTCACTAAATTTCCTGCTTTGTGTCTCAACATTAACCGCGCGCCCATTTACTTTTTCTTTTTCCCTTTTAAGGTCACCCCACTCAGGCCTTTACGAAAATCTAATCCAAAAGTACCGGAGACATCAAGAGCGCTCGAGGAAGGAAAGAGAGGAACCTCAGCGGAGTCCACAGCACATTCCCAAGAAAAGCCCTGCTCTGTGCCCTGGAGAACAAAGTCTGAGATTAACCAGACTTCACCTTAGAAACTCTCCCATCTCACAACGACACACACGAATTAACCTGCATTATCGTATTGAGTCTTTTCAAGCAAATCTGGTGTGCCGAGCACCTCTAGCTGTTTGTCAGCTCGCCTGGCGGCCTCGCAGGTGTTTTGGAGGAGCAGGAGCGGCACGAAGCGCAGCAGCAGCGGAGACAAACCGCAAGCAGCGCAGTTACGCAACGCGGGAGCGCTCTGCAGCAGTCACCGGCTCGGCGGCGGCTGCAGACGGGGAACGTGGAGAGAAACACTGGAAAGAAACTTCAGACCCTCGCAAGCAATTTTCACTTTCGCAAGCAGCGTTTCAAGGAAAACTCTCGTGTCACACCAGGGCTGCTGCAGCGAGGGGCCTGCGGGCACCAGCGAGCAGAGAGGAGCAGATAAAAGTGACTTCTGCGTGACAGCAGCGGACGGACACGGCCAGAGGGGACACTCGGGGACAGGGCAGGGTGGCCCGGGACATCTCTGCTACACGGCGCAGGCGCTTGCTGCGGGTACCCAGGGCAAAGCCTGGCCCCTCGAACCCCGTGCACTGCTAAAGCTTCAGAGTTTTATCTTCAAATGCAAAAGCTGGGAAGCATGGGATAAATCAATTAAACCTGGACACACACGGCCCTCTTGGGCTTGCCTGGTTCTCCCTTATGACTACCACGGTCCGACCACGCAGCAGGAATGAAGTTTGCTTATGTTTTCCTCTGGCTTTGTGCCCTTCCCATTTTAATTTCTTCAGATGTTTTGCACATCAAGCTAGGGAACCCGTAAAGGAGAATGATACCTCCCTCGGACAACAGGCCAAGGCACCAGCCAAACACAAAACGCCCAAACCCACCACACTCTGCAGCTCGGGAATTCCTGTTTTCACTATATCCCCACTCAGGATCCCATGGACATGGGAAGATTCCTGCTCCGTGGCTAAGCAGATTAACCAATTTAAATGATACTCAAGCAATTAGAGAGCGCTCTCCACTTCAAAGCTCAACCACGAGCTCTTCATTTCTCGATTCCTTTGATTCCTTGTGGAGATGGAGAAACCGATACTTGAGCTGCCAGCCACCCAGAGGGGCCACCCCGGAGCTCCAGCCGGCAGGAAGGACCGGAGAGATGCACCTTTTTCAACCTGTGTTATTTTCGGGATCTCAGGACCTTACCTCAGACCCCATCAGAATCCTCCTATCTGCGTTACAGAGCAAGGGCATTTTATGAAACCCCTTTTCCCCTGTCTTGCTCCACCTCCTCATACAACGATCCCCCAAGCAATCACAAACCGCTGCTCTGCTCTTTGGGCAACCGTCATTTCGGGGTCACCCTCCCGCGCAGCCTTCCCATTTCCCACGCTGCCAAACTGCGGGATTCTCACCCTCCCGCAGCCCTTCCCGCACCACGGCGGGCAGGGAGGCCGCGAGAGCAGCCCGGGCGCTGCAGCCTCCGGCAGAGCTACGTGTTTCCCGAAGGCGAGCTCGCCCTCGGGGCTGGAGCGGGACCGAGACACATTTAAGGGACAGCTCAAGTTCTGCTCTTCACCTCCTCCTCCCAAACACGTCACAGGAAACTTCCCGCTAGCCGCTGCCGAGCGGCTCTTCCAGGGCTTGCACAAAACAGGCGATTCTAGCGGCCATTGGCTCTGGCGGGCGGCCAGCGCGGGGCTCGGCACTCCCCGCTGCGCTAACGGGACGGCTTTTGGCAGGAAGAGCCACGATGCCTCCGGCCGCGCGGCGCGGCGAGCTCCGCGACGCTCCTCCGGCGCGGGGAAGCGCAGCTCCGCGCTCAGCGGCCGTGAAAGCGCCGGGCGAGCTCCGCACGCTGCGGCGTCCCGTCCTCGGGAGCAGAGTCCAAGGCCGCGCGGCAGGAGCGCGGGCCGGGATCCGGCCGCTGCCCCCGCTTCCCGCGTCCGCCTCCTCGCACGGAGCTGCTTCGCTGTCTCAGGAGGCGCCGGGCGCGCGGCGGGGCGGCGCATTCGTCTCCATTTTGCAGATAAGGAAACAGGGCAGGAAGGCAGAAGTTGGGCCAGTCACGGGGGAAGCCCGAGGAGCAGAGAGCAACCCTGAGCCTCGAGCCCAGGCGCCCGACCTGGCCCCCAAGCCCTTCTTGCCTGGTTTAGCTCGGACAAGCCGGCCTTTCCCTTCCTCCACCTTCCAAGAGGAACGATGCCTTCCTAAGACAACCTCAGATGCCAAAAAGCATAAATCACTCTAAGTAATATTGCTTAAAAACTATACGCAGGGATTAGAGAGAGGGAAGAAACGTGCCTCCTTTGCAAATCACTCAAATGCGCAACAATACTTCACCACACAAAAGAGCTATTTCCATTTGGTTGGCAGCTACAGATGGCACAAGAAACCCCTGCAGACAATGGGCGCTATGTGAATGCATGGATCCAGCTCTTTGGGTCGCGTTGTTGCCCGTCCTGGCTGCAATCAGAACAGATTAAACAATGCGAACGCTGTACAATGAGGGAGCTCACGTTTATAAGCCTTTTTGACTGTGCAGCTGATTCAGGAAAAGAGCTGAAAAGCGGCATGTGAAGCAAACCAATTACCTACAAGACCTCGGGTTTACTTCCAGGCTTGGACTAAATATCAAGTTACTCCTCCTGTGGTCTACCACAAGGCAGCTTTTCTACTGGTAATAACCACCAGAATTGCTTTTGTCCGGGTCAGTTTTACAACAAGCCCACAGCTCAAAACAAACCTGGAGTTGCCAGTTTTACTAAAGCAAACCAGCAAACCCATTACAGACAATTCAGGCTTTAAAAGCCCCAATAACTTTCCTGCCTCGCATAGGAGCGGCGGTGCAGAACGTATCCTAGAGCAGAACACGGTCCTACCACTACCTATTTATTCTTTAAGGTCACGCCCGAGAGCAACCACCCACTACAGAGATAATTCCTATAACCGAGCCCATTTATCTCTTCCAGCCGTGCCAAGAAAACCTGTTGAGGAGGAACCCGGTTGCCATCCTCAGGTACCAGAGGTGCCAACGAAACCGCCTCAGCTCCCTGCACATCCTCCCCTTCCTTGGCCTCCTAAAAACACTTGCCCCCCACCAGCTTCTGGTTCTGACCACTTCTATTTAGACGCACGGAGGAGACTCGCTCCCCTCTTTTCTCTGCAGGACCCTGTATCTCTTTACCTCTCTCCGTCTCGGTAACATGGAAGACGCAGTCACTGCCCCTCCGTATATAAATCCACAAATCCATGTGCTGCAATTCCCCGAGGCCTCCCCCCCGACCGCCCTCCAGCAGCTCCCGCTGCGGCGGATCCCTCCTTTCCACAGGTTCCCTGTGGCGGTTTCTCCTTTTCCTACCGGTTCCCTGCCGGTACCACCGCGCGGGAGCCGGGCGCACGGCGGGCACCTCGGGCCGAGCTCCTCGCCCCCTTCTACACCTCGGAAGGGGCTCCGGGACCGACGGCCCCCGGGCACCGGCGCCCACCTCCAGCACCGCCTGCGACGGGGCGCGCGAGGGCCTGGGCGCACGGCCGCGCTTCTCCCGCCTCGGCCGTGGACGGGGCCCCTCGGCGCCCACATCGGGACCCCCCGGCGGGGCCCTCGCCG
>NW_020455517.1:806066-811786 GCF_003342845.1 Nothoprocta perdicaria
GAGGCACCAGGCGCCGCCGCGCAACGCACCCTGCTACCGAGCGCCGGCCGGGCACGGGCGGCGCTGGCGGCCCGCGCGCCCCGCCCCAGCGCCTGAGTGGCAGGGGAGAGAGCCAATCGGCACGGGAGACGCCAGTTCGAGGGCGGGACTAGGAGCGGCCACTAGGGTCGGTTGAGATCGCGGAGCGGGGAGGGCGGTGGGGGGTGAGTGGCAGGGGGCACAGCCAATCGGACCGCAGCGAGGGGGCGGGGATATACAAACATGTTGTTAATATTAATGAGGGCGCGCCCGGGATAGGGGGCGCTCTCCCAGGTGACACGTGGTGCCGGGGGCGCGAAGACCCGGACCCGGACCCGGACCCGGACCCGGACCCGGACCCGGACCCAATGCAGCCCAAGGGCCGAGATGGGGCCGTGCAAGGACCCCCTCTGCCCTGCAGCCCCCTGTCCTGCCCTCCCACACCCTGCTAGTCCCCCCAGGCCTCCCGCAGCGCTGCGAGCGCTACCCCTTGTCCCTGTCACCCGCAGAGCTAGGGACCCCTGGGAAGCAGGGGGGACCCACAGAGCTAGGGACCCCCCTGGGAAGCAGGGGGGGCACTGTGATGGTTCAACCTCACTGGCACGGTGCTCCCTTCCTGGCACGAGGAGCATGGAGCATGGTCTGTGACACATGGAGCGTGGTGTATGACACACACCGCATGCTCGCCTGGAGCAGGAATGGGAATGGGAATGGGAATGCGCAGCTCCAGGGCACAGAGCCTGGGACCCAGCAGCACCTCCTTTGTTGCAGAGCAGGGGGCAAAGGGAAAACCCAGGCACGGGTCGGAGCAGCTGGCAGCGGGATACAGTGCCAGCAGCTCCCAGCACGGCCATGAATGGAGGCTTTGACTGCGCCCAGCTGCAGCCCGGGGGACAGATCCGGCTGCGTCACCAGCGTCACATGTCTCGGTGCCTCTGTGGTGCCTGGCAGAGCCTCAGCTCTGCCATGCCCAGGTGGATCCCATCCCATCCTGTCCCATCCCGCTCTGGAGGAGCCCCTGCAGGCTGCAGTGCTGCAGTGCATTCAGGAGAAAATAATAATAATCCCGTTAGCAGGAAGAAGGCTGATTTTCCCTAATCCTGTTTGCTCCCATATGCCCTCACCCGGCAGCTATAAGCTGCTTTAGCCACTGCCAGGTCTGCGCCATCGGAGTGTGAGGGTGGCTGGGCCCGCGGGAATGAGGCATCCCGGAGAGGCAGCAGGATACCAGGCAATGGGGCCTGGAAAGTCAGAGTCACAGCAAGAAACAGAGCGAGTGTCATCTGCTGAGAGCACAAGCATCCCCCCAGGAACAGCCCTGCAAGCATCCCAGGTGCATCCCCAAGAGAATTCCTTGAGTAGTCCCAGGAGAATCCCCAGAGACCCCTGTGCTGCTGCAGGGTCATGGTCCCCAGGCCTTCTCATGGAGCAGGACCCCCGGCCTCATCCCCACAGCCCCGTGACGGCAACATTGCCCTCCCGGGTGTCCTTGTGCTCCAGAGGAGCCGCAACCTGCAGCAGAGGGAGGCAGTGTCCATTCGAGTTCTTCTTTCCACTTGGATTGCGAGGCAGGAACGAAAGGAGGAAAGGGGCGAGGGGGCAGGGTAGGCAGAGACGCAGGAAGAGGAGAGAGCTGAGAGCTGCAAAACGGAGCCGGGATGGGAGCAGGGAGCAGATGAGTGGGGAGCAGGGAGCACTTGGGCAGGGAACGGGAATGCTCAGGCTCTGAGCGCCCCGGGGCTCTCACAGCTTCCCGGGGCTGGGCCGGGGCGCAGGGTCCGCAGGGTCCGCAGGGTCCGCGGGGTCCGCGGGGTCCGCAGGGTCCGCAGGGTCCGCGGGGGACGCGGGGGACGCGGGGGGTGCCGGGGGCGCGGGGGGCGCCGATGCCGGTGCTGGTGCCGGTGCCGAGCGAGGCCCCGGCTCCCGCTCCGCTCCCGCCCGCACCCGCCCGCGCCGCTCCCGCGAGCCGCTGGTTTCCGTGGCAACGGGCGGATGACGCACTTGCTGCTGCCACCCCCTCCCCACGGAGCGCGGGGGGGCGGCGGGCGCCCGTTCCCGGGGGCTGCGGGCCCGGCGGGGCGAGCGCGACGAGCGGCACGCGGCCGCCCGCGCCGGGGCACGCGCACGTGCACGCGCGTGTGTGCACGCGGATGGGCACGCGCGTGCACACGCATTTGCACACGGGTGCACGTACATGCGAACGCGTGCCAGCCCGTACGCTCCTGTGCCCACGCGTGTCGCACACGTGAGGAGCTGCGTCCCCTCCCCGCTGCCCTCCCGTCCCCTGCCGGGGCTGCAGCTCCGGCTCCGTCCCGCGCTCCCTCTGCCGAGCCCCGGGATGTGCGGGGACAGGATGGGACACGATGGGACGCGATGGGACGCGGAGTGCAGGGCCCCGGCGCCCCGCGCGGTGCAGGGGACGCAGCAGCCGTTTCTCATCTCTTTATTGAAGGAAGACTATGTCTAGAGTAAAGGCTACATCGCAACGTCACCTTGTCCCCTGGTCGGTCGTGTCGTAAAAAGCCGGTGATGGGGGGAGCGGGGCGCCGCGCAGCCCTGGGGAGAGGGGCTGCTGGGGGCGCCCCGGGGCGGGCTCGGGGAACGGGGCGAGCGGGACCGTGCCTGGACGGGGGGATAGGGGCACCCGACGGGGCCACCGTGGGACACGGCGCCCATCACCCTGGTGCCAGGGCTGGGGCGGGCGCCGGAGCTCGCCAGGATTGTGCTGGGGCAGGGCCCGCGGGCCCGCGGCTTTTGTGCTTGGGCTGGCGGCTCCGGCGGCCGCGGCGCCGTGGCGGGGCGGCGGGGCGAGGGGGGCTGGACCGCTGCCAGCACCGGGAACAGGGCCGGGAATGGCACCGGGAACAGGACCGGGAATGGCACCAGGAACGGGACTGGGAATGGCACTGGGAATGGGACCATCCGGTACTCAGCCCCTCAGCTCCCAGAGAGGTGCCCACCCCTGTCCCCTCGTGGCCCCCAGGGTCCCGTCCCCATCTGCTGCCCCCGGCTGTGCGGGTGTCCCTGGAGAGCAGCCCGGGCGCCAGGGCTGTGCTGAGGGTGCGTGTGCGTACCTGCACATGTGTGTGTCTGCATGTGTGTATGTGCACAGGTGTGTGTGCACGTGTCTGCGTGTGCATCTGTATGCACATGTGTGCATGTGTGTGTCAGTATGCATGTGTGTGCACACATTTGTGTGCATGTACGTGCATGTGTGTGTGCATGTGTGTGCGCTCCCGGGCCAGGCTGCACCGCACTGTGCGGGGCAAGCGCCGTCCCCCCTGCGCTGAGCCTGGGCCCCCCCATCATCTCCGCACCCTGTGTCCGCCCGGCGCTCCCGGCGTTCCCGGAGCTCCCCGTCTTCGCTGCCGCCCGGCGCAGTCACAGTGATCGCGTGGAGGGCGAGGGGACGGGCCCAGCTTCAACGCCGACGTCCGGACTTGGAGTGGGGAGAGGGGCGAGCCGGGAGTGGGGCCGGGGCCAGTCCGGGGCTCTACATGATGCTGCACTTGCCCTTGATTTTGTCTGTCCTCTTCTGCTTGCTGGAGCGCTTGCCGTCGATGGTGAGGCTCACGTTCCTCCTCTTCTCCAGGTTGAGCAGCTCCTGGAAGAGCTCCTTCACGTTGTAGTTCATCTTGGCAGAGGTCTCCATGAAGGCGCATTTCCATTCCTTGGCCACGGCCTCCCCCTCGCGCGTCTCCACCTCGCGCTGCGTCTCGTCGCACTTGTTGCCCACCAGCATGATGGGGATGCTCTCCACGCTGCCCTTGATCTGCACAATCTGCTGGTAGATGGGCCTCAGCTCCTCCAGGGACTGCTTGCTGGTGATGGAGAAGACCAGGATGAAGGCATGGCCCTTGGAGATGGACAGGCGCTGCATGGCCGGGAACTGGTGGCTGCCCGTGGTGTCGGTGATCTGCAGGGTGCAGACGCTCTTGTCGCAGCTGATGACCTGGCGGTAGGTGTCCTCGATGGTGGGGATGTAGGTGTCACGGAAGGTGCCCTTCACGAAGCGCAGCACC
Source organism: Nothoprocta perdicaria (assembly GCF_003342845.1). Lineage (NCBI taxonomy): Eukaryota > Metazoa > Chordata > Aves > Tinamiformes > Tinamidae > Nothoprocta > Nothoprocta perdicaria. The sequence continues at coordinate 810,107 of NW_020455517.1, forward strand.
AGGGAGCTCTTGCCCACGCCGCCCGCGCCGAACACCACCACGCGGTAGTCGTTGCTCTGCTCCGGCATCCTGCCCCGAGACGTGACCGCCGCTGCAAGGAGAGCCCGGAGCTGCGTCAGGGCGCGCGCCGGGGGGACACGCAGCCCCTGCCGCCTCCTGCTGCATCCTGCCCTTGAGCCGCCCGCCCGGGCGGCAGCGCTCGCTATTTTTACCAGCCGCTCGCTGCAGCCATATGGCCGGGCCGCGGCCACGAGCGCAGCAGCTGCGGCCGAGGCTGCCAGCAAGGCACGCGGCGGGGGGCGATGCTGCCGCGCTGCTCCGTGCTGCGCCGCTCCGGACCCTGCCGTGCTGCTCCCTGCTACTCCAGCCCGCTCCTCCAGTCCGCTCCCAGGGCAGGGATGTGGGCAGAGCAACGTGGCCGTGATGCCGCAGGGCTCCACAGCGGCACGGCCGGGTCCTGCCTGCTCACCCAGCAGCTTCACAGGAGGAGCAGCAGCCGCTGCCCCGGGCCGGGTGGGAGCGTCACAGCCCCAGCACCACTGTGGCCTTTGGGGGACACGGGAACCTGCTTGGTTCCAAGGGACCAGAGTGCTGGGGACCAGGGTTCCCTACCACAGACCCCGGATCCGGCCCCTCTGCACCGCAGTGCCAGGATGTGGCTGCTGCAGGGAGCCCTGATCCCCGCAGCGTGTCCCGAGTCCCACACGCCTGGGGCAGTGCAGGGACAACAGCCCCGGTGGGTCCCCAACCTCCAGAGGTATCGCCAGGAGGATGGGAGCAGAGCCAGGACCGCGGCTGAGCCAGACACGGAGCGTCAGGCTGCGGCGGGGGCCTCCGGAGAGCCCCCCCACCCCGGACACCCTTCTGTCCCCCTGCCCGCAAAGTGCTCTTGTGCCCAGAGGGTCCTTGAGCCGGGATGGAGCCTCCCCAGCCTGGGCCTGACCCTGCTGGGGGGCTCTGCTCCCCCCGTGCTGTCATCGGAGGGGGACATCAATATGGGGGTGGATGGAGGGAAGGAGAAGGGGCAGGAGGAGGCAGGAAAGAAGCAGGAGGGAGGGAGGGAGAAGGGTCAGGATGGAGGCAGGAGAAGGAACAGGATGGATGGAAGGAGAATGACAGGATGGATGGTGGGAGGAGGGACAGGACGGATGGAAGGAGAAGGAGCAGGATACACTGCAGGGAAGGGGCAGGATGGAGGGAAAAGGCAGGATGGAGGGAAAGGAGATGGTGAGGGCAGGAAAAGGGATAGGTGGCAGCAAGGGAAAGGGCAGGATGGGCAGAAGGGCAGGAGGGAGGGAGGGAGAAGGGGCAGGATGGAGGCAGGAGGATGAAGGGAAGAGCAGGATGGAGGCAGGAGGAGGATGAAGAGCAGGATGGAGGCAGGAGGAGGACGAAGGGCAGGGCAAGGAGGGGCGATCCTGGGCCCGTTACCGGCTCCGGCCGACCCGGAGCTGGGCGGGAGGGGGCAGCCCCAGTGCCCGGCCGTGCCCTGCCCGGTCGCGGCCCCCCCGCTCGCCCGGCCGGTGCCGCCCCGCGGGTCGCATTGCGGAGCCGCCGCCTCACCGTGTCCTGCCCGGGATCCGCCCTTGGTGCGGGCTGCGCGGCGGCGTCAGCGCATGGCCCGGCGCGGCGCGGAGCCTCCGCTGCGGCGGGGCCGGCCCGCTCCGGGCGGGCGATGCT
>NW_020455517.1:812183-818611 GCF_003342845.1 Nothoprocta perdicaria
GCCGGAACCGGCGCCGGAACCGGGGCCAGAACCGGGCCCGGAGCGGACACGGCGCTGGGGGGGATGCTCGGACACGGAGGCAGATGGACACACGGGCGGGGACACGGATGGGGCCAGGGAGGCGGATGCAGAGGACAAGGACACAGGGATGGGGACACACGGATAGAGAAGGGGCCACGGAAAGGTGCCCACACAGCCTGGGACACCCTGAGGGGGACAAGGCCAGGCAGATGGGGACACACGGGTGGACACATGGACAGGCACATACGGCTGCTACTGACACATGTCCCTGCTCACACACGTCCCCACACGTGTGCACAAGGGCAGACACACGGACACATGGGTGACACCTTGGGGTGCAGAATCCTCCAAGGCAGCGGGGTCCAGGCCAGGCTTGGGGACACCCTGTCCCCTGCACTGCCAGCTGGTCACACCAGCTGCATGTCCCTGAGTGTGCACAGACGTGCACATGCAAGCACATGCATGCAGACGTGTAGACGTATGCACAAATATGCACAGATGTACACATGCATGCAGATGTGCATATGCATGCACAGATGTGCGCACATGCATGCACAGATGTGCACACATGTGCACATGCATGCACAGATGTGCACACACATGCAGAAATGTGCACATATATGTACACACATGCACATGCATGCACACACACGTGCTCATGCATGCACAGCTGGTCGCTGCCCGGAATAACCAACCCTGGGGCGGCAGAGCAGGATTGCTCCTTAGCAGCTTACGGGGACAGGCTTAAGGTGACTGTCCCCAGTGCAGCCCTGTCCCCTCCCCTTCCTGGGGGCTCCTTTTCCAGGGAATCCCCCTTTCCCTGGGGCTGCAGCGGGAGTGGGGCTGAGCACGGGGGTCCCGCCGGTGCCGGGGACACGAGTGGCCGCGGTGGCGCCGGCCGATGCGACTCCTGTGCAGGGGCAGATAAAATCTGCAGCGATTCTTAAGAGCTGCGAGCGGGGCCACCCACGCGGGCACCCAGGCAGCCCCTCGTGCGCCCTGGGCGCAGGGCCCTGGGCAGCGCAGGGGGCAGAGCCGCCGTGCGCGGTGCCCACGGGGGCACCTCGGGGCCCCTCGCGGCTCCCGGGCGCTCGCGCTGCCCCCGTCCCGCTCATCCTGCTGCTCCGAGCCCAGCGCCGCAGCCGGAGGCGGGCGCGGAGCCGCGGCCGGACGGGCAGGACGGGCCATGCCCGGGCCTGGGCTGGGAGGCTGCTCCCGGCCGCGGACGAGGCCCTGGTGACAGGGGTGCCTGGTGATACCCCATCCCCTGCAGCACCCCGGCCTTTCCCACGCGTGTCACCTGCCTGGGACAAATGCCAGCCGGGGCAGCGGGCAGAGCCGGATCCAGCGCCGGGATCCAGTATCGGGATCCAGCATCGGGATCCAGCGCTGTCCTGCACCTCATCCAGCAAGGAGTGGAACAAGAAGCCCGTTCAACGCGCCAGGTCTCAGCAGGCCTGGCTGATTTGTGTCATCTGGGCCCCATGTACCCCTCCCCGACCCCTTCCCACACCAGGGTTTTCCAGGAAAGAGGAATCTGCTCCTGTGTGTTGCAACCATTAAAGCAGTGATCACTGGAAAGCTGTGGATGATCCAGCTGTGCCAATCGCTGGCTCCCAGCTGCCGCCTCCTGCATCTCCCCATCCTCCCTGCCCCGGGTTGATCCTGACGGCGCCTGCACCGCGGCGCAGGGAGCCCTGCAACCACCGCCATCCCATGACGCTTCCCAGAGCTTGGATTTGCCCAGGGAAGCCCTGCGGGGCTGAAGTCTTTGCCTAACTAAACCGCACGTGTGAGTGGAGGCCAGTGTGGAGCGGGAGCCGCGCGGAGCTGCTGTTCACGGCGCTCCCAGTGGTGCCTCCCATGCCAGGAAAGGCCACGTTCCTGGTGCAGCCTTTGCTCCCTGCTGGAAGCACCTTGGATCTCAGCGGGATCCACTGCCGGCGCTGCTCGGGCACAGAGCAAACAAGCAGGGAGGATTAAACAGCCTCTGATCAGCCATTCCTCGCTCCCTCCCCTGCCGCCGGCCAACCCGCAGGGAAGAGACATCCCTCCTCCTTCGGGAACACGGAGGGCCAAGGCGGCCTGCGCGGCCCCAGCCCCGCTGGAGCTGTTTTGCTCGAAACTAAGCTAACAAAAGCAGCTTAGAGCAGCCGGGCGCCTCATTACCCCACCTGCTTTTGACTTTATTTCGGTGTTACTGATCCTCTCCTTCTCAGAACCTGAGGCTGAAGGAAGCAGGCTCACAACCAAGGTTTCTGGAAAGGGTGTGCGGGGAGGAAGGGAAGGGGCTGATGTGCACGTCAATGGGAAATCCAACCTCGACAGGCTCTCAGTGTTAGACCCAGATACTTAGTGTTCGTGTCCAGTAATCTCTGCACGAGCTGCTGACCCGGAGAAGGAGCGGGCAGAGCACTAGATCTTGTGACATCTACATTGCGACTCTCATCTTCATCTCCCTCCACGTCCACAGCAAATACTTCTCCTCCTCCAGGTTGATACTGAGATACTACCTGGACTGCGATGTTCCACGTGGCTTCTGGCTTCGGTGCTGCCCCTGGGCTGCAGAGCAGGCTCGTTTCCAGCACCATTCCCAAGGGGAGGAGGAAAGGCTTTCTTTCCATCCCTTCTGTGTTCACCATTTGAAGAAGACCAGCCCAGCGAGGGCTGTGTAGCCCAGCACCAGGGAGAGGACCTTCAGGAGACGATCGTTCTTGTCCTCCAACTCCTTTGCAAGGATCTCAAAGAAGGTGACAAACAAGAAGGTGCCCCCTGCGATGCCTTGCAGGAGCACCGAGGCAACGTTGCTGGCCACGTTGTGGGCGCTCTCAATGCCCATCCCAATGCTGATGCCCAGGGGAATCATCAGGCTCACGGTGACGGCGATCTTGGCAGCGTCCTTCATCGCCAGCGAGCTCTTGGCCATGCTGACACCCAGCGCCACGGCCACCAGCGTCTCGTGAACGGCGACGCCCAGGAACAAGCTCATGACTTTGCCCCCCTCCTCCTGCAAGCCCAGGGCCAGGCCCTCGAAGATGGAGTGCGCGGAGAGCGCGAACACGAGGCTGAAGAGCCGCAAGGGGCCGGACCGCGAGAGCTCCTGCACATTCAGGCCGTGGCTGTGGGGGCGGTGGCCGTGCTCAGCGCGCAGCGCGCGCCCTCGGGAGGACGCTATGAAGGGACTCTCGTACTCGGAGTCGCTCCCGACGTCGGAGCCGGCATTGAAGGTCTCCAAGTCGATGAAGGAGGGTTTTTCCTTCTGGAAGGTCAGGACGAGCTGCTCGACAAAGACTGTCATGAAGAAGCCGACCATCATGATGGTCTCGGCCACAGGGTAGTCCGTGGTCACGTTCCCCTGGCTGAGAACATCGCTGAGCTGGAATAAAGGAAACAGAAACGGTCGCCAGTGCCACAAACCACCTTTCGTCTGCCAAAGGGACACAAGGAGCTGCCAGGACACCCTAGTATTTTCCTACAAAATCCATCTCAGGGAAAAAAGCCTCCAACAGCTAGTGCCTAGGAGGGGAAGCCTAGGCTCCTGCATTCCTTAATAATGGAAATATCAATTATTCCTATGTTTACAGCACCCTGAGAACAGTGAACGGTTTCGGGGATGCTTAATACCCACACATATGTGTCTGAGCATTGGAGACAGGGAACCTACGGGCTGCTGGTGACCTGCACTCCTGCTCCTGGAGGGCAGGGAGCACAGGGTGGCTGCCCCGGTCCCCACCGCAGTGTGGGGAGGCTCGGCAGCCGTTACCTTCTCTCTCACGGCGGGCAGCAAGGCGTTGAAGCAGGTGGCCAGGAAGACGCCTCCTCCGAAAGAATTGCAGAGGGCAATGACCCTCCTGGAGCGATGCGCTTTCTCGTAATCTGCCTCGATGATCTTGACGGGCAGGAGGGACCCGAGCAGCATGAGCACGCAGACGCCCAGCAGACACAGCACTTTGGCTAGCAGGATCCTCATGGTGCTTCCCGGGACCGGCGCCTGCCCAGGGCTCCGCAGCAGCCGGCGCGCGGGAGGCTCTCGGGAGGCTGCGGGAGGCCCTTACATCAGCAGGCAGCCAGCGCCGAGGGAAATCTGCTCCTCAGGAGCTGTGGGCAGGGCTGAAACAAAAGAGAATTTCCTGTTTGAATGCATCCTGCGGAGAACAGCACCTCGCATCCCAAACTGCCTACCGGCCCCGACACAAAAATCATTTTAACTCCCCCAAAGTAATGGGGGGGGGGGGGGGCAGAGAGACTTGCCGAGAAAGGGGCAGAGAGAACAGGCGGAGAAGAGAACATTTCACAGCAGCAAACAATAAATAACTCCGAAATCCCATAGGAATTGTAACAGTTGTGCAAAACAGCCTTGAATTTTAAAGGTTTTATTCGAAACGCCTACACAGCAGCACGCACAACACACGAGCCCACAATCAGACCTATGTGGGCAGAGCTCAACCTACCTGGATCCCATGTAAGGATCAACTCTTTGGTATCAACCACGAGAAAGGAATACGGGCTTAAGCTAGTATTACCGAGAACCTAAAAGATCTCCCTTCAGCATGGGCATGTTTTTCTTTTTACACTGCCCTCGAAACCAGCCTGATTTGATTAATTCCTGTTTGTTCAGTTTCCTGAGCTACCACCGCCGCTTCCCTAGGGTGGGTACAGGCGGCGCTGTCGGTTGTTTTCTCTGTACTAGCGGCCAGAGCAAGTTCTGATTACCGTGATTTCCCTGAGGGGAAACCCTATGGACCGTTGGCTGCAAGGTTCTCTGCTGCCCAGCAGGTGGAACGAAAGAAGAGGCAGGTGGTGCTCTCGTACATGATCAAAATGCAAGATTTGAGCAATCTGTGCCAGAAAAATTACCTGACTCTGAACGGGGAAGTGTTTCCCTCCAGGTTAAGGGCAGTGATAGCGCAAGTTGTTTTCCTCAGGTCATTTTTTAAAAATAGAAGCATTAAAGCTGCTTACAAAAACACACAGACACGAGGGTGCCCCTCTGCTGCTGCAAGGATGAGCGCTGGCACGGGAGCCTCTCACTGGGGTTTGTACCAAATTGATTTATAAAGTCAGATCAACGGCACCTTGCAAGGGCTCCCTGATGTGACACGGAGGCCAAGGGTCCCCGCCAGCCCCGGGCGCTGGCCACGCGCCACAGCGTGGGTCAGAATCCACACAGAGCATTTGCAGCCAGGCTGAGAGTCAAACCCCGTCGGACAAGGTAAATAATTGGATACCTGCTTACCGGACCAGCAAACTGATTTTAATACGTAAGAGTCTTGAGGTTAAATCTCCCTCGAGGGCTGACAGCATTAATCACTATCACCATTGCTGTGTAGCGGGTGGCAGAAATTGTGCCTTTAAAAAAAAAAAAAGAAAGAAAAAAGACGGGGACTGAATGACTATGCACTTGGCAAGAGAATTTAAAGCCTCTTTCCAGGTTTGCAGCTGAAGCCCAAGCCAAGCAGGAGCAAAGCAGAGTGGTCATCGCGGGCCGGCCACCTGGGGCAGGTTGGCTCCGCAGCCAGTATCTCTGGGCAGGGTTTTGCAGCAGAAAAACAGGCTGTTTGGTCAACACCGAGTGAGTCACTCCTGCGAAACCCCGCCGAGGAGCCAGGTCTGAACAGGTCCGGGCCTGGATTCGCTGGGTGCGGTGCCAGGCTCCAAGAGCCGCTGCCGTCACTGACACCGGCCAGAGGAGAGGAGAAAAGCCTCCTTAGCCCTGAGTTCACACACGGCTGGTTGCTGCTGAGGAATTCCGACCACCTCCAGCCTTTCCTCGCCCCTAGCAGCAGCCCCTGACAAGGAGCAGATCCCGGTGCCAACGTGAGCGGCCGAGCGGCTGCTCTGCCCCGGCGCCAGCAGGAAGGAGGCTCGGGGAGAAGCGCAGCGGCGGGGAAGGGAAATACCTGGTGTTGCTGGCAACCTGCGCCGGAGCCAGCGTCCAGCACCCCGGACACCTCAGGTGGTATTTGGGCAGCTGAAGAACTTCTGTAATAAAGGAATAACTCAGGAGAAATATTGCTGGCTTTACTAGCCCACGGCAAAACGCTGAAGCGAGGAACTCGGGAAACTAGGAATGTTATGCCTATCCTATAGGCACAGAGGCCTATATCCCTAGGCCTCTGTGGAAGAAAAAAGGGACTTCCCTGGGTGGGATCGTTTCCTTTTTGGTTTGTCTATCAAGAAACACCTTTCCAGAAGGCCGGACTGCTGAAGCGCCGCAGGGACGGTGTGAGATGCTGAGGAGTGGCCAAAGGGATTCCCGCGGCCCTCGGTTCTGCTGGACGCCTCGGGAAAAGGCTGGGAAAGGGCCGGGAAAGGGTCCAGGAAAGGGCCGGGAAAGGGCTGGGAAACGGTCTGGGAAAGGGCTGGGAAAGGGCTGGGAAAGGGCCGGGAAAGGGCCCGGGAAAGGG
>NW_020455517.1:818975-819599 GCF_003342845.1 Nothoprocta perdicaria
GGAAAGGGCCCCGGAAAGGGCCCCGGAAAGGGCCCCGGAAAGGGCCCCGGAAAAGGGCCCGGGAAAGGGGCCGGGAAAGGGGCCGGGAAAGGGGCCGGGAAAGGCTGGGAAAAGGCCCGGGAAAGGGTCTGGGAAAGGGCTGGGAAAGGGGCCGGGAAAGGGGCCGGGAAAGGGCCCGGGAAAGGGCCCGGGAAAGGGCCGGGAAAGGGCCGGGAAAGGGCCGGGAAAGGGCCCGGGAAAGGGCCTGGGAAAGGGCCTGGGAAAGGGCTGGGAAAGGGCCCGGGAAAGGGCTGGGAAAGGGCCCGGGAAAGGGCTGGGAAAGGGCCCGGGAAAGGGGCCGGGAAAGGGCCCGGGAAAGGGCTGGGAAAGGTGCCCGGGAAAGGGCTGGGAAAGGGCCTGGGAAAGGGCCCGGGAAAGGGCCCGGGAAAGGGCCCGGGAAAGGGCCCGGGAAAGGGGCTGGGAAAGGGGCTGGGAAAGGGGCTGGGAAAGGGCCCGGGAAAGGGGCCGGGAAAGGGGCCGGGAAAGGGCCGGGAAAGGGGCCCGGGAAAGGGCTGGGAAAGGGGCCCGGGAAAGGGCTGGGAAAGGGGCCCGGGAAAGGGCTGGGAAAGGGGCCCGGGAAAGGGC